>NC_047094.1:15788000-16104500 GCF_902459505.1 Geotrypetes seraphini | reverse complement strand
TTCGGGATGTCTACAATGAACGTGTGTGTGATACATTTGCTTGTACTGTCTCCATTAGGCATATTCACTGGGGTATCCTAAAAACTCAGCTGGTTGGGTGTCCGAGAACTGCTAGTCTACATTACATTGCATTAGAGATTTCTATTCCGCCATTACCTTGCAGTTCAAGGCGGATTCAAGTTTCAAGTTTATAAAAAATTTGTTTGACCGCTTAATCCAATTTCTAAGCGGTTAACATAATAAAATTACACAAAAACAGATTAAACATATTAAAACAGGGAAGACAAATGACTTACACAAACATACAGCAACAAAAGGACAGATGGGGAAGAACTACAATAAATATAGGATAGGTAAGTCATAAAGGCTAAAACAGTAGGTTGGGTAAAAGATTGTCCAAAAAAAAAAAGAAAGAGGCCATTTAACAAAAAGCGTCTCGGAACAGAAATATTTTTAGTTCTATTTTAAATTGTTTTATATCTGATTCGTTACGGAGATATATAGGCAGTAAATTCCAAAGGGAAGGGGCAGTGACAGCAAAGTTGTTGGTGCGTAAAGTATTTATTGATTTTAATGATGGTATAACTAAAAGATTTTGAGAAGTGGAACGGAGGGATTTTGACGTTACATACGGGATTAAAAGACTGTTAATAAAATCAGGTTGGTTATTCATTTTAGTTGTAAATGTTAAAAGTAAAATTTTATAATTAATTCTGTATTTGATTGGCAGCCAATGAGCGTCGACTAAAAGAGGGGTGACATGATCATTTTTCTTTGCCCCGCTAATGATCTTAATAGTGGCATTTTGGGTGATCTGTAATCGTCTGATTACAAAAGAATTAAGGTTGGCCTGTTACAAGAAGAGATCAGTGGTCATGACTGGTGAAGAGGGCGGGAATTCTCAGGGAGTTAAGAAGAAGATAGGAGGAATGAGGTACCGTAATCGTGATGTTAAGACTTAATCAGGGATTTCTTGAAGAGTACGGTCTTTATTTCTTTTCTGAATAACCTGTAGTCCGTGATCGTTACCAGCAGATTGGAGATTTGGTTATCCAGTTTTGCTGCTTGGGTGGCTAGGAGGCCGTCGTAAAGTTTTTTTCATTTAATTTTGTTGATTGGCGGGTGAGTCTACCGACTACAGATCGGTTCATACTAGAATTGTGGCTCCTTTTACGAAGGGGAGCTAGGGGCTTTACACGCGCAATTGCACACTCTCAAATGCCATGTGTGCTAGCCGCTACCGCCTCCTCTTGAGCAGGTGGTAGTTTTTTGGCTAGTGCACGCTAATTTTGTGCGTGCGCTGAAACCGCTAGCGCACCTTTGTAAAAGGAGCCCTTAGAGCTTTCTCAAATGCTGTCAAAAGTTTCATTGGTTTACGCGTCTGTTTCATCGTGTGATTTCATTTGAGGGTTTTTAGTCTTGGATTCTATTTCTTAATTGCTTAACTGTTTGCTAGTTTATATGTTTATTATTTGACGGTTGCCTGATTTTATTTGGTTTTGTGAAGCATTTTATATTTCTGGATTATGTACAACAGTATACTATATATGTGCTTACTTTTATGTACAGTGCACCACCTTGGGCTATGGTTAGGAACATAAGAACATAAGCAATGCCTCTGCTGGGTCAGACCTGAGGTCCATCGTGCCCAGCAGTCCGATCACACGGCGGCCCAACAGGTCCAGGACCTGTGCAGTAATCCTCTATCTATACCCCTCAATCCCCTTTTCCAGCAGGAAATTGTCCAATCCTTTCTTGAACCCCAGTACCGTACTCTGCCCTATTACGCCCTCTGGAAGCGCATTCCAGGTGTCCACCACACGTTGGGTAAAGAAGAACTTCCTAGCATTCGTTTTAAATCTGTCCCCTTTCAACTTTTCCAAATGCCCTCTTGTTCTTTTATTTTTTGAAGGTTTGAAGAATCTGTCCCTCTCTACTCTCTCTATGCCCTTCATGATCTTGTAAGTCTCTGTCATATCCCCTCTAAGTCTCCTCTTCTCCAGGGAGAAGAGACCCAGTTTCTCCAATCTCTCAGCATATGAAAGGTATTCCATCCCTTTTATCAGATGTGTCGCTCTCCTCTGAACCCTCTCGAGTAACGCCATATCCTTCTTAAGGTACGGCGACCAGTACTGGACGCAGTACTCCAGATGCGGGCGCACCATCGCCCGATACAACGGCAGGATAACTTCTTTCGTTCTGGTTGTAATACCCTTCTTGATTATACCTAGCATTTTATTCGCTCTCTTAGCGGCCGCTGCGCACTGTGCCGGGTCAGACCAGGGGTCCATCGCGCCCAGCAGTCCGCTCCCGCGGCGGCCCATCAGGTCCATGACCTGTAAGAGATCCTTTGTCTAAAACCCTTTAATCCCTATTTTTCTTCTATCTATACCCTTTCATGATCCTCTCTCTTCCTCTATCATGATTCTATCTCTACCTCTATCTATATCCCTCAATCGTCAAGAGCAAACAAATAAATAAAATCATTCCAGCCTAACTTAAAATCTATTAATGTGAAAATAGCTCTGTAGGGTAGCAGCTATTTTTCTCTAAGTAGCCTATTTATCATTCGCCTCCAGCTGTCAGGATAGAATGCATAGTCCCGCGGGGCAGGAAAGTCCTCTTAATTTCCTTTTTCTTTTATCAAGCCCCTCTTGTATGTTTTGGATGGAATAAGCAGACGGAGTACTTCTAAGCAGTCTGTCCTCAGGGTAACCTCTGCATATGTGACCGAGCTTGGTGGCCACTCATTTTTCCTTCTGTCTCCTTTATAAAGGGGAAATTGCTAACTTCTGGGAGCTGCGAACAAGTAGCAGCTTTGAATTTTCTGTTTATGGGTTCTAAAACTGCTCTATGCGGGTGATTATGTGCCAACTCTCCACCGAAGCTCTGCGAGCTATCTAGTGAAATGCCTCTTTAGGATATGCAAATAGGAAAAAAAGGGAGGGGGTAATAACTCTTAACATTCACAATCCACAATTTCTCACAACTTGTAATTTTGAAGGCAGTAACTTAATGAAGCTTAATGCATTGGTCTCCAACTCAAACCCTTTGCAGGGCCACATTTTGGATTTGTCGGTACTTGGACAGCCTCAGAAAAAAATAGTTAATGTCTTATTAAACAAATGACAATTTTGCATGAGGTAAAACTCTTTATAGTTGATAAATCTTTCCTTTTGGCTAAGTCTTAATCATAATATTAACTAGAACACTTGTATCAAACATTATTGATTGTTATTTTCTACTGTGCTCTCAGATACCTGCACTGGTGAATCATCCAAGATATCTACCCAGTTCTTTGCAGGAAAAAGGTATCTTTCATCGAGCTCAGTGTGATTTATGGATTATAAATATAAATATGCTACGATTAAGTGCAAAATTATCTTCTTATAAGGTGCTTTCATGCAAATCAACAAAAATAACAAAGTAACAAGAACCAGCACTTATCCTTAAATCACTCTAGAAACATAGAAACATAGAAATAGACGGCAGATAAGGGCCACGGCCCATCTAGTCTGCCCACCCCAATGGCCCTCCCCTACCTTTCTCTGTGAATAGATCCCACGTGTCTATCCCATTTGGCCTTAAAATCAGGCACGCTGCTAGCCTCAATAACCTGAAGTGGAAGACTATTCCAGCGATCAACCATCCTTTCAGTGAAAAAGAATTTCCTGGTGTCCCCGTGCAGTTTCCCGCCCCTGATTTTCCACGGATGCCCCCTTGTTGCCGCGGGACCCTTGAAAAAGAAGATATCTTCTTCCACCTCGATGCGGCCCGTGAGATACTTGAATGTCTCAATCATGTCACCCCTCTCTCTGCATTCCTCGAGTGAGTATAGCTTTAATTTATCCAGCCATTCCTCGTACGGGAGATCCTTGAGTCCTGAGACCATCCAGGTGGCTATTCTCTGGACCGACTCCAGTCTCAGCACATCCTTACGGTAATGCGGCCTCCAGAATTGCACACAGTATTCCAGGTGGGGCCTCACCATGGATCTATACAATGGCATAATGACTTCAAGCTTACGGCTGACAAAACTCCTGCGTATGCAACCTATGATTTGCCTTGCCTTGGATGAAGCTTGCTCCACTTGATTGTCAGTCTTCATGTTCTCACTGACGATCACCCCTAAGTCTCGTTCTGCTTCAGTTCTTGTTAGGATCTCGCCATTAAGGGTGTAAGTCTTGCATGGATTTTGGCTGCCCAGGTGCATGACTTTGCATTTTTTGGCATTGAAGCTGAGTTGCCAGGACCTAGACCAGAGCTCCAGTAGGAGTAGGTCGTGCATCATGTTGTCAGACATTGAATTTATGTCTGTTGTGCTTTTGCCCACTACATTGCTTAGTTTGGCGTCATCGGCGAATAATGTTATTTTACCTCGCAGCCCTTCTGCCAAGTCTCTTATAAAGATGTTGAATAGGATCGGGCCCAGGACCGAGCCCTGCGGCACTCCACTGATTACCTCCGTCATTTCGGAGGGGGTGCCATTCACCACTACCCTCTGAAGCCTACCTCCAAGCCAGTTCCCAACCCATTTCGTCAATGTGTCGCCCAATCCTATAGAACTCATCTTGCTCAGCAACCTGCGGTGTGGTACGCTATTGAATGCTTTACTGAAGTCCAGGTATACAATGTCCAGGGACTCCCCAACATCCAGCTTCCTCGTCACCCAGTCAAAGAAGCTGATCAGGTTGGATTGGCAGGATCTCCCTTTAGTAAATCCATGTTGATGGGGATCCCGTAGATTCTCCTCGTTCAGGATCGTATCCAATTGGCGTTTGATTAGAGTTTCCATTAGTTTGCACACTATTGATGTGAGACTCACCGGTCTGTAGTTTGCTGTCTCCATCTTGGAACCTTTCTTGTGGAGTGGAATGACGTTAGCCGTCTTCCAGTCCAACGGGACGTTACCCGTACTAAGGGAGAGATTGAAGAGCGCGGATAGCGGTTCCGCCAAGACATCACACAACTCCCTGAGCACCCTGGGGTGTAGGTTGTCAGGCCCCATTGCCTTGTTAACCTTAAGCTTTGACAACTCGCAGTAGACACCGCTGGGTGTAAACTCAAAATTACTAAACGCCAGTATCTTTGTTGTAGCAATATAAGATTCTTGTTGCCCAACGGCAGTGGCGTACCAAGGGGGGGGGCAGGGGGGGGCGGTCCGCCCCGGGTGCCAAGCCCTGAGGGGGTGCTCCCGGTCCGGTCCAGTTCCCCCCCCCTGCGCCGGGTGTCACGTCTGGAAACAGCCTGCAGCAAGATCATGATGCCAGAGATCTTTGCCTGCTTCGACTGTTTCCTCCGCCACAGTCCTGCCCCCTCCTCTGATGTCAGAGGAGGGGCGGGACCGCGGCGGAGGAAACAGCCGAAGCAAGCAAAAATCGCTGGCATCGCGCGATCTTGTTGCAGGCAGTTTCCCCAGGGCAGTAGCATACCAAGGGGGGCGGGGGGGAGGTCCGTCCCGGGTGCCGCCTTAGGGGGGGGTGCACAGCTGGCCTGGTCCCTATCGCGCTCCTACCCTCCCAGCGAAAGCAGCATCGGCGCCATTACCAAAAAAGGTAATGGCGCCAGGCCTTGGAGCACCAAGGCAGACCGCTTCTCCCCCCCTCCCAGCCGAAACCCCGCTGACCATCCTATCTCTCCCCCCCCCAAGTGAACCTTTCCGACCCTCCCAGCGAAAGCAGCAAACCTCCCTCCAGTAGCGTCGGCTTTATCCTCCCTCTGCCGCATCACTGATGACATCATCAGTAACGCGGCAGAGGGAGGAGAAAGCCGCGAAGGAGGTTTGCTGCTCTCGCTGGGAAGGTCAGAAAGGTTCACGGGGGGAGATAGGAGGGTCAGCGGGGGTTCGGCTGGGAGGGGGGAGAAGCGGACTGCCTCGGTGCTCCATTACCTTCTTCGGGCAGCAGCAGCGTTTACAATTCGCTGTTGTTGCCGGCTTCAGGCCTTGTTCTCTGCCGGGTCCTGCCTACTTCCTGTTTTCATGAAGACAGGACCCGACAGAGAGGAAGGCCTGAAGCGGGCAACAGCAGTGAATTGTGAATGCTGCTGCTGCCCGATGAAGTTCAGGACATCGGGGAAGGAGCAGGGAGAAATCGGCTGCTGGCTTGGGGGTGAGGGTAGGGAAAGAATCGTGGAAGTGGAGAAATTGGCACGATGGCTTTGTGCAGGCTAGGGGGAGAGAGAAAGAAAGGAAAAAATAAAGAGGGGGGCCAGGGGGAGAGAGAAAGAAAGGCAGAAAGAAAGAGGGGGACCAAGGGGAGAGAAAGAAAGGCAGAAATAAAGAGGGGGTCAAGGGGGAGAGAAAGAAAGGCAGAAAGAAAGAGGAGGGCCAGGGGAGAGAGAAAGAAAGGCAGAAAGAAAGAGGGGGACAAAGGGGAGAGAAAGAAAGGCAGAAATAAAGAGGGGGGTCAAGGGGGAGAGAAAGAAAGGCAGAAAGAAAGAGGAGGGCCAGGGGGAGAGAGAAATAAAGAGGGAGGCCAGGGGAAGAGAGAAAGAAAGGCAGAAATAAAGAGGGGGGCCAGGGGGGAGAGAGAAAGAAAGGCAGAAATAAAGAGGGGGGCCAGGAGGAGAGAGAAAGAAAGGCAGAAATAAAGAGGGGAGCCAGGGGGAGAGAGAAAGAAGAAGGACCAGAGACTCATGAAATCACCAGACAAAAAAGTAGGAAAAATGATTTTATTTTCAACTTAGTGATCAAAATGTGTCCGTTTTGAAAATTTATATCTGCTGTCTATATTTTGCACTATGGCCCCCTTTTACTAAACCGCAATAGAGTTTTTTAGCACAGGGAGCCCATGAGCGTCGAGAGCAGCGTGGGGCATTCAGCGCAGCTCCCTACGCTAAAAACCGCTATCGCAGTTTAGTAAAAAGGGAGGGGGAATATTTGTCTATTTTTGTATAGTTGTTACTGAGGTGACATTGCATAAAGTCATCTGCCTTGACCTCTTTGAAAACCCGCGGAATATAAATGATAATTAACATTTTCTCTGCGTACAGCGTGCTTTGTGTTTTTAAAATTTTATTGTTGGTAGATCATTTTGACTTGGCCACAAAGGTAAGGGGGAGGGAGGGAGGGGAGCTGCTGAAAGACATCTAGTAATCCTTGCAGGCTTGACTGCAGGGAATTATTTTTGTAAAATCATGTTTTGTTATGTGACTGGCATTATCTAGACTTTAATTTCTATGAATGAATAGAATGAAAATGATATAAAATTACTTGCTTGTTTTTATGTGCGTGCGCTGAAGGAAAGTGGAGAGAGAGTGGGCTGAGGATGCTGAAGGGAAATGGGGAAGAGAGTGGGGAGAAGACGCTGATTTATAAATTGACAATTGTACAGAATATTGTTTCTTTTTATACTTTAATATAAACAATTCAAGGCTTGTGTGGATGGAATCAGGTGGTTTGCGGGGATGGGGGACCGAGCTTACGGGATTAGTCCAATAAAATGGTATTTTTTTATTTCTCATTATTTGTTTTATTTTTATTTGTTAATTTATAAAGTGGTGATTGTTATGTATCAGTTTTTTCAAATTTACATCTACTGTCTTTATATTTTGCACTGTATTAGAGGACATGTGTTACTGTTTTTTGTGGTGTTGCATTGTATCCAGGGTCTGGTTTCTTGGCGGATCAGTTTAACTTTTGTCTACATATTTCTATTTTTAGTTTGTGATTATTCCATTTTGGGCGAGGGTGTATCTCTGTTCTGTGTGTATGAAAAAGACATAGTTTTCAGTTGGCATTGACTACAGGACCAATTGACTGTGCGGGATCTGGCTTGTTTAGTTTTACAATGTATGTGTTGGTGTTCTAGTGCTCACTGCAGTGTTTAAGATGCAGCCTTTTCCTAGGTACACTCTTGTGGTGCGATATGTAGATTGGTACTAAAAATCATATTTTTCATATAGATGGGGGGGGGGGTCAAAAAATGATGGGCCCCAGGTGCCACATACCCTAGGTACGCCACTGCCCAACTGGGACCCGTTTCACCTGTTTTACGGCTTCATCAGGGGTCTACAATATTACTACAACAAATTTAGAAATGTCCTCTCCCTCCTTTACATTTAGATTTGAATTTTGTTAATCATTAAGAGGGCATTTTTGCCGACTATATTTATGAATATCAAGAGTTGGATGGTTATCACCCCCCCTCCCCCACTTTTTTTCTTTCTGGTTTTGATTTAATTTTGTGGACAATAACTTGTTTCACCCCAAGGTAAGGAGGAAAAACCTTGCAGATTCTTAAAGGCAAACGGGGAAAGAAAAGAAGGCAACTGATGCTTTTAAAATGCAAACGTACAAGGAACACATGACTGTGAAGTTCCCTAGCACTGTGAGATCATCACATGGCCATGCGTCTTCACTGTAGAATTTCTCATTGCTATGCTTCAGCCCTGCTACAGCCAGTGAGGGCCTCATCTCTGGTCCATAGGAACAAGGAAACATCACACAAAAAGCAGCTGATAAGTTTAGTTCTCCAGGATGGGGATCTTTAAAGTCTAATCCAGGGGTGCCCAACGCGTCGATCGCGATCGACCAGTAGCTCAGGAAGGCAACTCGAGTCAATCGCACTCGTGTTGCCGTCCTGATCTACGGGCAGATCAGCCTTCCTCTCCAGTGTTCTCCCTAGGGCCTTTTAGCTGGGTGGTCCGCCCAGCTGTCATCTGCCGCTGCTGAACATTAAAAAAACCCCAAAAAAACCGGCTTGGAGATTTCAGCCCCTAGCGAACTTATGCTCCGGGCTCTAACGTGTGCGTGCCGGCTTCTCTTCTCTTCCCTCCGAAACCGGAAGTTATGTCCGGGGAGAGGGGGGGGAGAAGGGAAGCCGGCACGCACATGTTGAGAGCCCTGAAGCAAGCGTTCGCTACGGGCTAATGTGGGAGACAGGTTAGTGAAGCATTTGTTCTTCTTCCTGCCGGGTCCTGCCTACTTTCTGTTTCCGCGAAGGCAGGACCCGGCAGCATTTCCCCCAATAGGTTGATCACGATCTTGGGCTGATCAGCCTTCCTCTTCCCGAAGGCAGAATTGACGTCGGGGAGAGGAATGCTGGTTGGCCGAAGCAGAGAGAGCTTGGGCCCTGTTATTGGTGGTGTTTGGGTCTTGGTCCCCGATGGTAATGGCAGTGGCAGTGGCTTGGGGGAGGGCAGGGAGAAAGAAAGAAAAAGGGCAGGCAGGGATACAGAAGAAAAGAAGAGAAACAGAAAAAATGAAAGGGAGGCAGAGAAAAAGAAAGGGCAGGGAAGAGGAAGGAAAAGTTGGGGGGAAGGAATGAGGTCTGGAGGAGAGGAAGCATATAGGCTAAAAGAAGGGAAGAAAGATTGTATGCACAGTCAGAAGAAGAAAGTGCAACCAGAGACTCATGAAATCACCAGACAAGGTAGGGAAAATGATTTTATTTTAAATTTAGTGATCAAAATGTGTCTGAATTTATATCTGCTGTCTATATTTTACACTAAGGTCCCCTTTTACTAAACCGCAATAGAGGTTTTTAGCGCAGGGAGCCTATGAGTGTCGAGAGCAGCGCTGGGCATTCAGCGCAGCTCCCTGCGCTAAAAACTGCTATCGTGGTTTAGTAAAAAGGGAGGGGGTATATTTGTCTATTTTTGTATGGTTGTTACTGAGGTGATAGTACTTAGAGTCATCTGCTTTGACCTCTTTGAAAAACCCTGGAATAGGAATGATGATTAACATTTTCTATGCATACAGTGTGCTTTGTGGTTTTTTTTAATTTTATTGTTGGTAGATCATTTTGACTTGGTCATTTAAAAAGTAGCTCGCAAGCCCAAAAATTGTGGGTACCCCTAGTCTAATCCTTAGTTCAATCTTCTGTAGTGTCTTTCTGGTCCAGTTTTTAAAGTCTAATCCTGTACTTTAAAAATTGAATTAAGAGATTGGACCAATCAATCAATCAAATCACTGAATTGGCCCATGAGGATTGGATCAACAGACTGAAGGACTATACAGCTGATCCTTACAAGGACTTTGTTGGGGTTGGTTTTTATTTGCCCTATTCCAACATAAAGTTAAGTGCTTTTTGGAACACTATGAATATGTGATTGTGGTATGTTTTAAAATTTTAGTGATGTTAGTACTTGATATTTTTGCACATAATGAATTAAATTGTTAACTTAGTAAAAAAAAGATTTAAATAATGTCAAAAATAAGTGTATGTATTAGGTTCTCAAAACTAAGGGTCTTTTTTTCCTTGTGATTACACTATTAACATATTGACTTTCTCTCTTACTTTGGAGGAAAGGCAGGAGAGGGGAGATATGACAGAGACGCTTAAATACTTATGTGGCATAAATGCATGAGTCTCATTTAAAAGGAAGCTCTGGAATGAGAGGACATAGGATAAAGTTAAGAGGTGACAGGCTCAGGAGTAATCTAAGGAAATACTTTTTTACAAAAAGGGTGGTAGATGTGTATAACAGTCTCCTGGAAGAGATGGTGGAGACAAAGACTGTGTCTGAATTCAAGAAAGTGTGGGACAGGCAAGTGGGATCTCCTAGGGAGAGGAGGAGATAGTGGGTGCTGCGGATGGGCCATTTGGCCTTAATCTGCCATCATGTTTCTATAACCATAAAGCTCTATGACATCACAATGCAGGTGTAAAGAGCCTTAGCCTATAGGAAGAGGAGAAGCAAATGTTAAGAGCCTAAGCCAATAGGGAGAGGAGGAGATAGTGGATGCTGCGGATGGGCAGACTGGCCATTTGAACCTTATCTGCCTTCATGTTTCTATGCTATGTACGTAATTTTGGGGTTAGTGTACTTGAATATAACTCACCTTGAGCTATTACTTAAAAAGTTGTGCGCTAAATCCAAAATAAATGAAACCCTAGGACGTGCCCATTGTTGTCAGATTCAGAAGGTCCATTGCACTCACTCTCCGTGGTTCTGTCTTTCCTCTTCCTCCTCCTTCTTGCTGTATCTCTTCCAAATACAGTAGAAAAGAAGAACAGACTAGCTCATGGGCTACTCCATTAAATCCAAAATGAATAAAATCCTTCTCTCTATACAGTATATCACCATTTCTTCTCATTTTTCACTTGAAAGTGATCCCGAGTGATGGTAAATAATGACTTGCCAGCTTGAATTCAATATTGTGAAATCTGAAGTTTCAATAATAACTCGACTTGGACCAGGACCAAGATAGGAGAGGCTTTTGAAGCTATCTATTTAAAGATGTTTGCACAGGATATCCTTGTGCTCCTGAGACCTTATTACAGCAAGTCCCTGCTTAATATAGTGCCGGAGATGTGCAAATGACAACTTAGCCGCAGCAACAGCACATCTGCCAGGTTAACTCTTTCCCTGCTGAACTTGTACTGCCACACACAGACGCTCGCCGATGTAAGTACGGTGGAAGAGTAGCCTAGCAGTTAGGTCAGTGGGCTATGAACTGGGGTTCAAATGCCACCGATGTTCCTTGTGATCTCAGGTGATCTTGGTTCTATCCTCTTGTCATTTAAGATTCATTTGGGGGTACAGGTAAAATAACTTGTCTTTTACTGAAAAAAAATGTGAACTAGATCCAAATCCGCTTCCCCTCACAAACTCTAATAAATCAAATTAACTGTGCACACTACCAAGATATACCAGTATCTAGGAAACTTTGGCTGTACAATTAAAAATAAGGCAATAAAGTGGCCAGCCTGGTCAGCGGGTCTACAATATGTTTGTGGCAGGGTGAAGGTCCCTGGAGCAGTAAGAGAGCCCAGTTAATTTGCATAAGAGCTGCAAGAGCTGTCCACTCACCCTGAGTGGATTGTGGTGCTAAAAAGAACAGCTCCCAGCACAGAGAGGTCAAAAGGCAAGGAGCTCCTTCAGGGGTTAGGTGATGCTGGCTTCATTCCCTAGAAACCCTAAAGGTCACTGTTGGTCAGCACTGACAGGGGGCCTGTTAGAGTGGAGTGGAGTGGAGTGGAGTGGCTGGGCTGGGCTGGGCTGGGCTGATCAGGGGTGGTGGGGACTTATACACCAGCAGGAAAGAGCTAAGAAGTAGTTAGAGGGCCCAGTAGAGCCTGGAGTCAAAGAAATGGCTTAGGCTTAGGCTTGACAACTGGGAGTGGGACTGGTGAAGAAGGATCCAGGTAGTGGGGACCCAAGGAAGTATCAGTGACCACACAAGGAGAGCCCTCAGTGTGTGCATACAGGATAAGATGACTGAATGACAGAGAAACTGGAAAAGTCCAAGTCTGAAGGGAAAGACTGACAGCTGACCAGTGGAGGGACTGGCTGGGGCAGTGGTGACCAGTGGAGAGACTGGTAATGCTATCAGTAGAAGTCAGTGGATCCCTAGAAGGTAGTCTGGTAGACCCTGGGAATATTGGCCAGAGTTCTGAGGAGCGTCCGGCAGAGGGACTGGCTGGGACGGTGACACTGGAAGCTGCCAAAGTCCTGGAGGGCCAATGTAGAAGACCTGGAGAGACAGAGTCCAAGGAGGACCAGGAAGAGAGGACCAGGAAGAGTTAGGAAGAACTGGTTGGGAATTTTAAGAGAATGAATGGTGTATGTGTGTAACCCTGTATATTGTCATTTTAACGGAGACCTGGAAGGACCAGAAGGTGCCTGGGGGTGGATATGTGACGGGTGTTACTGCTCGGCCCAGTTACATGATGACAATGTTATGTGCTACCATGTGGATGACCTGGGTGAGATTTTCACTCTCCCGGTTGGCCATGGCTGGATATGCTGCGGAGATACAGGTTCATATTCATAACCTGGGAGATTGCTGACAATATCGGAAATTCAATATCCAGCCACCAGAATTGAATTTCTGCTCTATTTCTGGCTGGCTGAGACCTTGCCAGCTATGCTACTATTTGACGGTAACTGGCTAAGTATCAACAGCCAAACATAAGAAAGGTTTGGACAATTTCCTGGAGGAAAAGTCCATTGTCTGTTATTGAGAAAGACTTGGGGGAAGCCACTGTTTGCCCTGGATCGGTAGCATGGAATGTCGCTACTCCTTGGGTTTGGGCCAGGTACTAGGGACCTGGATTGGCCACTGTGAGAACGGGCTACTGGGCTTGATGGACCATTGGTCTGACCCAGTAAGGCTGTTCTTATGATATACCTCTGAAGATCTTCTCCTGCCTGTTGCTTGCTCCAGCCTGGTTCCCCTCCGAATCACTTCCGGGTCACGGAGCCAGGAAGTGACGGCGGAGGGAAATCTAACGCTGGCGCAAGGAGCATGCTGGAGAAGCCACTCACGCTGGCAAAGATTTAGAGGTGGGGGGGGAAGGAGCGAGGGCGTGGAGCGGAGGGCATGTGGGGGGATCACCACCGCCCTGGGTGCCTCCTACTATTACTACGCCAGTGCCCCATGCCCTTCCCTTTATGAAAATAGCTCATAGTTTCCACTTGAAAGTTTAGAACAGACTAGGCCGACAGCATGAACAGGGGAGAAAACACCTCATTGTCTTACGTTGAATAGGAGACAGGTGTCCTAGTAATTCCCCACTCATTACTAACAAGCCCACCACAAGTTGCAGCTATCAGGTCACATTTAGATATGGCCGGTTTGCTCCACCTGAATGCATGGAGAAAGACTGTGGGAACAATTAGTTCTCCTGTCTCATCCCTTTTGCAGCTCAGCTTCATCCGATTTAACGAGGCATCACAGCCTGCTGATGAGGCTCTCGCACCACCCTGAGAATCAGACAGGGAGATCATGTGACTTTCTGAGAGGCCTATGGCTAGGGCTACCATATGGCTCCAGAAAAAGGAGGGCGGATTGAGGCATCCGGGTTTTACTTCCATCGCTTTCAACAGAAGTAAAGCCCAGACGTCTCTATCTGCCCTCCTTACGTCCATTGCTTTCAGTAGAAGTAAAACCCGGATGTCTCAATCTGTCCTCCTTTTTCTGGAGCCATGTGGTAACCCTACATATGGCTTCTTGGGACCTATGTGGGAATCGCTGAAGGAGGTGGGAGGCTGTTCAGGGCTGGGTCAACAACAGGGCGGTTTTAAACTTCACTCATGCGAAGTTTAAAAGACGTGCATCCCACCACCTATAGAGATTATTTAGGGTAGGACGCGAGATATCTGAAGTAGTCGGCTAGGGTTGGTACTGGAATAGGTTTCTACCTGCTCTCTCTGGATTTCCTTTCTAACCCTTGTTTTGTTAATTGACTGGTTTTGATATTGTAAACTGCTCTGTTACATTTGCACAAAGAACGGTATACTGTATAAAGCTAAATAAACCAGAAAACCATAGAACTAGTGAACTATGTTTTCAAACGATGCTCTACTTTGTCCGAATAAGCCAGGATATCGCTCTTGGCCTAGTCTTGGCTGGGATTTGAGGGCAGCCTCTGAGTTAGGAGCTGAAAATGGTCCTTTCTTGAACTTTTGCTTGAGAGGGAGAGGTTAAGACCCTGCCACTAATCCACTGGCATGGGGGGAGTGGGGGCACAGGCCTTATCACAGGGACCAGAGGGAAGCATGAGGCCAGCGCGAGCAGCGGGTGAGAGATTGCTGCTCGGATTTCAAGAGGTACTAAGGGTGTGTGTGTGGGGGGGGAGGGGAATCAACTTCCCTCTCTATGCCACTGCGCCAATCTCGCTGATGGCATAATGACCACTGCCAAAGTAGGAGGTTTAAATCTGTTTAAAAAAGGCGCTGTCAAGTGGATCATTACCTGAAGAGAACAAACAAGCAGGGAGAAAATACAGACATGCAGACAATCACTCTAACCCCCCTGGCTGTCCAACCAGTGTTTCAGTCCGGTTTTGCTTCTGTGTATCCTGCTTCTGTTAATCTTTAAAAAAACATCCTGAATTAGCTGAAAACTTGCTAGATGGAGTTAACACTGGTGAGGCGATGGGGTTGACGTGGGGACTTTCAGAAAGCGTTTGACAAAGTCCCTCATGCAAGGCTTATGAACAAACTAATAAGCCATGGAATAGGAGGAGAAGTACACAGATGGATCGGCAAATGGCTTGTAAACAGAAGGCAACGGGTTAGCATAAATGGGAAATTCTCGGACTGGGAGAAAGTGACTAGCGGCGTGCCCCAGGGCTCGGTTCTTGGGCCTATCTTGTTCAATATTTTTATAAACGACCTGGAAGAGGATACAACATGCAATATAACAAAGTTTGCAGATGATACAAAACTATGTCGGGCGGTTGGCTCTCAAAGGGACTGCGAGGACCTCCAGAAAGATCTGAACAAGCTGGAAACGTGGGCGATAAAGTGGCAGATGAACTTTAACATAAACAAATGCAAGGTGATGCATCTAGGAAAGAAAAACAAGGAACACGAGTACAGGATGTTGGGGGTGAAGTTAGCAAAAAGCAAACAGGAAAGGGATTTGGGGGTACTGATTGACAGTACCCTAAAACCATCGGCACAATGTGCGGCAGCGGCGAAGAAAGCGAACAGGATGTTGGGCATAATTAAGAAGGGGATTACGAGTAGAACGGAAGAGGTCATAATGCCACTTTATAGAACAATGGTCCGACCGCACTTGGAATACTGTGTCCAACACTGGTCTCCAAGCCTTAAAAAGGATAATAACTCTGCTTGAAAAAGTGCAGAGGCGAGCTACGAAACTTATCAAAGGAATGGAAAATTTGACCTACAAAGATCGACTCAGGAAGCTGGGGCTGTTTACCCTTGAGAAGAGAAGACAGAGGGGATTTGATAGTGACTTTTAAAATATTAAAAGGATTTGATAAAATAGACCAAAAAGAAGCATTACTGAAATATTCTGATGTGACGAGGACAAGGGGACATAGACTGAAACTGAGTGGCAGCAGGTTCAGGACAAATGTCAGGAAATTCTGTTTCACACAGTGCGTGGTGGGTGCTTGGAACGCACTCCCGGAGGAGGTTGTGGAGGAGACTACTGTTCTGGGATTCAAACGCAAGTTGGATACACACCTTCTTGCATATCATATTGAGGGATACGGTAAATCCGGGTCTCCAAAAAGGAGTACCTAAATGGGCCGCCGCGTGTGCGGATCGCCGGACTAGATGGACCTCGGTCTGATCCGGTGAGGGCGTTTCTTATGTTCTTATGTTTTATAGCTGAGATAATAACCTGCTTACTGCACTCATGCCACAGGGCAGCTGGGAAGAAAGCCCTCCTTCCCTCTCTGGTTATTGCACTACACCAAACGCCTCCTTGTAAATCCAAGCATTAGCAAAATGCAAATGTCTTGCTGTCTGACGTGGCCTTCATTCCTTACGTTCCATTAGCCTCCCTCAAATCTCTCACCTCCTTCTTGTCTCCTACCGCATCACTCTCACAACGGCCTCCATCATGTTTCCCTTTCATTGCAAACCTCTGGAACAGTGGTCTCAAACTCGCGGCCCGCCAGGTACTATTTTGAGGCCCTCGGTATGTTACCATTGTTCTGGAACCTTGCCCGCCTCACTGCTATAACCTCACGCCAACACTTTCCTGCATCTGTACGCGATTGGAGTGGAGAGGACAATCGCGTACAGGCGCAGGAAAGCGCCAGCAGTGAGGCGGGCAATGTTCCAGAATGTAAGGTAACCATTGGAGGCAGTGCAGCATGTGCGTGCGTACGTCATCTTGTGAACTCTCGCAAAATTTGGCACCTCTCCTGGCGGTGACTGCTTGATGTAAGATAGAAACATAGAGTATGACGGCAGAAAAGGGCCGACGACCCAACAAGTCTGCCCACTCAAGAACCCTGCCTCCTCGAGAATCCATCTTTTAAGCATTCCTCTGGAGCGACCCCCACCAGACGGTCCTATCGTCCCTTGAAGTCGAGCGTGGTACTGGCCTCAACTACCTGACGTGGAAGACCATTCCATCGATCAATTACCCTTTCGGTAAAGAAGTATTTCCTGGTGTCCCCATGAATTCTTCCCCCCAAGAGTTTTAGCGGGTGCCCTCTTGTCGCCGTGGGACCCATAGGAAAAAAAGATTTCTTCCTCCACCTCATTGCGGCCCGTGACGTATTTGAATGTTTCTATCATGTCCCCCCTTTCTCTGCGCTGTTCAGACGTTCTTTGTATGGGAGATCCTTGAGTCCTGAAACCATCCTAGTGGCCATTCGCTGAATCAACTCCATTCTCTTCACATGGCGGTTGTGTCCCGGTGCTGGAGGGGGTGAGAGCTGAAGGCGGTTGTGGAGGTGACCACCGGACACTTAAAGCACAAGGTTTCCAGGCACAAGTCGGATATTGATTCTCCCCTAGAGGACTACACCAAAATCTTGTCTCTTGCAGTTGATACTTTAGCATCTAAATCACAATTTTGCATGAGGTAAAACTCTTTATAGTTCATAAATTTTTCCTTAATTGCTTCTGATCATTTCAGCTATACACAGCTGAAAGCAGCGCAACATGGCGAAAGTGACGTTTAGATAATTTTTCACTTTCTGCATGTGCTTTCAGCTGTGTATAGCTGAAATGATCAGAAGCAATTTATTAAAGATTTATAAACTATAACGAGTTTTACCTCATGCAAAGTTGGCATTTTTTTAATAATAATAATTTTATTCTTATATACCGCCATACTGAAAAAGTTCTAGGCGGTTTACAACAAACAGAGCTAGTACTTGTGATACAGATAAAATACAACAGATTAGAATAAGAGAAACTTATTAACAGTTAAAAAACAATGCATTTAAGATACCAACCTAACAGGCCGAGTTGATACATACAATACAGATAAAATACATCAAGTTAAAGTCTGAAAAATCTTGTTAAGAAATCAAACAGGATGCATTAAGATACCAACCTATCGAAAAGTTGTATCTTTAACAATTTTCTAAAATCAAAATAGGAAGAGACCTCTAACATAATTTTTCCAAGCCGTAAATTCAGTTTGGCGGCCTGAAATGAGAGGGTTCTCTCAAGGAACTTCTTGTAGCGACAAGATTTTATGGAGGGATATGTAAACAAGTGCACTCTACGTGTGATCTTATTAGCGTGACTCAAAGGAAAATGGTTTTTACTGCGGCCCTCCAAGTACCTAAAAATCCAAAATGTGGCCCTGCAAAGGGTTTGAGGTTGAGACCGCTGCTCTGGAACAGAGACCTCCCAACCCTGTATGATCACTGTATCCCTGTCTGGGGTTGCTTTTCATGCTACTTCCAGCCTGCTAGTTTCAGCAGTCGCTACTCAAATTCGTAATTGTTTCTCCTCCTTACCCGCGTTTATCTTCCTCTTGATAAAGAGATTTTCGAAACACGATTCGTGTTGAGGGAGTTGACTGTTATGAACTGATATTTTATGAACTTGCACGCGTCACTTTTGAAATGGATTTACACTTGCGCTTCATGATTGATTTTTGTGATCGCCTGAGACATGAGAACAGATGAACACTTAAGCTTCCAGAAGGACTTGACTGAAATCAACTTTCTACTTGTCTCTATTGGACCTTTATCAGCTTCAACGAACATTGGATGAGTGGATCTTCTGTTGGCTCTGGGAATGGATCCAGATAAATTGATATTTGTTATATCTAATCTATTTTGGAATATTCATTTACTGATTATGTGGATTCCCGGAGTCTTCTAGAGATTATTTTCACACATTTAGCCCTCTGGAGTTCATATATGTATGTATGTATGTTTGTGTATGTTTATTTCTTTTATTATCTTTAGGTTAGAAATAGAAATTTTTTTGAATAATATATTTATTAGAATTTTTGCTTTATAATGGATTCTCTTTTGTAATTAATAATCACTGCATATCTAAAAACATATTTTATTTCTTCAGCTCAATTGTCGGTTCGTAGACAATAGCGCGCAAGACAATCGCGAGCGGACAAAATCGCGCAGACAACTCAGCGCGAGACAAATGAGCGGAAGACAATTGAGCGTTAAGACAAGTGAGCGCAAAGACAACCGAGCGTAAGACATTTGAGCGCAAGACAATTGAGCGCAAATTATTTTCCGAAATGTGCACGAGCGGGACAACTGAGCGCAAGACCTTAGCGCTGAGTTGTCTGCGCGATTTTGTCCGCGCGCGATTGTCTTGCGCGCTTTTGACCTGTCACCCAATTGTCTCAGGCCTAGTCTTATTTATGTTTATACTTCTAATAAAGTATGTCCATAAACTCCTTAAACATATTACCATCCCTTGAACCTCAAAGCTCAAGCCTATCATTGCTTTAAGTTTTATGTGACCAATCGTCATTGGTTCACTTCTTAATTTAATTAACACTTCTCTTTAGCTCTATTTATACTAAAGAAGAAGTGATACTTTGTTCAAAGTCTATCTAAAAAAAAAAAAAAAAGGCATGTTTAATATCTGCGTAACACACAAATAAAACCATTATCTGTTTTCTGTACCCGAGGCTAAAAGTGTAACTCAACTCGCTGAGCTGCAGAACATTATGTCTGCATAGATCATTTTGGTACCAGACATGTACTTCTAGGGCTGCCAGATTTCCTCTTTAAAGAAATAGGACAACTGGCCCCGCCCCATTCTGCTACAGGACTGGTAATGACTCTATTTACATTCATTTTAATGCAGTTTATGGTCATGTTTACCCTGCGAGTTAACACTTGTGCTCAACCCCTTTTCACATTGCTAGACAATCAACTTTCACTTAAAGCTTCCAGTAACCTCATAGTTTGGCTTATGGTAGCTCTCTGCATCAGGCCCCAGTTACTGGCTACTCCCTCCTGCCATTAGGGCAATTGATAACCTACCGCCCTTCCGGAAAGTAGGAAAGACGCTTCTTTTCATAGTCCGGATCAATTCTGGTCTCAAACTTTGGCAGACCTCGCTTCGACGTACCTTACCTCAGAACACCTGAGCCCGCCAACCAGTTCTTCTACTGTTCACTGCAGATATGTTAATACCCATTCGGGACTCTATGATTTATTTTCATAGATTCTGCAAAGCATGTGTTCTTAGTCCACTTCTCTGTTAGTTAGAAACATAGAAACATGATGGCAGAAAAAAGGCCAAATGGCCCACCTAGTCTGCCCATCCGCAGAAACCATTATCTTTTTCTCTCTCTGAGAGATCCCACGTGCCTGTCCCAGGCCTTATTGAATTCAGACACTGTCTCTGTCTCCACCACCTCTCCCGGGAGACTATTCCACACATCTACCACCCTTCCCGTAAATAAGTATTTCCTCAGATTACTCCAGAGCCTATCACCTCTTAACTTCATCCTATGCCCTCTCATTGCAGAGTTTCCTTTCAAATGAAAGAGACTCAATTCATGCACATTTACATTATGTAGGTATTTAAACATCTCTATCCTATCTCCCCTCTCTCGCCTTTCCTCCAAAATATAGAGATTGAGATCTTTAAGTCTATCCCCATACGCCTTATCACGAAGACCACACACCATTTTAGTAGTCTTCCTCTGGACAGACTCCATCCTTTTTATATCTTTTTGAAGGTGCAGCTTCCAGAATTGTACACAATCTTCTAAATGAGGTCCCACCAGAGTCTTATACAGGGGCATCAATACCTCCTTTTTCCTACTAGCCATACCTCTCCCTATGCAACCTAGCATCCTTCTAGCTTTCGCCGTCACCTTTTCAACCTGTTTGGCCACCTTAAGATCATCGCATACAATCCCACCCAAGTCCCGCTCTTCCGTCGTGCACATAAGTTCTTCACCCCCTAAACGGTACCGTTGTAAGTTATTGATCCTATAGCTTTGTGTTTTGATCCTGTACCATGTTATTGACTCTGTAACGTACGTATCTCTGTTCCTGAAAACTTGGTGTACGTATCCTTGTAACCCGTTCCGGGCTCCTGGGGAGGACGAGTTATTAAAAAAATGAATGAATGAAGAAATAAATAATTTTCATGTGTTCAAATGGACTAATCTAGAAACCACACCCTTTTATTATAATTTGGTATTGCATTTAGGGGTCCTTTTACTAAGGCGTGCAGCCGTTTTAGCGTGCGCTAAACGCTAACGCTTCCAGACTGTAATGGACGCGTTAGCTTTTAGCGTGCGCTAAAGCGGCTATCGCGCCTTAGTAAAAGGATCCCTTAAAATAGTGGTATTTGTTAATATATAGGCACCAAAAAAATGGCGGAAACCAGATGTTTACATTATTCAAAGCAAATCCTCACTGTGCAGAAAGGTCAAAACTGTACTAGACCAATGATTTTCTTTTACTATAATGGAATTCCTCAAATGATCATCCAAGCCATCATGGATTGTTTTGGGCACGTTAATTTTTTATTTCGTTTTCTATTACACATGCATTCTTTTTCGTTCCGTTATTTATTAAGCATGTTTCTGTTGTGCTGCCATATGGAGCTTTTCCCATAACCCTTCTCCCTAAACAAAGTGCCGTCCCATAACGACCCGTGGGTTGAATTTATAGACCCAGCATCCATTCGCTCAGCTGGTCTGAGCATCTGGGCTTCACAGTTTCTTAACCAGCTTGTGTGTCGAGCGTCTGCAAAGGATCCCAGGGTCTGGGCAGGACAGCTGCTCCGGTTCCCTCAATGCTGTTGGAGATAAGGAGTCTGGGAATCCTCCATTTCCCTGGAGCAGCTGGGCTCGTCCCCTGCTCAGTAAACCAAACAGGATGATGAACGGACGGGGCTGAAGGTAATCCTCAGCTGGAACAGATTTAATATTTGGAAGTAGATCAATGATAATTTGAAAAGAATTGGCATTAAACCCTTTAATGAGGGACAGAAAGAAATTGAGCAAACAAATTAAACACCGAGGGTGAAGAATGAAGATTCTCATCAAACAAAGGTGGATTCTGAAGAAAGATAGACAATTACAGTAAAACCTTGGATTGCAAATATCTTGGTTTGCAAGTGTTTTGCAAAACAAGCAAAATATTTTATTAAATTTTAACTTGCAATACAAGTTACATACAGTATACAGTATATACATTACAACTGAGCTAATGGTTCTTCTCTCTCTGACACTGCAAGAATGTAGGGACTGTTGTAAACAAGCAAAGTCTTGCAATACGAGTACATACAGTATATATACATCACATCATCACAGCTGAGCCGATGGTTCTTCTCTCTCTGACGCTGTGGGAGTGTAGTGACTGTTCTGAACGAGCAAAGTCTTGCAATACGAGTACATACAGTATATATACGTCACATCATCACAGCTGAGCCGATGGTTCTTCTCTCTCTGACGCTGCGGGAGTGTAGTGACTGTTCTAAACGAGCAAAGTCTATGCAATACGAGTACATACAGTATATTATACGTCACATCATCACAGCTGAGCCGATGGTTCTTCTCTCTCTGACGTTACAGAGTGTAGTGATCTGTTCTGAACGAGCAAAGTCTTGCAATACGAGTACATACAGTATATATACGTCACATCATCACAGCTGAGCCGATGGTTCTTCTCTCTCTGACGCTGCGGGAGTGTAGTGACTGTTCTAAACGAGCAAAGTCTTGCAATACGAGTACATACAGTATATATACGTTACATCATCACAGCTGAGCCGATGGTTCTTCTCTCTCTGACGCTGCGGGGAGTGTAGTGACTGTTCTAACGAGCAAAGTCTTGCAATACGAGTACGTATAGTATTTTGTATTAGTTTTTGGGTTATGGAACGAAGTGTCTGAGTTTCCATTATTTCTTATGAGGAAATTCGCTTTGATATATGAGCGCTTTGGATTATAAGCATGCTTCTGGAACGAATTATGCTCGCAGACCAAGGTTTTACTGTATATCCTATTTCTAAATGGGAAAAATTGATGTGCAAAGGAATATTCTATCTGTGATTCAGACAAAATCATGCAGTCCAACGATCAGTAACAACTGTAGACATATTCCTGTTTTATTTCAGATTTTAATTTCATTTCTGAGTGAGGGGGAAAAAATTAAAGGTTTGACATTTTAGAAAACTTGCCAACATGTACCATTGGAGATTCAGGGAGATCTGAGTGTTGCTTTGATATAGCTGGTAGCCATTAGAGAATGACACGGTGACAAAATTCATCACCGTTCCCGTCCCCGTGGATAACCGCGGGAAATAATCCCATGTCATTTTCTAGTGTCTATTTCAACCTCGGTCCTTCTACACCAGCATTCTTCAAAGCAAAGCTTTGCGGGTCAGTGGTTGTGGCCATTCATACTCTGATTCTTATTGAAGCCATTGTGACATCACTGATGTGATTGGCTCTTAGGCACTGGTGGAATGAGGCATTATGACATCACAATATCTGCTCTGGATACCAGAGACTGTCATTCTGTAGTGTCTGTTTCAACCTCAGTCCTTCTACACCAGCATTCTTCAAAGCAAAGCTTGCGGGTCAGTGGTTGTGGCCATTCATACTCTGATTCTTATGTGAGCCAAGGATAATGAAGCCATTGTGACATCACTGATGTGATTGGCTCTTAGGCACTGGTGGAATCAGGCATTATGACATCACAATATCTGCTCTGGATACCAGAGACTGTCATTCTGTAGTGTCTATTTCAACCTCTGTCCTTCTACTCCAGCATTCTTCAAAGCAAAGCTTGCGGGTCAGTGGTTGTGGCCATTCATACTCTGATTCTTATGTGAGCAAAGGATAATGAAGCCATTATGACATCACTGATGTGATTGGCTCTTAGGCACTGGTGGAATGAGGCATTATGACATCACAATCTCAGCTCTGGAATGTTGCTGCTCAATCTCAGCATTCTTCAATGAAAGGCTTGAGGGTCAGTGGTTGTGGCCATTCATACTCTGATTCTTCCCTCTCTCCTTAAAGAATGACATGAAGATGGTTTCCCATGGTTATCTTCGGGGACGGGGATGGTGATGAAATTTGTCACCGTGTCATTCTCTAGTAGCCATGATTATGGTGCGCTAGCGTTTTTAGCGCATGCAGCAGATTAGCGCGCACCAACCCCACGCTGCGCGGCTAGAACTAATGCCAGCTCAATGATGGCGTTAGCGTCTAGCGCAGGCGGCATTGTAGTGCGGGCTATTCCAAGCGTTAAAGCCCTAACGCAGCTAAGTAAAAGGAGCCCTATGTTAGCATCTAGAGAAGAGATCAAAAGCCAAAGAGAGCATATAAAACGTGAAGAACCCATTCTCAAAAGGAGCTTTTAAATTAAGGGAAGTGAAAATCATATAAGGCAACATCCTTCCGTTTAAAAATAATACAATTATCTAAAAGAAACGGAATAATATCTGCCGAAAATTGAAACAAAGATCAGGGAGAGGTTGTGGGTGAAAATGTATTCAGACTTAGAAGTTTATTTACCAAATATTTTCTGCCATATGTCAATTGCAAGATTCACTATGTCAATTGGGCTAGATTCACTAAAACTCACCGATCTGGGTGGATCTGTGTCCGAGTCTTGCCGGGCGACTGATTCACTAAAGAGTCCCCAGGCAAATGATCTGATCGGACAAACGCCCACAAGCGATCCCACACATCGCTGCAGAGCGATCCAGACGCATACGCAGACCATCCTCTCTGCCTGGAGATGCGATCTGCGCATGCGCTTGCTCTCCGCACAAGCTTGAGGTCAAAACAAAAGGGGGTGGGGGGCTGCACTCGCAGGCCCCACGAGAATCATTTCAAGGGAACAGAACACGCTTTGCAGCCAGACAGGAACAACTAAGCAGAACACGCTGTAGTGCAGGCCCACTTTAAACCCGCAGGTTAAAACCACAGGTTAAAAACACAGGCTCGCAGAGAGGCAGGGCGGCAGAGAGCACAAGGGTGATGTTTTTTATTTTGATGGTTTCAGGGCGGCAGGGCTGGGATTTCAGGGCGGCAGAGCGACTGGTCTTCAAGCAGTCGCTTCTTTTTGAATCAGCAAGCCCAGTCAGTGTTGTTTAGTGAATCGCTGCCTTCCTACTTATGCATGCATTTCCCCTCATTTGCATGTGCGGATTGGATCGGGCAGAAAGATAGTGAATTGGGTGGGGGGCAGAGAAGGCTCGCAAACTGGTCGGGACACGATCGGTGAGCTTAGTGAATCTAGCCCTCGACGGGGAGTGTGTGGCGCAGTGGTTAGAGGCACAGCCTCAGCACCTTGAGGTTGTGGGTTCAAATCACATACTGCTCCTTGTGACCCTGGGCAAGTCACTTAGGCCCTCTTTTACTAAGGGGTGCTAACCGATTAGCGCACGCTAAACACTAATGCATACATGTTAGTCTATTCGATTAGCGTATTCTAAATCGGTTAGTGCACCTTACTAAAAGAGGGGGTTTAATCCCCCATTGCCCAAGGTACATTAGATAGAGTGTGTGCCTGCCAGGACAGATAGGGAAAACCATTTGAGTAACTGAATGTACACCACATAGGTTATAAGCTAGGGTAGGAAACTCCGGTCCTCGAGAGCCGTATTCCAGTCGGGTTTTCAGGATTTCCACAATGAATAGCATGAGATCTATTTGCATGCACTGCTTTCAATGCATATTCATTGGGGAAATCCTGAAAACCCGACTGAATACGGCTCTCAAGGACCGGAGTTCCCTACCCCTGTTATAAGCGGTATATAAATTCTATAAATAAATAATGATGGATTATACTGTCCATAATTTAAACCAAAGCCATTTATGGCTGCAGGGGTGCCGCAGGGATCTTCATTGTCTACTGTGCTGTTCAATTTATATTTGACTCTTCTATGTAAATCAGGGGTGTCCAATGTCGGTCCTCGAGGGCCGCAATCCAGTCGGGTTTTCAGGATTTCCCCAATGAATATGCATTGAAAGCAGTGCATGCAAATAGATCTCATGCATATTCATTGGGGAAATCCTGAAAACCCGACTGGATTGCGGCCCTCGTAGGACCGACATTGGATCACCCCTGATGTAAATTGATGAAACGTAGGGGGTATCCAATTGGGGCAGGGCTGCTCAATTCCGGTCCTCGAGATCTACAGGCAGGCCAGGTTTTCAGGATATCCACAATGAATATGCATGAGAGAGATTTGCCTGCACTGCCTTCTTGGCAAATCTCTATTCATCTCTATGCAAATCTCAAAGTATCTTGGAAGTTTTGCAGAGTTGATACTCTTGTTTAATTAACATTTAAAAGTAATTAGGTTGAATAGAAATATAGTATATTTTGTCCTCAATACTATGCCTAGTTATCCAACATTGGCCAACACAGGTCACAAGTACCTGGCAGAAACCCAAAGAGTAGCAACATTCCAGAAGTGAGTTTGTGATGTCATAATGCCTCATTGCACCAATGCCTAAAAGCCAAACTCATCAGTGATGTCACAAAGGCTTGACTGTCCTATGCTTGGCTCAGATAAGAACATAAGAATTGCTGTACTAGGACAGACCAAAGGTCCATCAAGCCCAGTATCCTGTTTCCAACAGTGGCCAACCCAGGTCACAAGTACCTGGTGGGATCCGAAGGAGTTAAAGAGATTTTATACTGCTTATCCTAGGAATAAGAAGTGGATTTTCCCAAATCCATTTTAATAATGGCTTATGGACTTTTATTTTAGGAAATTATCCAAATCTTTTTTAAACCCTGCTAAGATAACTGGCCTCATACATCAGTAAAATGCAGGGCCAATGGAACACCTTCTTGGTTGGAGGGGTCAACCAAACCAATCTCTAACCTTGCCTCTAAGCTCTTCAGTTGCTGAAGCAGTATTGGACATAATATTGGTGGGGCTATTGCCCCTATGGTCCAGGGCTTTCCTGAGGGCTATGCAGGTGGTATATATGTGTCCCTAGGCAAGTCACTTAACCTTCTATTGCCCCAGGAACCTTAATTAGATTGTGAGTCCACCAGGACAGTTAGGGAAACTACTTAGTGTACCTGTTTACAATTCAGTGTATTGTAAACCACTTTGATATCTGCAGAGGATAGACAGTATATCAAATAAAGATAACCATAACCATTTTACTGGTAGGTATATACTTGGGCAGGGCTCACACACACTCATGCTGTAACTTATAGAAACATGAAGGCAGATAAAGGTCAAATGGCCTATCCAGTCTGCCCAGCCGCAGTAACCATTATCTTCTCCTCTCCTTATTGGCTAAGGCTCTTAACATTTGCATCTCCTCTTCCTATAGGCTAAGGCTCTTTACACCTGTATTGTGAGGTCATAGAGCTGCCCATCCACAGTAACCATTATCTCTTTCTCTCTCCGACAGATCCCACGTGCCCATCCCAGGCTTTCTTGAAATCAGAAACAGTCTCTGTCTCCACCACCTCTTCCGGGAGACTGTTCCATGCATCTACCACCCTTTCTGTAAAAAAGTATTTCCATAGATTACTCCTGAGCCTATCACCTCTTAACTTCATCCTATGCTCTCTCATTCCACAGCTTCCTTTCAAATGAGAGACTCGACTCTACGCATTTACATTACATAGGTATTTAAACATCTCTATCATATCTCCCCTCTCCCGCTTTTCCTCCAAAGTATACAGATTGAGATCCTTAAGTCTGTCCCCATACGCCTTATGACGAAGACCACGCACCATTATAGTAGCCTTCCTCTGGACCGATTCCATCCTTTATATATCTTTTTGAAGTTGTGGCCTCCAGAATTGTGCAAAATATGCTAAATGAGGTCTCACCAAAGTCTTATACAGGGGCATCAATACCTCCTTTTTCCTTCTGGCCATATTTCTCCCTATGCAACCTAGCATCCTTCTAGCTTTTGCTGTCACCTTTTCAACCTGTTTGACCACCTTAAGATCATCACATACAATCACACCCGAGTCCCACTCTTCTGTCGTGCACATAAGTTCTTCACCCCCTAAATTATACAGTTCCCTCGGGTTTTTGCAGCCGAATGCATGGAATACTACATGTTAAATTTACAGGACGTGAACTTTTCTCAAATGAAGGAAAACTCCAGAATGAGAGAGCATAGGATGAAGTTAAGAGGTTATATCATAGACTCAGGAGTAATCTAAGGAAATACCTTTTTACAGAAAAGGTTGTAGATGGAATAATCGCTTGGTGGAGGTGGTGGAGACAGACTGGCTGGGCCTTTTATCTTCCATCATGTTTCATGTTTCTATGAATTCAAGAAAGCGTGGGAAAAGACACTTGGGATCTATTAAGCAGAGGAAGAAATAGTGGATGCTGCGGATAGGCAGACTGGATGGGCCTTATCTGCCATTATGTTTCTATGTGTGTATTTCTGAGACACAAACACTTATGTCACTAGTATTTTATTAATAAATAGACGCCTATGTTCTTGCATAGAATAGGCTCCTATCAGGTGCCCAGTTTATAGAACTGTCCCCACAATGGATAAAAATGGATTGAATGGCCCTGGAGAAACAGAATATACTTGTCACCCTGTGATCTACCTCTCCGGCTCTGGCAGCGTAAAGCCTCCTGGGTTCCTCCCGAAGCTCTTTGATCTGTCAAAGCAGTTCACATTCGCATGCCCTTCATGGAAGGGCCCGGCCTTTCGATCAAGCCTATGGGTTGGTTTACAATTGTGAGCGGACTGGCATCACATTCGAGAAGCTGTG
Source organism: Geotrypetes seraphini (assembly GCF_902459505.1). Classification (NCBI taxonomy): domain Eukaryota; kingdom Metazoa; phylum Chordata; class Amphibia; order Gymnophiona; family Dermophiidae; genus Geotrypetes; species Geotrypetes seraphini. The sequence continues at coordinate 16,076,142 of NC_047094.1, read as the reverse complement.
GGAAGAGCTGAGGGTTTGTCTATTAGTCAAAGAGAGTACAGTGTTCAAAGTGAGAGGATGCCTCCCTTTTTCTGCAACTTCCCCCCCCCCCCCCCCGCCCTCCAAGAATTCCAATGCCACAAAAGCCATTCCCACGGAGAAGAATCAACTGGAAGTTGTATGAGTACGCAGTTGGCAGGTACAGATCAGCCGTTCACTGTTAATAGGTTATAATTAGTCTTCATAGGACACTAATGCTTCATGCACATGGAGGGGCTCTATTTCTCTACCTAAAAAGAGCTCTTCCGGTTCTCATGGAAGCCAAAACTTTCACAGGGATACAGTAACAGTATACTCATTAGCATGCACTTTCCTATGGCTTTCTTGGCTCCTTTCCCCCTGGATTATGCACCAGTTCCCAGCATTCATTCCTCTCGCCCCACTACCTCTATGAAGGGTTGGAACACAGAACAGCATTGCTTCAGCCAGAGGTCTTTTCGGAACCCAGATTAATTAGACGCTGGTCCAGAGCTGCCCAGCGCCGTTGTCCGAGCATTCCTGCGCCTTGTCGAGCATTCCCCCCCCCAAAAAAAAGAACTTGGAAACAAAAGAACCAGTGTGTAATGCCGGAGGAAGCCTTCCTTCCGATTAACAAGCCAACACTTTCAGGTCGGAGACAGAATGGGAAAAATCCAGGCCAAGGAATTATCTGGGGAAATCAAGACAAAGGTGCGTGCTTGTTCCCACAGGCCCTACTGGAGTTATTCACTTGATAAGCAGTATAGATGTAACGGTCTCTGTGGGCCTAGCAATCATTTGTTCAATTCCTGGTTTCTGGCCAGCAGCGAGAGAAAAAAAAATGACAATCGGCTTGTTCACTGATAATTGCAATCTGGTAACTGTTATCAGAAATGGGATCATCTGGGATCATTCTTTCTCATTCCATTAAGAGCAGGACTTAATTCTTCTAGGAGTCAGCTTTTCAAAAGGACTGGGGGAAGGGGGGGGGGCTCCACTCACACAAAATATCCCATCCCAGACATAGTGGTGACATTTACTCTGTACCAGAGAAGCTGAAGCACCTAATGGACTTGCAGACTTTTTCTGGACATAATACGTTGGAAGATGCCAGGCTGAACATTCAAAAGCCCCACCTGCCCTGCCCATATTCAAAGGCGCCATCCAGATAGCAAGGTCAGAGTGTGGGCATTCCACCCAGTGGTGAAGTAAGGGGGGGAGCCAGGGGGGGGGCGGTCTGCCTCGGGCGCCATTTTGGTGGGGACACTCCTCCTCCTCTTCCCACTTCACCCCTCACCACGAGCACCCCCCCCTTCCCTTCCCCCGGACTTCTAGTTGTTCGCCGCAAGCAAGAGCTTCAATGTGTTCCTCGCGACCGCATCAGATCTCCCGCCAACGTCACTTCTGGGCACCGCACATAGCGAGTGATGTCCTAGGGAGAGACGCCGGGGTCGCAAGGAGCGTACTAAAGTTGTTACTCATGGCGGTGAATAACTAGAGGTGCGGGGTAAGGGATGGGAGACACGTGCGGCAGGGGGGAATGGGGGAGGCGGAGACAAGGGGGGAGGGGCGCCTCTCACTCTTGCTACGCCACTGATTCCACCTATCTCTATGGATAAGCAATACTCAGCTGCTATCTCTACGGAAAAGTAGCTTAGTGGTTAACATCCGGGGGTGGGGGGTTCATTTAAATTGCACTGCTGCTTCTTATGATTTGGGGCAAGTCACTTGTCTTAACCCTTCATTGCTTCAGGAACAAACTTAGGGCCCCTTTTACAAAGCCGCAGTTGTAATGCTGCCACAGTAAATGCACCTAAGCTCATTCAATTCCTAGGTGCTACCGTGGCTTTGTAAAAGGGGCCCCTAGATTGTAAACCCTCTAGGGCAGGGGTAGGGAACTCCCGTCCTCGAGAGCCGTATTCCAGTCAGGTTTTCAGGATTTCCCCAGTGAATATGCATGAGATCTATTTGCATGCACTGCTTTCAATGCATAGTCATTGGGGAAATCCTGAAAACCCAACTGGAATATGGCTCTCGAGGACCAGAGTTCCCTACCCCTGCTCTAGGGACAAGGAAATACCTAACCACTATCAGCTGAACCAGCAGGAGAAGCCCTGAAGCTGCCGGAGTCCTGCCGGCTCATCTGATCGGGCATTCCCTTGCTGCCATCGGCTGAAATGGCCATCAGGAAGAGCAGAGGGAGGAGTTGGCGGGCAGGAGGAGGAGACCCAGATCAGTGTTTGTGTGAAAAATCCCACTTCATACCAACCCACTGGAATTGACTGCCCCCTTCCCCCCCTCCCCCCCCAATCAGATCCCTTGAAGGTCTCCTCAACTTTAGGAAAGCAATAATAACATACCTCTTCACCTAACTCCCTGCCTACGGCCAATGGATTACAAAGAGCTGTATATTGAACATAAGAATTGCCGCTGCTGGGTCAGACCAGTGGTCCATCGTGTCCAGCAGTCCGCTCACGTGGCGGCCCTTAGGCCAAAGACCAGTGCCCTAACTGAGACTAACCTTACCTGCGTATGTTCTGGTTCAGCAGGGACTTGTCCAACTTTGTCTTGAGTCCCTGGAGGGTGTTTTCCCCTATAACAGCCTCCGGAAGAGGGTTCCAGTTTTTCACCACTCTCTGGGTGAAGAATTTCCTTACGTTTGTACGGAATCTATCCCCTTTCAATTTTAGAGAGTGCTCTTTCATTCGCCCTACCTTGGAGAGGGTGAAAAATCTGTCTTTATCTACTAAGAACATAACATAAGAACATAAGCATCGCCTCTGCCAAGTCAGACCATTGTGCCCAGCAGTCCGCTCCCGCGGTGGCCCCCTAGGTCAAAGACCTGTTAGTGATCTTTTTCTTAAAACATTTGGCCTTGTATAGTATCCCTCTAGCCAATGCTGTTTAATATCTTTATTGGAGATCTAACTCAGGGACTTCGAGGCAAAATTACATTGTTTGCTGATGATGCTAAATTATACAACATTGTGGGCAGAGCAACCGGGCCCAGCACTATGGAGGAGGACCTGCTTTTGTTGGAACAATGGTCCAGTACTTGGCAACTCAACTTTAATGCCAAAAAATGTAAAGTAATGCACCTTGGGAGCGGAAACCCGTGCAGACCATACACCTTGAACAGTGAAAACTTAGTGAGAACCACTGCAGAAAGGGACTTGGGAGTTCTCATCCGAGAAGATATGAAAGCTGTCAATCAGGTGGAGAAAGCTTCAGCAAGGGCTAGACAAATGCTGGGCTGCATCAGAAGGAGCTTTATCAGCCGAAAGCCTGTAGTGATACTACTGTTATACAGATCCATGGTGAGACCTCACCTGGAGTACTGTGTCCAGTTTTGGAGGCCACATTATCAAAAAGATGTGAAGAGAATGGAGTCGATCCAGAGAATGGCCACTAGGATGGTCTCAGGACTTAAAGACATCACATATGAAGAACGTCTAACCAGACTTCACCTATATTCTCTCGAAAAGCGCAGAGAAAGAGGGGATATGATAGAAACATTCAAATACATTACGGGTCGCATTGAAGTGGAGGAAGAATTATTTTTTCTTACGGGCCCCACGGCAACAAGAGGGCATCCGTTAAAACTTAGGGGGGGTGGGAGATTTCATGGTGACACCAGGAAGTACTTCTTCACCGAATGGGTGATTGGTCGATGGAATAAACTTCCACGCCATGTGGTCGAGGCTAGTAGCGTGCTTGACTTCAAAAGTCGATGGGACAAACAGGTGGGGGTGCTACAGGGTTATGCATAAAGGATGGGTACACCAGAGAGGGAGGGTTCTCGAGTGGGTACACCAGGGAGGGAGGGTTCTCGAGTGGGCAGACTTGTTGGGCCGATGGCCCTCTTCTGCCATCTTATTCTATGTTTCTATGTTTCCATACCCCTCAATCCCCCTTTCCTTCAGGAACTCGTCCAATCCCATTTTGAAACGTAAGTCTATTTCCTTCAGTATCTTGAATGTTTCGATCATGTCCCCTCTCAGTCTCCTCTTTTCAAGGGAGAAGAGGCCCAGTTTCTCTAACCTCTCACTGTACGGAAACTCCTACGGCCCCTGAACCATCTTAGTCGCTCTTCTCTGGACCCTTTCGAATAATACTATGTCCTTTATGTACGGCGACCAGTGCTGGACGCAGTGTTCCAGTTGGCGGTCTGACCCTGTCAGGCTATTCTTATGTTCTTATGCTGTATTTCGCTCTTGGAGCCCGCCCGCCCGTATGAGAAGCCCTGCTGTGATTGGAGGTTCTGTGTGAGGGGCGTTCCTGATTCATCATGCAGCTGATGGCCGTCTACCTGTCATTCCTGTCTTGTATCGAGGTCAATGAGCCATGATGGCCTACATTGGAGTTTTATCCTCAAGTCCTGGCTCCACCAGATTAACTGTCTGGCCTTTATTTTATTTCATTGGGTTTTCTCCTTAGTTTTATTTCTGCTGGGTTTTTATTTTCATTCAGTTTTTATCTGCTTTTTTTGTTTTATTCTGATTTAATTTTTGTTATTTTGGTTTTTTTCTTTGATCTGATTTTTTTTCTTGGCACTTTTAGTATATTTAAGTAACTGTTCTTACAGATTTAGATCTGGAACCAGTCTAGTTGCAATGTGTTAACACTTTAAATATATACCCGGAGTAGAGAGTTGCACGGGGACAGAAATCCCACCCATCCCTGCCCGTCCCCGCCAGGATCCACTCCATACCCACCCGTCCCCGCCAGGATCCTCTCCGTCCACACCGGTCCCCATCAGGATCCACTCCATCCCCACCCATCCCCATCAGGATCCTCTCCATCCCCACAAAGATCCTCTCTGTCCCCACTCATCCCCGCAAGGAATTACCTCCATCCCCGCCCGTCCCCATAAAAAGCAGCAATTACTTCTGACAGGATCATCAATTCCACAGTTTCTTTTGTGTTTCCGCTGCTGTTTTCCTTGTGGAATCTCTTTGGTGGAACCTTTTTTTTGTTTTCTGTTCAGGTAATTAACTTATAAACCCCCTCTTTTACTAAAGCTGATGTGTCCATTATTTTATATGGACGAACCCTGCTTCCAAAGCCTTCCATCCCCGTGAGAGTCCCGTTGGCTAGAAGGGGGTCCCTGTGGGAGTCCCGTGGACCAGAGGGGGGTCCCCATGGGAGTCCCGTGGGTTAGGGGGGATTCCCACAGGAATCCCGCGATCCCCGTTCCCGTGCAGACCTCTAACCCGGAGCAGTTAAAGAGCAGCAGCAGTGCCATCCTGCATTCAGATAAGTCACCCATTATTTCTTGTATGCTAAACCAAGATTCGAAGTAAATAGTGGCAGAGACAGTGAACTCGCTGTGATGGTCTCTATTGTAACTGACCCCGTGATTTTTCACTAGAGTTTGGTTATGGGTCTGAGCGTTCACTTAGAAGTCTAGAGTCACTGTAGTGATAATGAAAGTATTTATTTATGTGGGGATAAGGTGATTATTTTTTGAATGATATAGAAACATTGTAACATGATGGCAGATAAAGGCCAAATGGCCCATCTGCAACATCCACTATCTCCTCCTCTCCCTATTGGCTAAGGTTCTTAACTTTTGCATCTCCTTTTCCTATAGGCTAAGGTTCTTTACAGCTGCATTGTGATGTCATAGAACTTTATGGTTATAGAAACATTGTAACATGATGGCAGATAAAGGCCAAATGGCCCATCTGCAACATCCACTATCTCCTCCTCTCCCTATTGGCTAAGGTTCTTAACTTTTGCATCTCCTTTTCCTATAGGCTAAGGCTCTTAACACCTGCATTGTGATGTCATAGAACTTTATGGTTATAGAAACATTGTAACATGATGGCAGATAAAGGCCAAATGGCCCATCTAGTCTGCCCATCCGCAGTAACCATTATCTCTTCCTCTCTTCGAGAGATCCCACGTGCCTATGCCAGGTCCTCTTCCATGCATCTACCAGCCTTTCTGTAAGCCTTTATATGACTCCTGAGCCTATCACCTCTTAACTTCATCCTATTCCCTCTCATTGCGTGCGCTACATCGGTTAGTTCACCTTAATAAAAGGACCCCCCTACTTTTTTGATAAATGCTATTCCTGATATTTTAACTCTTTGTGTAATCATTTTTAAGTATATGTGTTCCCCTTAATGTAGGGGTTTTCTTGTCGTAATCCGCTTTGAATCTGAATTGATAAATAGCGAAATATAGGATTACTGATTAGATTAGCTTATCCATCGGCGCTCTGGGATCCAATTTTTTGTAATCTTTATCACAACAGCATCTTACATGAATTGTAGGAAATCATTAAAGTCCTATTTATTTAGCAAGTTCTTATGAAACCTTGCACGAAAGATATTTTGTAAAGATCAATATGTTGGATCATTGGTAGCTCACTGTTACTCTTCAGCTGTTCTTTAATTAATTAATTCAATTTTCTATACATTTCTCTCACGGGAGCTCAGAACGGTTTAGATGAATTTATTCAGGTACTCAAGCATTTTTCCGTCTGTCCCGGTGGGCTCACAATCTATCTAATGTACCTGGGGCAATGGGAGGATTAAGTGACTTTCCCAAGGTCACAAGGAGCAGCATGAGGTTGAACCCACAACCTCAGGGTGCTGAGGCTGTAGCTTTAATCACTGCACCACGCTAGAAATCAAAATGTAATAAAAGTGAGCTGAGTGTAGGACAGTTGAGCCATTGTGACATCACTACTGAGGTTGGCTCTTAAGCATTGGTGGAATGAGGCATTATGATGTCACAATACCAGCTCTGGTTATCAGAGGCTGAAACTTGTCACATTATTTATTTATCCAATTTTTTTATACTGTTCTCCCAGGGGAGCTCAGAATGGTTTACATTAATTTATTCAACTACTCAAGCATTTTTCCCTGTCTGTCCTGGTGGGCTCACAATCTATCTAATGTACCTGGGGCAATGGGAGGATTAAGTGACTTGCCCAGGATCACAAGGAGCAGGGTGGGTTTGAACCCACATCCTCAGGGTGCTGAGACTATAGCTTTAACCACTGCGCCACACTCTCCCCTATTGTTAGCCGCGTGGATCTGCAAAATTTTGTGGGATGCAAATGTTAGGTTGTGTCATTTTTGGCCTGGATTTTTGCCCCCCTCCCCCCAAGCACTCCCACATATTGGTGGGTCTAGAGATGCACACATCTTTCATTCTTAATGTGTTTGTTGCCTAACCCAGCGCTACTAGGTTCAGGTGGGAGGACAGGCGGACAGTTCCGCTCATTCCTTCTCTGTTTACTGGAAGTTGGGAGCAGTTTTCCAGATGTGAGGGAGGAAAGTGATTCTCTATGGAATAGACTGATCGGCTCGCTGAACTTGATAGCAGCAAAGCCTTCATTAGCCAAGGATGAATTGTCTCCACAACTAGGTCACACTGAGTCTGGATAAGAGGTCAGATTCTTTCAATTCACCCCCACACCGAGGGGCTGATGTAGTAAGCTGGGATACCCATTAGAGCAGTGTTTTGCTGCAGCAACCGTACTTCCGACGCAGGAAAAAAAGATTTGCAAGAGAAAATCAGTCTAGTGGGCGTGGAAATCGCGCCGCATATTAAATTCTTCTCAATGTTACAAAAAAAAAAAAAAAAAAACAACTGCACTAAAATTTAGCACAGCTTTTTCAAGTTTCATTATAAATTTGATTGATCGCTTATTCAAAATTCACACATTTTTTTAACACCGGATCTTTACACCAGTACTGGGCCTCATGGTGGCTAATTCAGGTCACTAGTACCTGGCCAAAACCCAAAGAGTAGCAACATTCCATGCTACCGATCCAAGGCAAGCAGAGGCTTCCCCCATGTCTTAATAGCAGACTATGGACTTTTCCTCCAGGAACTTGTCCAAACCTTTCTTAAAACCAGCTACGCTATCCTTTCTTACCACATCTTCTGACAACGCTTTCCAGAGCTTAACTATTCTCTGAGTGAATAAAATATTTCCTCCTATTGATTTTAAAAGTATTTCCCTGTAACTTCATCGAGTGTCCCCTAGTCTTTGTAATTTTTGACGGAGCGAAAAATCGATCCACTTGTACCCGTTCTACTCCACTCAGGATTTTGTAGAGTCCAATCCTATCTCCCCTCAGCCATCTCTTTTCCAAGCTGAAGAGCCCTAACCGTTTTAGGCTTTCCTCATACAAGTTTCTTCTTGGATTTGTCTGTGGAGATCATTGGGTCAATTCTCTTGTTTTCGTCTGGATTTTTCAGCATCCACATTTGTTCCCTTGATCCAATAGCCAACATTAGGCATCTACGATATCACCATTTCCATCACAATTAAAGACACATTTCAGGCAGCTTTGGACATCCTTTCCATTCATCTGGTAACCCTACTTCTAATAATAATAATAATAATTTTATTTCTTGTATACCGCTATACCGTGAGGTTCAAAGCGGTTTACAGTAGATTCAGAAGAGATGCAATTAAGTAAGATTAATTAAAATGAAGAAAAAGTACTTAGAGTTCCCTGACTGTCCCAAAGGCTCACAATCTTGACAAAGTACTTGAGAAAAATAAATTAATTAGGCTAGAAACATAGAATAGAAGAAGGCAGGAAAACAGTACATAGGAAAATTAATTTAGAATACATTATATAGGAGTTTTTTTCGGATACGATATATGGGAAGGATTTAACATAATAAACATAATAAATTATGTATCATTAAAAAATTAAATCTAGTAACATTACAAAGATTCTAAACTGAATTCCTTACATTGATTGAGTAAATGGATTAGTAAAAGATTTTAGAATTTGAAATTGGTTACATTAATTAAGAAAATTGAAACAGGTAGTAGACTAAACTTGGGAATATAAAGAGGAGATAGAAGGAGGAGAGTTTAGGTAGATTGAATATGCTTAGTGAATAAATGGGTTTTGATTTCTTTTCGGAAGGCTTTGATATTAGATGTTGAGAAAACCATGGTGCATTGCATTGGTTGATGAACAGACTAATTGCTTACCATGGTCGTGCAATACTGTACAGTACATTACTCTTATTTATTTTTCACCACTGCTGTGTGCAGTGTTTGGTTTTATTTTAATTTAAGAATGTTTCTTCTATAAGCAATACTGCAAATAAATTTAAAAAAAACCTATGGGGCTCATAATTGAAAGAGAAAAACATCCAAAAACCAGCCTAAGTCGGCACTTGGACGATCATAAACAAAAGACGTCCAAGTGCCGATAATCAAACCGTGTTTTGGACGTATTTCTAAATGACCTAGGCCAGTGGTTCCCAACCCTGTCCTGGAGGACCACCAGGTAAGTCAGGTTTTTAGGATAGCCCTAATGAATATGCATGAGAGAGATCAGCGTATAATGGAGGTGCCAGGCATGCAAATCTGCTCCATGCATATTCATTAGGGCTATCCTGAAAACCCGACTGGCCCGGTGGTCCTCCAGAACAGGGTTGGAAACCACTGACCTAGGCCTTCATAGTGCCTCTGAACGACCATAGCTAAACGGGGCGTGTCAGGAGGAGTGTCGAGGGCGGGATTTGGGCGGGACGTGGGCTGGCTTAGACTTAGTCGTACTGCATGTATAATCAAAAGTTATACAGCACAGGATCGATGTTGGACGTTGTGACTTAGACCATTTAAAACACAGTCTGAGTCACAAAAACCCACCTAAAGTGACCAAATAAGCACTGCAAACACTTAATGCAGACCTACATACACTACCCCTGTGATCAACAGCCCCCCCACCACCCCCATAAAAATATTAATCATAACTTGAAAATTGTGCCTCCAGAACATCATCACCTGGCAGCCTGGCATAGGAAAGCCTAGTCGTGCTGCACAGAGGCGTCTTAGGGTTAGGGACACATAGAGAGGAGATCCCATGCCCATAAGCCCCTGTAATCACTGCATTGATATTGAAACATGTGCACTGCCCTATACACCCCCAAAACCCTTTTGTACTGGCATATAAGTGACTCCTGCAGCCATAAGGGCTATTAGGGTGGTAGATAAGTGGGTCTAGGGGATTCTGGAGGTGGTTTGAGGAGAAGACATGGCACCCTTTTTGTGAAGTTCACAGCAGTGCCCGTAAGGTACCCCACTATTTAGGTGCCATGTTTGGGTATTCAGTCCATCACTTTGCAGACCCCTTCCACGTCCAACAGGGCTTGTTCTAGACGTTTTTGACTTGGACGAAAAGTTGGATGAGAATGTGATATAAAGATGGATGATTTAGCGGCTTGGATGACCAGATTAGCAGGACGTATAGTTAGATGATTTTCGAAACAAAAAATAATTTGGATGTATTTTCTGAAAATGTGTCAGCTATTTTTTACTTTGGACGTCTTGCGACTTGGACAAAAAAGGACTTAGATGTTCCTTTCGATTATGTCGCTCTATGTTTGCAACATTCTAAATGTTCTACTATGGTTTTTGTCAAATGCTGTCCCATGCAGGAGCCTAACCTTATTTTTCCTATAGGATCCATTATTCACTATACGTGGTTTTGAGGTACAAAATGAACTGCAGGAACCTAACCCCCATTTTCCCGTAGAAGCAGCATTTCATTATTTGCAATTTGGTGGTTCGTGAGCCATGCTGCGGCAAATATCGAGAACGGACTGCGTGCTATTTGATACAGGTCTAGCACGATGTATGTTTGTGGCGGTATGCTTATTCATGTGCATTATGGAGCTCTGTTTCCTTGCCACTGTTCTAGACTGGTACAGTGTAAGAGACCCAGTGCTCACCACCAGGCTAGAGGCTGAATGATGCACAGCATTGACAGCTCAGGGCCTAGGCCATTGCTGTCTCTGAGCTTCCGTACAGTTACTTAAGACAGCTGGCAAAACAGAGGTGTAGAGACCTTCCTTCATGGTTCAGTCGTGTACACATGCTCTGATTGCCTTCATGCAGTCACAGGGCTCAGGATTTGAATGCTGGGTTTGTTTCTGTTCCTTGACAAAGGTCGGAATGTTGACCTGTCAGTGACCCTTGAGGTTTCCGATAACTATTAATCAAAGAAAACCTGATTTAATTTGGCCTACTGGGTGCCTGAAAAAAAAAAGAGAAATAAAGAGCCAATGGCAAGGCATAACCACAAATTCAGGAGAGACATTTTATGTAACTAAAAAAACAGTTCCATTGGCAGCCCATGGATTATAATTTCTCTGGTAAAAAGCATGTGCCAGCCTTCCTGGGGAGAAAACTCAACCTAGGTGCTACCAAAGCTCTGAAATAATCTATTTTAAATGGAGCAAAATATCCTTTTGACTTAGTTACTGTCTGCTGCCCACTGCCCTCTCCTTTCTCCTTCCAGCCACATCTAAATGTTACAGTGTGACATCATCCTGTCACATCCACACATGCTCAGAGGAACTCCAGATGCGACCCCGAGCTAGGGGCCGGGGGGGGGGGGGGAGGTCAGGTGGTTTGCTTGATGGCGGTGGCAGGAGGGAGTGGGCATCCCTCCTGCTCCGGGGGGGAAGTCGGGGGGGTGGGGGTTGCTTGATGATGGTGGTGGGAGGGAATGGGCATCCATCCTGCCGATCTTCAATTGGGGGGGGTGTCTTTTTTTTTAATAAAAATGTGTGCCCTCCTACCGTCTTCAGTCACCCTTAACTCCGGTGATATTTTGCATATTGAATCGTCCTCTAGAGTTTTGGGTGTTTCAGACTCTTCTCTTTCCTTCCAACGTCAGGTAAACCATCTTAGGAAAAAAATCTTTCTTTAGTCTTCGTACGTTGAGGAACGCTCATCACTTGTTCCATCAACATCATTTTGAAGTATTGGTTCGATCTATCATTTTGGCGCAGTGCGGATTAAGTAAGGGAAATGAGAAACGACTGCAGTTGGTTTAAAACATTGCTGCCAGACTGATCTTTGGAAAGGAAAAGTTTGATCATGGGTCACCGTTGTTGAGGAAGCTTCATTGGCTTCCTTTTCGATTGAGAGTTCAGTTTCAGTGTGCCTGCATAGTTTTCAAAATTTGACATGGCCTCTTTGTTCCTTTGATTTCTCGAGCTCTTCAGGCAGCAGAACAATTCATATGTATAAGCTATCTTTCTCTTCGTGTCAGGTCAAAAGCGCGCTGCGACAAAGGCGCACCCAGACAATTGAGCGCAGCGCGGAGGCACGCGCCGCTCTAAATTACTGTTTTTAGGGCTCTGACGGGGGGGCGTGGGGGGGAACCCCTCCACTTTACTTAATAGACATTGCGCCGCGTTGTGGGGGGTGTGGGGGGTTGTAACCCCCCACATTTTACTGAAAACAACTTTTTCCCTGTTTTTAGGGAAAAAGTTCAGTTTACAGTAAAATGTGGAGGGTTACAACCCCCCAAACCCCCCCTAACGCCGGCGCGATGTGTATTAAGTAAACTGGGGGGGTTCCCCAACAAAAACCCCCGTCGGAGCCCCTAAAAACTGTAATTTTGTGTGGCACGCACCTCCGCGCTGCGCTCAATTGTCGGCGCGCGCTTTTGTCTTTCGCGCCGTTGTCTATGAACCTTTCCCTTCCATAAAAGGAATGGAGTCCCTTAGTAAAATTTCTCATTCCTTTCCATATTTACTAACTGCGATATGGAATGAATTACCTCCATATAAGATCCTGCCTATCTTTTCAGATTTTTCTTAAAGTCTTGAAAACTACACTGTTCCATCACTTTTTAGGTACTGTAATAGTTTCAATGAGTATTAATGGATTCTTTATTGTAATCTAACTATTCTTTATGACTTCCCAGAGGACTAGCAGAAGATCTCACGTCCTTTTCACATTTCCACCTGTTAAGGGCTATAAAAGTAAGAAATATCACGATCATACACTGTCCTTTCACGCGACATATCACGATAAGGTCTTCCATCATCTTCTTCTTCCATCACATTCTTATTTAAATTTCAGAAGTCAGTTAAAAACTTACCTTTTTCAAAATTTATAACCAATTAGTCTTTCTCAGTTTCCTCTATTTTGTTCTTTAATTAATCTTTTTTGAACCGCATAGAACTCTATGGTTATGTAGTCTAGAAGCCCGATTTTATGTTATATTAACTATGTAAACCAAATTGAGCCCTTAATCTTAAGAGATCATTCGGTATATAAGTCTAAGATTTAGATTAGATTATTCTGCGCATGTGCCAATCACTATTACCAGCGATCGGCACATGCAAATGTAGCAACCCTCCGCAAAACTCATTTGCATGCGTGTTTTTTAAAGAATGACTTGCCTTTTTGAAACCATTACAAAAGCAGCTGCGATAGCGTTCCATTGGATTTTATCACCAACATTAGAGAATCTTTCCCTAAATATGGTAACCCCTACCCCTTCTCCTAATCCTGGCTTTTTAAATGCCCCTAGGAGGCCAGGACTGGGCAGTACAAGAGCCATCTCTGAAATCTGCTTCTTCTGAATTTAGTGATAAATCAGAATGGAGGAGTAGCCCACAGAACCAAGGAAACTGGGTTCCAGTTCCACTGCAGCTCCTTGAGACCCTGGGCAACTCACTTCTAAATAAGATCAACAAGGATTTCATAAATTTGAACAGGGTAACATATTCCATTTTACCAGTTTTTACAATTTTGGGACTCCACTTTGATTGAAATTTATCATTTGATATTCACATTAACACTTTTGTTAGAAAATTTTATTTTCTGTTATGGAAGCTTTGAAGAATTAGGCCATTAGAACATATGAATAGCCTTACTGGGTCAGACCAATGGTCCATCAATCCCAGTATCCCATTCTCACGGTGACCAGTCCAGGTCACTAGTACCTGGCCAAAACCGAAGGAGTAGCAACATTCCATTTAGAATCCCAAAGAGTAACAAAATATTCCAGAACCCCAAATAGTAGCAACATTCCATGCTGCCGATCCAGGACAAGCAGTGGCTTCCCCCATGTCTTTCTCAATAACAGATTATGGACTTTTCCTCCAGGAAATTGTCCAAACCTTTCTTAAAACCAGCTATGCTATCTGCTCTTACCACAACCTCTGGCAATGCGTTCCAGAGCTTAACTATTCTCTGAGTGAATTTTTTTTTTCCTCCTATTGGTTTTAAAAGTATTTCCCTGTAACTTCATTGAGTGTTCCCTAGTCTTTGTAATTTTTTTACCTTTCCTCCTTTAGGCTATTGGTACAGTCACTTATTCTAAGCACTTTAGATTACTGTAACATCTTTTGTCAATCTGTAAGAAAAACATCAACAGGTTGCAAGTTACTCAAAATACCGCTGTTCGTTTGATATTCAGTCTGAAAAAATTCGACCATGTGACAAAATATTACCAAAAATTGTACTGGCTGCCAATTGAGGTGAGAATATTGTTTAAGTTTGGTTGTACTGTATATGTTTTAAGTCTTTACATGATCTTTTTCCTATTTATTTTCTTGACCACTTTGAATTTGTTAATAGAAAACGCCCTACACAGGGTTCGCGGATATTTGACTTTCCGTCTATTAAGGGATGTGTTTACAAACGATTCTTTGGCAGAAATCTATCTTATCAGGCCGGTATATGGGATAAACATCTTGGTAATTTTAAATTAAGCTCCAACACTTATCTGGCATTTAGAAAATTGTTAAAAACATACTTGTCTGGTAAATTTTTTAACTAATGGGTGCTTTGTTTGTACCACAGAGCAGTATTTCAAATCCATGACCCCTTTATCCTTTTATAATCTTTATCATACCATATACTGAGAGAAATTCTGGACTCTTCAGCTGAAATTTCTTAATATTTCCAGGATTCCCACAATAGGTTAAAACCAGGAGCTCATGTGAGATGGGACTCAAACCATCTGTATCTACCCTAAAGCGTTTGTGACTCTCTACTTTAGGTATGATTTATATTCACTAAGAAATCATGCCCTTACGAAGTAATATTTTACAGTTCCTACAGCTGTCTCAAAGCATGAATTGAAATACATCTACTGTAACATTTCCTGCGAATTGGACTTTGTAAATATTCTTCCACGGTAAATAAAACCAGACCATTTGGAACCATCAGAAGGTTACCGCTTGAAATAATTCCATATCTGTCAGGGAGTGAATGATTTATCCACCCTCAGAGAGATCAGATCAGCTTTCCACAATGCGTTTTCACCTCCTGGCCCACTAAAGTATCAAAACGACAAGAGTAGAACCCTAGAATTTTTATCAGGGCAATGCCCCTAACCCTAAGACCAATCGCACATGGATATCAATTAAAAAAATTCTGTGGCAGTAGTCAAGGTTTCTCGATGCTAAGAGAGAACAATCTCTCTTTTACTCTTTGTAGCCTTCTGGAGATTGGGGGAAGTTCAAGTTTTATGATCCATGAACGAATCACTTTGGTTTCACAGAGAGAGCCTCATAGTCTGATGCTTATCTGGTTCAAGAACATAGCTGGGACTTCTGAGTTTAGGTTTTAATCAATAAATCCTAATAATACAGCTCTACTGTACTTCCAGAGTGTGGATTTATTTAGAGAGTGATACGGTAATTGTTATGGTAATTCTGTGGTTACTCTGGTAACTGGGAGCCCTGGACCAATCTGCCCGGTATTACCACAATAGCAGTAGACGGGAACCACTGCCGCTGTAATACCATGGCAATGGGTTCACAATACAGCCCTCCCCAAGCCTACCTTTTTAACATCCCTGGTGGTCTAGTGGCCTCTTTGGGGGACAGGAAAGAATCCAACTCTTTCCTGCCCCTGCCTCCACTACAGCCGCCACCGCTGCTCTGAAGAATTTCAAGATGGCTGCCGAGAATGTGAGCGGCAGCCCCACAAGACTTCACAAAGTCACAGGGACCCTCTAATTGTCTTGCTTCCAATTGTTGGGATCCCAATAACATGTACTAATCTTTAGTAAAAGACCCCTAAGGATGTGTGGAAACCATTAACAAAATATTGTAAGGATTAAGTAAAATTATTTCCCTTTTAATTATCAGTTCAGGATATAGGGAGGGGGTATTTTTATTATTACATATATTATATAATAATGGAAGATATGGATGGGAGGGATGGGAAAAGGGAAGGGATAAAAATTTATATAATGTACCAATGATTGTTTATAAGTGATATATTTATTGCTACTGTGAATGATTATATTTTACACTTAATGTAATTTTGAAAATGAATAAAGAATATTTAAAAAAAAAAAATCAATAAACGTGATTTTTTTTTTAAGTAAGTTTTCAATCCTCTTCTTAAGCAAAGATAAGATGAATGAGATTTTATTTGTAAAAGAAGGCCATTCCAGGCCTGAGCAGCTTGAAAAGAAGATTTCAAAAAAATTTTCACTGAAAGAAGGGAGTTTATAAAAAAAAAAAAAAAAAAAAAGATCAGTGGATCTAAATGTGTGTTTCTTAGAAGGCTCATACTGCAAAACGAGCACGTTATTAAGTATCCTTCCTCCTGTTGGCCACAGGGGCTGAGCAGCCATTGGAAATGCTTGGTTAGAACTTTCTGGGTAGCTGGATTGAGCTGGTAGCCAGTAGATAGCAAGAGGGGCCAGAGCCAGGAGCGCAAACAAGGTTAAAAGTTTGCCTAGAATCAGTGGTGTACTAAGGGTAGGAGGTGCCCCCGTCCCCTCCTCTCCACACCTCCGCTACTTCCATGCCCCACCGCTGCTTTCTGCTCCCCACTCCACACTTGTGCTCTCCCTCCTCCCCCCCCCTTTGTCAGCAACATTGGATTCCCCTCTGACGTCACTTCCTGGCCCCGTGACCCGGAAGTGATTCAGAGGGGAACCAGGCTGGCGCAAGCAACAGGCAGGAGAAGTTGCTCGTGCTAGCGAAGATCTATACAGGTGGGGGGGGGAGGGATGGCGCGAGTGTGGCGGGGTGGGGTGGAGAGGTGCCAGCATCCCCATCGGCACGGCGCCCGGAGCGGTCCACCACCTCCCTTTACGACGCCACTACTTAGAGCGCCAGATAGCCTCACATCAGCCCCAGCAGGATGATAGCATTTCAGATGGCCTCTGAGGTGGTGGTCTTCAACTGACAGGACATGCTGAGGTTTTTCAGGATAACCATAATGACTATGCATGAGAGAGATTTTCAGACAGTGCATGCAAATAGATCTCATAAATATTCATGGCGGAAATCCTGAAGACCAGGCTGGGTTGTGGGCCCCATGAGCCGCGCATTCTGAAAATCTGACTGGCTGGTTGTGACCTGAGGACTGGGTTGGGAACCCCTTGTTCTGTGCTTAGCGCCAGAGGTTTCTTCAGCAGAATGCTGGCTCAAAAGCTCTTTCTGCAGTATTTAGCCCTGTGACATATTTATTTATTTATTTCGAAGATTTCTACTAGACCACATCCCTGAAGTGCAACAATATGCCCTTTAGCGGTGTGCAAACTTAAAAGTACATATAACGCTAGCCTGATCCTTGCTACACGAGTCCTGAGCCAGGGGGCCATTCACAACGGCTCTTTCCAGATCCCTGCAATCAGGGGCCCTGAGTCCAGCCACTAGGTGTCACTCTTAAACAATGCATATGACTGCCTCCTCCCAGCGATTGTGAACCGCACCTTCATGGCATCTCCAGAAGTTCTCACATCTCCACCTACTACTGCTTCCCTCTCCCTGTGCCCCAAGCGTGCTTTTTGTTCGGTCACTGTTCTGAATATTCCCACCTCTGCTAGTGTGTGCTGTGCCCCCCACCCCAACTAAATTCACTCTGGGCCAGCAGCGCACTTTAAATCACTGTTGTGGTATTATCTGATATTGAAGAATTTTTTTTTTTTTCCAGAATTATAAATAAAATATGCTTTAAATTCTATGCCCCATGCAATATAGAAGACACAGCCCTGCAAATTGGCAGATGGGTTGAATCTGTTAAAGGCATAATGTTACTTTAATACAACAGAAAGTAAAATGCAAAAGAAGTTGGTCTGGAAAAATAATACACTTTCTGAACAACACATCAAAATGCAGATTATGGAACAACAGCGTGCTTTTACGCAGATTTGTATTAAAGGAAAAAAAAAACAAAAAAACTGCTTTTGGAATCTAAGAATGTATTTTGAGTCCAACTCGCCAGGATATGAGTTTACCAGATTTCTACACTGCTTAGAAATGGCTAGCAAGAGACAACAGTTAGACAGCAAGAACAGGAAATAAGAATTGTGGTTTTTCTTTGAAAACAAGCACTGCTGTAAGTGGCACAACCAGAAAGACCCAGCACTCACCAGGCAGAAGGATGCGCATCACTGGCAGCCCTGCCCTCTCCGAGCTGTTGTGTGGTTAACACAGCTACAGCGGCCTTCCTGCATGGTGTCATCTGTGGGTCAGGGCGCACAAGCTCTGTCTCCCAATTCACAACTGCTTGGCCTAGACTTTGAGTGTTTCTATAGCCATAAAGTTCTGTGACATCACAATGCAAGTGTAAAGAGCCTTAGCCAATAGGGAGAGGAGGAGATAGTAGATGCTGTGGATGGGTCATTTGGCCTTTATCTGCCATCATGTTACAATGTTTCTATAACCATAAAGTTCTATGACATCACAATGCAGGTGTTAATAGCCTAGCCTATAGGAGGAGGAGATACAAATGTTAAGAGCCTTAGCCAATAGGGAGAGGAGGAGATAGTGGATGCTGTGGAGGGGCAGACTGGATGGGCCATTTGGCCTTTAACTGCAGTTATGTTTATCTGAATTCAGCTAGAGATCTTCCAACGATGACCAGTGTTTCATGATACAAGTCACTTCTTCAGGGTTAAGATCAATATGGGGACATTGGTTGACATTGGTTTTGTTGCTTTATACTGTTTCATCTCTTTTGGCTGAACATTTTGTCTCCCCAAATTCTCCTTCTTTGATTATTGTTTCCTAATCTTCTTTGCAATTTCATGTTAATTATTTCTGCTGGAATTTAAAATTGTTTCTCTGCCTCCTCTCTGTCTCTTTCTCCTCCCTCCCCTCCTCCACTAGAGTTCTGTGCCAAGGACACATGTAATTTCTTATCCCCCCCCCCCGTCTCGGGTCCTCTTGGGTGTTCATTTATTAAGCTAGCTCTATGCACATTCCCATGATCCCCAGAGGCTTTAGTCCAAGCAGAAATCCATCATGTGTAACTTTATCAAAAGCATTCTAGAAATCCAAACAAACTATGTCATCTTGAATGCACTGGTACAATCAGCTGAACATCCTCCAGTGGGACAGAGAAGCCTTCAAGATTTAGTCATCAATTTCTTTTCTTCTCCCATCATCTTCTCCTCCCTCGCTCTGCTCCCATCGTTATATCTGAGCTTGGGGAAGGGCTAAGTTCTGGGCTTCTAGTCAAGGTTGGTTCTCCTCTGCCCCCAGACTGACGTTAGATTCATCTTGTTTGCTTTGAGACATTCCATACTTTGGGTCTAGCTCAGTTCAGAGAAAACGCCAGAGCATGTCATCTCTAGAAAGAATGGGGGACGAGGCAAAAAAGAGCTTCAGAGCAACAATAGCTAACATAAACATATTTTCTCATACAATGTTCTTCCACTCTCTGTCATACTGTTCGCCATCTTTGTTCTCCTATACTATACGTCATATTTACCATGCTATGTTTGTCATATTGTGTCTGCCATGCTACAGTCTCTCATGCCATGTTTGCCGCTCCGTGTCTTCCATGCTATCTTTCGTCATGCACACTGGCCTTACCATTTTTGCCAAGTCATGTCATACGATCTTAGCCATGCTGGTAATACTATATTCACCGTGCTATGTCTCACCATACCATGTTTTGTCGTATTATGTTTTTACCATGCTTTGTTAACTATGTTTTGTCATCTCTGTCAATGATTTTGGGAATCTCACGCACAGACCATATTACCCCTGTGGTAAAACAGCTGCCCTGGCTTCCAGTGTCGCAAAGGGTTTGTTATAAAATGTCAATGATCCATCAGAGCTTGTATGGATCTGTTCCTTTGAACTTTCAATCTCTGTGGGAGGTGCTTCAGCCAAGGAGGAATCTAAGGTCTGAGAGTACTATGAGATTAACTTCCATGACGGAGAAAACTGCCCGGTATGCAAAATCTAGAGCGGCCATGTTGTCCGTGGTGGGGGTATAATTTTGGAACTCCCTCCCTGGCATCCTGAGGACCTGCTCAGACCGTGTACAGTATAGAAAGATGTTGAAAGACAGAACTTTGCTTGTGGAGGCTTTTCTCTGAAATTATGTTGGTAGGCATATTTAATAAGAATCCTGAACTGTAATTGTTGCACTTTATTTAGTGGAGATGGTTAACGTGTAAATTCATTGAGCTTTTGACATTATTATACCACTAGTCGTTAAGCCCGTTACATTAACGGTTGCTAGAGTAGAAATGTCTGTCTGTCTCTTTCTCTCCTTGGCTGCTGCCTGTGTGTCTATCTGTCTTTCTGTCTCTTGCTCTCTCTCTCTCTCTCTCTCCTTGGCCGCTGTATCTCTCTCTCTCTCTCCTTGGCTGCTGTCTGTGTGTCTTTCTGTCTCTCATTGGCCGCTGTCTGTCTGGCTTTCTGCCTCTCTCTCTCCTTGGCTGCTGCCTGTGTGTCTATCTGTCTTTCTGTCTCTTGCTCTTTCTCTCTCTCTCCTTGGCTGCTGACTGTGTGTCTATCTGTCTTTCTGTCTCTTGCTCTCTCTCTCTCTCTCCTTGGCCGCTGCATCTCTCTCTACTTGGCCACTGTCTGTGTGTCTTTCTGTGTCTCATTGGCTGCTGTCTTTCTGCCTCTCTCTCTCTCTCCTTGGCTGCTGTCTGTGTCTGTCTGTCTTTCTGTCTCTTTCTCTCTCTCTCTCTCTCCTTGGCCGCTGTCTGTGTGTCTTTCTGTCTCTCGTTGGCCACTGTCTGTCTGTCTTTCTGCCTCTCTCTCTCTCTCTCTCTCCTTGGCTGCTGTCTGTGTGTCTGTCTGTCTCTCTGTATCTTTCTCTCACTCTCTCCTTGGCCGCTGTCTTTCTCTCTCCTTAGCCGCTGTCTGTGTGTCTGTCTGTCTCTTTCCCTCCCTCCCGTTCCCTGCCTGCGCCCCATTCCCCTTCCTTCGGCCGCCCCCCAGCAGTGCCACCAGCCTCTAGCACCATGGCAGTGAACAAACAAATCCTCATCCTCGACCCACCCAACGAACTCAAATTCTGAAGTAAGGGGTGTTGGTTCGCCGCTGGGCGGGCAGAGAGTGCGGCTCCTGCGAGCTGCAAGGGTGCTGTGACCCAGAGGGGAGAGTGGAGGAAGAGGAGAAGGCCATGCGACCAGGGAGCGGCTGTGGTTGTGGCCTTCCCTCTCCTAACTCCGTAGCTCGGTCACCGCTGCCTCCTTCTCTCCCTGATGTCAGCTCCGAACATCCATGCGCACGCGCTGCACTCTTTAACATTCTGCCGGCCATGGAGCTACGGATGCACGGAGCCACCAGGTTTGAAGTGCGCATGCGCGCTAAGGGAACTAAACTAAACTAAACTAAACCTTAGATTTGTATACCACATCATCTCTACATTCGCAAAGCTCGACACGGTTAACAGGAGTTAGGGTAGAAAGGAACTCCAGAGGAGGGAAGGATGAAGAGGAAATTTATAAGACTAGAATAATCAGAGAGGGAGGAAGAGTTACATTTTTGAGAATAACCAGGTTTTCAGATGTTTACGGAAGAGTTGGAGGGAGCTCAGATTCCTAAGAGGGGAGGAAAGGTTGTTCCAGAGCTTAGTGATTCTAAAAGTGAGGGAGGAACCTAGTTTTCCTACAAGGGAGACGCCTTTTAGAGAGGGAAAGGAGAGTTTCAGTTTTTGGGTGGATCTGGTGGAATTGGGGTTAGAGGAATTCCAAGAAAGAGGAATAAAGGGGGGGAGGATGCTGTGTAGGATCTTGAAAGTAAGGCAGGCACATTTGAAGTGGACTCTGGAGATTATCGGAAGCCAGTGGAGCTTGGACAAAAGTGGTGAGACGTGGTCGAATTTGCTTTTTGCGAAGATAAGCTTAGCAGCGGCATTCTGAATCCGCTGGAGTCTTTGAAGGTTTTTCTTTGTTAAGCTTAGGTAGATAGAGTTGCAATAGTCCAGTCTGGAAAGGATGGTGGATTGGACAAGGACGGCAAAGTGTTTTTGATGGAAATAGGTTCTCACTTTCCTCAGCATGTGAAGGCTGAAGAAACATTTTTTTATTAGGGAGTTGAGGTGATCATTGAAGGAAAGTGTAGAGTCAATGATGACTCCCAGAATTTTACTTGAGTATTCAAGATGCAGAGTGGGGCCAGAGGACAGAGGGATGGAGGTGGGCAGTTGGTCTAATTTTGGGCCGAGCCAGAGAAGTTTTGTTTTGGATTCGTTCAGTTTCATCTGCACAGTGTGGGCCCAGGATTGAAGGTTCGATATACTTGAGGATATGTTCGCAAAGAGGTTGGTGAGGTTCCGGTCGGTCTCAAGGAGGACAAAGATGTCATCTGCGTAAGTGTAAAGTGTTTCAAGGGGGGAGAGGTGGAGGAATTTAAGGGAGGACATATAAATGTTGAAAAGGATAGGGGAGAGAGA
The DNA here is from genome assembly GCF_902459505.1 of Geotrypetes seraphini. Classification (NCBI taxonomy): domain Eukaryota; kingdom Metazoa; phylum Chordata; class Amphibia; order Gymnophiona; family Dermophiidae; genus Geotrypetes; species Geotrypetes seraphini. Next base: position 16,053,731 of record NC_047094.1, on the reverse strand, counting down.
TGAGCCTTGTGGGACTCCACAGATCGGGTTCCAGGGGGAAGAAGAAGTGCCCTTCATGTTGACTGTATAGGAGTGGGAGCGTAAGAACTTCGAGAACCAGTCAAGGACTGTGGAGTTAATGCCTATCTCGGTGAGTTGGTAAAGTAGGATATCATGATGAACAACATCAAAAGCTGCAGAGAAGTCGAATTGAAGAAGGACGGCGAACTTGTTGCGAGAATGGAGATGTTGAACTTTTGAGATTAAGGAGGTCAGAAGGGATTCAGTGCTGAAGTTGGGACGGAAGCCGTATTGGTAGGGTAGCAGAATGGTGAATTTTTCAATGTAGGAAGATAGTTGAGTGGATATGATGGATTCTAGCATCTTGGTAAGGAGAGGAATGTTTGCTATTGGTCGGTAGCTGGATGGTGTAGAGGGGTCTAGATCAGGTTTTTTCAGTAGTGGGGTTGAGATATTGCCCATTTCTGGGGAGAATAGACCCGAATGGAGGGCGGAGTTTATGAGAATGATAAGAGATGAGATGGCCTGAGGGGGAGTGTTCTCGTAAAGGTAGGCGGGGAATGGATCCAAGGTACAATTGCAGGATTTCAATTTGAGGCAGAGATTATGGACCAGGGGATTCAGAAACAAGTTCGAAGGAAGACCAGGATCTGTCAGCTGGGATAGGGTAGGAGTCTGTAAGGATAGGGTTGGAGTTGATTGGAATCAGAGATTTGTAGGAGGGAAGAAGCGCCTCAAGGTGGAGACCTTGTCGCTGAAGAACTTTGCCAGAGAATCGGCTGAGGGGGAGGAGGGGAGGATGGAGGCATTATTGGAGGTTAAGGAACATCCGGAATTATTATTGCGGATGTAATTGCAATGTAATTTGAATGCATTTTGTAAATGTACTGTCCATGAACTACTGTGAATGTTTTAATTGTTAACCGCTTAGTTTAGAAATTTTAGAAATAACCCACTAAGTTGTTTTGTATTGTAGATGGAATTTTTGGACTTTGGTACACCGTATACCAGACATTACATTGGCTTCCAATAGAAGCAAAAATAATCTTCAAGTTTGCTTGCTTTTCTTATTATCTTCCGTGTTGCTTATCGAAGCATTTTAGATTCTCTGAAGTTGATCGTCACTCTCTGTTTTCATTTCCATCTTTAAAGGGATGTAGGTATAAGAGATTTTTCAAAAGAACTCTGTCCTATCAAGCAGGTAAATGGAGTAAGAACTTAAATGGTTTAATTGTGGTTTCTCACTGCTACCAAGATTTTAGGAAAATTTACCTATTTGGTAAATTTATCTAATGTCTTATGGATTAATATGATCGTAATGTACTTGATATATTATAGCTATTTTGTACAGCTTTTTTCTTATTGTAAACCGCATAGAAATGAGAGGTCCTGCGGTATAAAAATAAAGTTATTATTATAATCCCATCCGCCCCAAAGAGCCCAGGACGGATTGCAACCCAATATACAGTTAACAGGTTACAATTTGCCATAGTTACAGGACAGGTTTTATCCTAACTCGATACACACTAGGGATCTATTACCAATATCCATAATATACCGTTTACAGGTTAAATTATTCATAGTTACAGTTTAAGATTTTTCAACACAAGTTTTTATCTTAATGGGACACAGATTGAGGATCTTGTATCAATATACAGTACATTTAAGAACATAAGAATTACCGCAGCTGGGTCAGACCAGTGGTCCATCATGCCCAGCAATCCGCTCCTAAAGCGGCCCCCCAGGTCAAAGACCAGTGCTCCAAATGAGCCCAGCCTCACCTGCGTACTTTCCAGTTGAGCAGGAACTTGTCCAACTTTATCTTGAATCCCTGGAGGGTGTTTTCCCCTACGACAGACTCCGGAAGAGCGTTCCAGTTTTCTACCACTCTCTGGGTGAAGAAGAACTTCCTTACGTTCGTATGGAATCTATCCCCTTTCAACTTCGTTGGAGAGGGTGAACAACCTGCCTTTATCTACTAAGTCTATCCCCTTCAGTATCTTGAATGTTTCGATCATGTCCCCTCTCAGTCTTCTCTTTTCGAGGGAGAAGAGGCCCAGTTTCTCTAATCTCTCGCTGTACGGCAACTCCTCCAGCCCCCTAACCATTTTAGTCGCTCTTGTCTGGACCCTTTCTTTGTGATCTATCGGTCATGGGTGCAGGAGTTAGGTGAACAGGTCTGTTTTTATTGCTTTCTCAAAGTTGAGGAGTCCTTCAAGGGATCTAATCTGTAGGGGCAGTTAGTTCCAGTGGCTCGGTATGAAGTGGGTGTTGGAACGTCGTTTGGTGATTGCAGTTGAAGGGCATGACCAGGGGGGAATTTTGAGACATATTTCAACCGGGGAGCGAAGGAACATGTTCAGCATGTATCAAGGAAGCTTGGTCGTGCAAGGACTTGTATCAGGCCCTTGAAGGCACAACGTTTGGCTATATGCAACCAGTGAGCCAATGACAGAGCCGGGGAGGCAGGGTCATGGGGCTGGAAGTTTCTTTAGACGTTTGATTGCTGTGTTTTGTACAAGACGGAGACGTTGTATATTCTTCACCGTGTGACTGTTGAATAGCGCATTGCATTAGTCCAGGGGTCTCCAAAGTCCCTTCTTGAGGGCCGAATCCAGTCGGATTTTCACGATTCCCCCAATGAATATGCATTGAAAGCAGTGCGTGCCCATAGATCTCATGCATATTCATTGGGGAAATCCCGAAAACCCGACTGGATTCGGCCCTCAAGGAGGGACTTTGGTGACCCCTGCATTAGTCCATGCGGGAAAGGACTAAGGCTTAGAGTGTTAGGACGCTGAGTGCTACCTAAGCATGATTCTATAACGGGCGCCTACTTTTTTTTAGAATTGGTGCCGATATCGGCATGAAGGTCTAATTTTACTCCTGTACAACGTATATTTTTCTTTAGATGTACAGTCGTTCCAAAATAAAAGAGGGGTTGTAACCCCCTCCGGTTCCCCCCTCCAAAAATAGGATCTGAAACAAACATACCCTCAAATTCCTCAAAAAAAAAAAAAAGCAAATTCTTCCTGGATTATGATTTATATCTGCAAAGCCTCAAGTTTTAAGTACAAACAAATGGAAAAACAGGTCACAATTTCCCCTTCAGTGAAAGAAAAGAACCAGACTTCGGTGCTCCAGTGAGACTCGATGGGATCGCATCCAGTAGAAGATCCAGACAAGTCGCGCTGATCCTTTCCTTCAAATAACTGGGAAAAAAAAAGGAAACTGGCTGCACTCCTCCAAGAGATTCCCTGAGCCCCTAGTCAACGCCGAATTCTGACATATTGCTTTTTTTTCCCACAATCCCAGACCCAGCGGAGTGACAGACACAAGGCAGGCTCTGCTTCTACAACAACGCATGAGGGACCTGTTCCACCATTAACCCATTCTATACACAAATTTAAAACAGGCCCTGCCTGAAGAGGTCAAGGTTAATGTGAACCTGGCAGGACAGATGAGTGTGACCTGGCTAACTTAAAAATATAACAAGGAGAGACTTTTTTGTGTGTGTGGAAAGAGTCAGAACTTTGATGTTTAGGAGCTGTTAAATCAACGCCAAGATGTAAAATTCAAACCATTCAGGAATTCGGGAAAGCGGACTCCCACGGCCTGCTCTTTAATTGGGAACACCTGATTTAGTTTTTATTTTACCTGCGTCACCAAAAGCTATAGCCAGAGGGTTTCACTTGGCTTTTGTCCCGTCACCACCTAATGTCATGGCTAATACCGTAAGTGGCATTAGGTGCCGGTAGGTGCCTCTGGAGGCGCGATTCGAAGGTAGGCCTCAGAAATGTAGGCCTTGAAAACCTTGGCCTAAATTTATTTTCTTAAAAAATGTGTCAACCGCCTCTTCCTAGGCAGCCTTACAAAAGTAACCTACACGAAATAGAACAAACATCTTACATTACAGATGGGTAATTACAGCTTAAAACACCATGGTTCGTAGCTCCTCACAGTACAATTCATCCTAAAACCAGCATTAGGCAAAAACATCTTTTATTGGAATGCTTCTAAAGAGCATAGTTTGAGCATTTTTAAAAAAAAATTTCTGAATATCAGATAAGGCTCTTTGCGGTCCAGTTAATTTATTCCACAGCGTTACTCAAATGATGGAAATAGCAGAAGTTCTTGTATTCTCATAATGTATTTTTGAGAGGTCTTTCAATGACAATCGTATCGCACCTTCAGACCGCTAAGTCTAGTGCCTATCTTTGCTGGAGGCATGATTCTTTAAACGATTAGAGAAACTGGGCCTTTTCTCCCCGAAACAGAGGAGATTGAGAGGAGACATGATCGAAACATTAGTAGATAAGGACAGGTTGTTCACCCTCTCCAAGGTAGGGAGAACGAGAGGTCACTCTCTGAAGTTGAAAGGGGATAAATTCCGTACGAACGTAAGGAAGTTCTTCATCACCCCAGAGAGTGGTAGAGAACTGGAACGCTCTTCTGGAGGCTGTTATAGGGGAAAACACCCTCCAGGGATTCAAGATAAAGTTAGACAAGTTCCTGCTGAACCGGAACGTACGCAGGTAGGGCTAGTCTCAGTTAGGGCGCTGGTCTTTGACCAGAGAGCTGCCGCGTGAGTGGACTGCTGGGCGCGATGGACCACGGGTCTGACCCAGCAGCGGCAATTCTTATGTTCTTATGTGATTGACAGACGATTGGTGGCTGCTTTTAAGGCGGCCGCCGACAATGGCACCGTTTAGAGAATCTGAGCCCTAGGGATTAGGCGTACTTATACTTGGTAGATACATTTAAATAAATGCACAGGAAACAGACTCTCTCAGTTCAAAGGGCGATCAGGAACAAGGAGTTGTAAGACTGTGGAGTATTTAGTGAGTTTATCTGGACACCAACCACATTATCTTTAAATCCACAATTTAATGCAGTGGTTAAGAGCTTTTTTTAAAATATGTTGCCAATTTAGGGCTCCTTTTACAAAGGCGTGCTAGGGCCTTAAGGCGCGGAACAGCGCGCGCTAATCCAGTGCGTGCGTTAAAAACGCTAGCGCACCTTTGTAAAAGGAGCCCTTAGAAATGTTCAGTCTTTCTTTTATTGAAAAATTTTTTTTTGCTATTTTGACCCAATCAACAATTTTATCTTCTCTGAACTATTGTGATGGTCGTTATTGCTTTCAATCAGTCGCTTTATTGTCTAGATCAGTGATTCCCAACCCTGTCCTGGAGGACCACCAGGCCAATCGGGTTTTCAGGCTAGCCCTAATGAATATGCATGAGAGAGATTTGCATATGATGGAAGTGATAGGCATGCAAATTTGCTTCATGCCTATTCATTAGGGCTAGCCTGAAAACCCGATTGGCCTGGTGTTCCTCCAGGACAGGGTTGGGAATCACTGGTCTAGATTGCACAAAATGCAACAGCAAAGATGGTGTTTAAAGAAAGAGGTTAGATCAGGGCTGCCCAAGTCCGGTCCTCGAGATCTACTGGCAGGCCAGGTTTTCTGGATACCCGCACTGAATATGCATGAGAGAGATTTGCCTGCACTGCCTTCTTGGTATGCAAATCTCTCTCATGCATGTTCATTGTGGATATCCCGAAAACCTGGCCTGCCAGTAGATCTCGAGGACCGGACTTGGGCAGCCCTGGGTTAGATCATGTTATCCCTTGTCTATTAAGGCTCCACTGTCTACCAGTCAAGACTCGAATCTTATTTACGAGAAAATGGCATTTTGGATTTCTAAAGTTTTTGCGGGCATTTCTCCTGAATCTATGATTGGATCGCTTTCTTTTTCTCTCCTTTCTCACCTCTTCCTTCTCGTCAGTTGCTTTATTTTCCATAATTTTCCGGGATTAGATAAAAGCGATCTTTACAATTAGCTCTTCCTTAACAGGCAATTCAATTTTGGTCTTCCTTGCCGATTGCGATACGGATCGAACCTACATATCTATCTTTCTGGAAAACTTTGAAGACTTAGGGGGTCCTTTTACAAAGGCGCGGTAGCAGTTTAACGCGCGGAATACCGCGCGTTAAACCCCCTTACGCGCTAGTACCTAACGCCTCCATTGACGAGGAGTTAGGATTTTAGGCTGCCGCGGGGGTTAGCGCGTGATGAAATGTCTGACGCGCTAACCCCCGTAGCGCGCCCTGAAGCTGAATTTGTAACTCCCCCTTTTACAAAACCATAGCGTGGAGTTTGGCGCCGGCCGTGACAGGAACAGCTGCGACCCTCGTAGAATTTCTATGAGAGTCGGAGCTGTTACTGCCGCAGCCGGCGCTGAAAACCACACTACGGTTTTGTAAAAGGGGGGGGGGCGTAAATGATTTCTGTAAATCAGTTCTAATTCTTAATCCATAGGGTCAATGTGGGAGCACATACGGGCAAATTCTATATAGCCCGCCTAAAGTTAGACATTTACATCAACATGCCTAACTAATGTAGACACCAAACTTACCCCCCCACCCCCACCCCCACCCCCGCATTAGGCTTTTTTATCACTGTCCACAGTGGTATTAGCTCCGATATTCATAGAATTCCTAAGGGTGTCGGAGCTAATACTTCCGTGACCGGCGATAAAAAAAGCCTAACGTGGCTTTGTAAAACAGGGGGGGGGGGTTAATTAGAATTAATCTGCACCAATAATTGATGATTATCGCCGCACCCTGCTTCTTCCCCCATCCCCCGCTATACTTGTACGCCCCTTCCCTCATACCTCAAAATTTCACAGCATGAGCAGCACCATGAACGTGCTGCCCGCGTCGGCTCTCTCTGACATCCCTTCCGGTTTCCCGCGGCCTAGGAAGTGGAGTCGGAGGGAGAGCCGACACGACGCGGGCAGCAAGTTCGAGATGCTGCTTCCGCTGGGAAAATGAAAGAGGTACGGGGAGGGGAAAGGAAGGGGGGGGGGTGCACGCAAAGCAAGGGGGGTTGGGAAGAAGCGGGGGTGGGGGGTGACATTGCCCTGGTCTCATTGCATAAAACGGAGCCTGTACAAGAATAGCACAAGCAGGGCTGGCTTAACCAGGTGAGGCTCTGGCGATTAAGGGCCCCAAAACACCCAACCTCTGACCGTACCTGGCCCCCGGTCTACAAGTAAGCCTTCCTTTCCTCTCCTCCCATTCTGTCTTTATTATTTCTAAAGCGCTGAAAAGGCGTAGGCAGCGCTGTATATTTTAACATACAATAGACAGTCCCTGCTCAGAAGAGCTTACAATCTAATTTAGACAGGTTCTCACTCCTCCACAGTCCTGTAAAATTTACACTGGTTGCTGGTGACAGCAGTGACATTATGACAGGCTGCCTTCTGCCAGTCCCTTAGGGGGAGGGAACAGTGCCAGTCCCGCAGGGAGGGGGAAAGAGAGACTGGACTGGTGTGGTGGGGAAAGATGCCAGCACAAGGGAAGGAGAGATGCCGAGCCTATGGGGGGGGGGGGGGGTTGGAGGTAGGGGTTGTTGCCAAAGCCCCACTGTCCCTTCAGCTGGTTCTAAGCACAAGTGAGGAGGTAAAATAACCACCACGTCTCTAAATTTGGAACTGATGCTGACCGTCAAAAACCAAGATATAGCAGAGGGATCTCACCATTGCTTAACCTTCCCCAAGAGTACAGACGGCTACAGCATGCAACACAAAGCATTCCCTCTTCTCGGCTGGGGGGAGGGAACGGTTGTGACCCTGTGGTCTCTGGAGCTTTCGGCATCCACGATCTGGTCATTGCAATTTAATGAAATAAAGCTAGATTTTAAACCGGAGACAGAGTTTTCTGAAATGAATCCCCTTTTAGCAACAAGGACAACAAATCAAATTAGGCCACAGTGGGACCGCCAGTGTTATGAGTGGCGCTCCTCAAAATCCCATAGACGCTAATTTGCAGCCAGTTTCTGGTCTTCTTAGACCATTCTCCGAGCATTATGTAAGACATTTGGCAACACAGAAAAGAATTTTGTGTTGTGACCCTAGAAAGGAGCACATTCTAAGGCTGCACCCATGCATGTAAATAATTTTGCATGTACGAAAAAACATCTTAATAATTTGGAATGCTTTGCTTTGTAAGTCTTTGTGCAGTAGCCTGCGTTTGAGGTAACATTAAAGTCAGAATGAAAAATACACTCTACTAGGACATGCAAGAAGGGGGTGCTGAAGAGTTCTCAGCCCAACCAAGAAGAGAATGGGGTGGATATGATTCAGTCGATGATCTGAAACCATGTAAAAACAGAGAATTTTGTTTCTGCAAATTGGCACTTAACAAAATAAGATAATCAGCTACAGGGGCAAAATAGCGCTCAGAATTTAAAAAGTTGGTGGGTTGGGCTGAGAACTTTTCAGCACCTCCTCGTATGTAATAAAAGTGAGTCAAGTCTAGGACAATCAAGCCATTGTGACATCACTGATGAGGTTGGTTCTTATTGGTGGAATGAGGCATTATGACATCACAATCTCAGTGTCTGGTTACCAGACACTGAAATTCTCCACGCTACGATGGGGTGCTGAAAAGTTCTCGGCCCAACCACGAAGAGAATGACGTGGATACGATTCAATCGATGATCTCAAACCATGTCAAAACAGAGAATTTTGTTTCTGCAAATTGGCACTTAACAAAATAAGATAATCAGCTACAGGGGCAAAATAGCGCTCAGAATTTAAAAAGTTGGTGGGTTGGGCTGAGAACTTTTCAGCACCTCCTCGTATGTAATAAAAGTGAGCCAAGTATAGGACAATCAAGCCATTGTGACATCACTGATGAGGTTGGTTCTTATTGGTGGAATGAGGCATTATGACATCACAATCTCAGTGTCTGGTTACCAGACACTGAAATTCTCCATGCTACGATGGGGTGCTGAAAAGTTCTCGGCCCAACCACGAAGAGAATGACGTGGATACGATTCAATCGATGATCTCAAACCATGTCAAAACAGAGAATTTTGTTTCTGCAAATTGGCACTTTACAAAATCAGATAACACTCTTTTCAGCTGCAGTGGCAAAATAACGCTCAGAATTTAGGACATTGGATGGTTGGGGCTGAGTACTTTTCAGCACTCCCTCGTATGTAATAAAAGTGAGCCAAATATAGCGTATTATGCTTCTCTCACTGTCTGGTTCCCCTAAAGATGCCACTGGCGAAACGGGGGTCCTCTGCTGGGATTTTCTTTGCTGGACTGATTGGAGCTAAAGTGATATACGACGACAAGCAAGATTTGATGATAACTACAATGTAGTTCTGCTCTTCTCTACAAATCATTCTTTGACGTTCAGCTCCATTATCACCCATTGGGTATTTTGTTACTATATCGTCCACCAATCCCTTGGAATAAATCCTCCAAACTCGTTTTTGAGACCATAACAAGCGTTTTCCTAAAATTTCAAAGATTACTGATTATATGGTGATATTAATTTCCACCTACACAATAACACCAGCAAGGATGCGATTGATTTCAACAACTTTCTCATCTCTTCGGCTTTCCCTCTCCTGAGTCCTCTCCAACCCATGAAAAGGGGCACACTCTAGACATCATCAGATTCCTTGACCTGACTGATTACAAAACTTTAGCCGAAGGTGTTCGTTGGGAACATGTCCCTTGGTCCGACCACTTTTTAGGTACCTTCTGTCTCCCCATTTTCATGTCTCACCTTGGGGTTCAACCCGCAAAAAAACTGCGAGTGAACAGTTCTGGACCCAATTTATTAACCAGTTTTCCTTCTGTCCTATGCCTGATACCCCATAGAGAATGACACGGTGACAAAATTCATCACCGTTCCCGTCCCCGCGGATAACCGCGGAAAACCATCTTCATGTCATTCTTTAAAGAGAGAGGGAAGAATCAGAGTATGAATGGCCACAACCACTGACCCGCAAGCTTTGCTTTGAAGAATGCTGGTGTAGAAGGACTGAGGTTGAGATAGACACTAGAAAATGACATGGGATTATTTCACGCGGTTATCCGCGGGGACGGGGACGGTGATGAATTTTGTCACTGTGTCATTCTCTAATACCCCAGAAACTAACTAGCACAACTGGGTAAACCTCTCTGAGACTACCTAGTGCTCTCTTGCTCCTCTATCTACTAAGACTGTCTCCTATTCCCGTAAGCCCCCCTGGTATCTTCCGTACCACAGAGAACTGAAGCAGAAATGGAAAAAATCTAAATCCCCTGCGGATAGACAGTCTTGGAGGGACAGTATTAGGTTCTATAATACAGTACTAAAAAAAGCAAGGAAGAATTTCTAGGATGATAAAATCACCAGATCCAATAACCAGAGCAGTACATTGTTTAACATCTGGCGCTCCTTAACCTCTAAAAACGACTCCTCTATACTCCCCTCCTCTCCAGCAATGGACAACCCAGCAAAATTTTTCAATGAAAAGGTTGCTACTATAAGAAGCTCTTTTCCACCAGCAGTCACGTACAATTCTCTGGTGCCCACCGACACTAACCCTACCCAAGTAGACAGATCCTGGACATTCTTTGAGCATGTATCCGAAGCCCAGGTTTCTAAATTGTGCCACAAATTAAGATCTTGTAAATGTGCCCTGGACCCGTTTCCTTCTTACCTATATGAGAAAATTCCCGCGCAGGCTATTTCATCTCGCACCAGACTTATAAACTCTGCCTTACTATCAGGCCTATTTTTTTGTAGAAATGGGACACATTGCCCTGACCCCATTACTGAAAAAAGCCGATCTAGACCCATCTTCACCATCTAGCTATCGTCCTATAAGCGAATATTCCTTCTCCTGACCAAAATGCTTGAGGCTATCAGGTCTACTCAGCTCTCATCTTATTTAGAGAGATTCTTTATTCTCTTACTTTGCCAATATGGCTTCAGATCCAATTTCAGCACCGAATCCCTACTGGCCTCATTAACTTCAAAGGTTCAACAACTACACTCTTGTAATAAGTTTGCAATCCTATTACAATTCGATCTATAGAAACATAGAACATGACGGCAGAAAAGGGCCACAGCCCATCTAGTCTGCCCACACTAATGGCCCACCCCCTAACTACCTCCATGAAGAGATCCTACATGCCAATCCCATCTTTTCTTAAAACCTGGCACGCTGCTGGCCTCAATTACCTGTTGTGGAAGATTATTCCAGCGATCAACCACCCTTTCGGTGAAGAAATATTTTCTGGTGTCGCCATGAAATTTCCCACCCCTGATTTTCAACGGATGCCCTCTTGTTGCCATGGGTCCTTTAAGGAAAAAGAGATCCTCTTCCACCTCGATACGGCCTGTGACATATTTGAACGTCTCGATCATGTCTCCCCTCTCTCTGCGTTCCTCGAGTGAGTACAGCTGCAACTTACCCAGTCGTTCCTCATAAGGGAGATCCTTGAGACCTGAGACCATCCTGGTGGCCATTCGCTGAACCGACTCAACTCTCCGCACATCATTTTGATAATGCGGCATCCAGAATTGTACACAGTATTCCAGATGGGGTCTCACCATGGATCTGTACAACGGCATTATGACCTCGGGCTTACGGCGGATGAAACTTTTACGGATACAGCCCATGATTTGTCTAGCCTTGGATGAAGCTTTCTCCACTTGATTAGCAGTCTTCATGTCTTCGCTAATGATCACCCCCAAGTCACGTTCTGCTACAGTCCTTGCTAGGATCTCACCATTTAGGGTGTAAGTCCTGCATGGATTTTTGCCGCCAAGGTGCATGGCCTTGCATTTTTTGGCATTGAAACTTAGTTGCCAAGTCTTTGACCAATGGTCCAGCTGTGGCCTTTGATGCTATCCAGCACGATATTCTAATTTACCGACTTTCTGAGATAGGCATTGATTCCACAGTCTTAGACTGGTTCTCGAAATTCTTAAAGATCCCGCTCCTACACTGTTAATATGAATGGCACCATGTCATCGCCTTGGAAACCGTTATGTGGAGTCCCACAGGGATCACCTCTGTCCCCTATTCTTTTCAACATCTATATGTCTACTTTGAAATTCTTCCATCTATCTCCCTTTGAAACATTATACACATATGCAGATGACATCCTTGTCCTTCTTGAGATAGATTCGAACCTTACTAACCTCACTGAGAATATAATTGTATGCATAACAAAATTCCAATCCTGGGCCCTCACTGTACAAATGAAGCTGAATGAGTCCAAAACAGGCTTGGCCCAACATTAGATCAGCTACCCACGGTCATTTCATCACCTTCTGGTCCCACAATGCAGATTGAATTCTCAAGCAAAGTTTTGGGCCTCATTATTGACTCTACACTTTCATTTAATGACCATCTCAACTCTCTGGTAAAAAAAAAAAAAATGTTTTTTTAGTTTTCACATGTTGAGAAAAGTGAGATCTTGCTTCCACCAACAACAATTTGCTGTCCTCATACAGTCAACCATTATTTTCAGGCTGTACTATTGTAACTCCATCTATCTAAGTCTAATCAAGAAAAGTCTTCAAAGACTTCAGCGGATCCAGAATACTGCGGCTGGGTTGATCTTCGCAAAAAGTAAATTTGATCATGTTTCCCCACTTCTGTCAAAACTTCACTGGCTTCCAGTAATTTCTAGGGTTCACTTTAAATGTGCCTGTCTAACATTCAAGATCCTGCATGGGCATTCTTCTCCCCCCCCTAATTCCACTATCTTGGAATTCTACGAGACCTGACGCTACCAGATCCATCCAAAAACGTAAACTAACTTTCCCCTCGCTAAAAGGCGTTATCTATGCCGGAAAATTAGGAAAATCTCTTTTCTCTAAAATTACTGAGCTTTGGAATAACCTTCCCGCCCTGCTGCGGAATCTGGGCTCCTTCCAATTATTCCGAAAGCATCTGAAAACTTGGCTATTCTCGAAAATGTAAATCTCGCTGCCCTCTTTATAATCACTAATTCTTATTATGTTTTTCCTTCCTTATATTAAAGTTCCTGTAAACCGTGCTGAGCTCTATCTTTATGGAGAGGATGCGGTATATAAACTTAAGGTTTAGTTTAGTTTGGTGTTTGTTCCAGCGTTGAGGATATCTACTATGTGAGAGTGTGATGTTTCCACTTTGATTTTGTTCTTGCTGTGGGTATACTATTACAGCTCTTATGAAGATATTTTAGTGGAGTTTTTTTCTTTGAGACCTAGGATGACTATGAGCCTGGTTGGTTGCTTACTGCTGAATCTGTTGCATTGCTGCTGGATTATAATTGAGGTCTCCTTTTTCTCCACCTTTTTGTACACGAGCTGTCTTGAGGGACATTTTTGATAGGACCTCTAAGTCTGAGGTGGGACATTTTGGGCAAGATGCCCACAAACCCAGCAGAAAAAAATTGCCCATTTTCAAAACTGCCAGACATCTTATCTTTTATTGATGAAAATGACCTATGTATAAGTTTTGGTCCTTAGGATGTCTATCTTTTTTGGCCATTTTCAAAACTAAAAACATCCACATGAAAAACGCACAAAAGCAAGTTTTGTAGACGTACCCAACTACCTTGTCTGATTGCAGCAGAGGAATCCCTATCAGCTGAGCCAGTTTCGAGGATTCCTGCCAGTTCAGCTGATGGGGATTCCCCCTGCCAGAATCAGCTGAGCTGTGGAGCCCTACATCTCTCCCCTTGACATTCCCCCACATCCCCCTGACATCCCCAGACCCTCCACATCCCGCAACATTTCTGGATCCCTGAGATCCCCGGACCCAAACCCTTACATCCCTGGACCCTTCTCGAAATCCCCCCCCCCACATCCCCCAAAATTTCTGAACCTCTCTCTACTCCCCCGGAACCCCCAGACCTTCCAAAGACAAATCGGTAGGAGGGAAGCCCACTCCCTCCTGCCTACAGGGCCACATGCTGAGAATAACGGACCTCCCCCCTCCCAGTGTATCTTGGGATGCAGTGGGAGAGCCTAAGGCCCTGATTGGCTCAAAATATATATACGTCCTTCTTTAAATCTTTGCCAGTGCAAGCAACTTCTCAGGCTTGCTGCTCGCGACGACCTGGCTACCTTCTGAAATCACTTCCAGGTCGAAGGACCAGGAAGTAAAAGACAACAGGAAAGCCAACACCGGCACGGGGCAGCAGGCCGGAAAAGTTGCTCGCACCGGTGAAGATGTAACGAAGTACAAGGGAGGGAAGGGAGGGCACGACTGTGGCGTGGGGAACAGGGAAGGAGCGTGTGGGGTGCCACCGCTCTGGGCGTCTCCTACCTTCATTACACCACTGTAAATAGATAGATAGATATAATGTGGAGAATGAGTGTGCTGGAGGACTATAGCTAAGTTCAGTTGACAAGAGCAGCCATTTTTACTCTTCTCCCCACTGATATGACTCACATGCACATGAAAGCCAGCGCTGCTGCTGTCATTACAGTTATTTTGAGGGGCAGGGATGGAGTATGGGAGGCAGAGAGTGGTGGGTTTTTGGTTTTTCAAAATGTTGGCAATCCTAGCTCGCAAACATGAGGCTGCACTTCTGAGATTGACGTGGGGGGGGGAAGGGCAGTGGCTCCTACGAGGTGAGCCTAAAGGAGGACAGCAGTATCTGGAAAGAGGAGAGGATAGGGATACCATATTTGTGAAGACAAAGAAGAGGATACAAGACCTTCTCCCCGCCTCTCTAACACTGATCTCTTCCTTTCAGTTTTTTTCCCATATATTTTTCTACTCTCTCCAGATTTCATACCCCCTTGATGCCGCGGCAGTCGTAAAGACGCAGCTCTTACACTAGCTGATCATTGGCTTCTCATTTATATAAACGGCTGAGTTGCTCAAAAACTGGACAGTTGGCAACCCAGGCAAAATCAGTGAGGGGGGGGGAAGGGGAGAACCATGGAGTTGATATAGGGATGAAATAGGAGACCGATGGTGTCGCTGGCAGGATTACCAAATAGCTTTGGATCATCAAGAACAGAATGCATTCCATTGCATTCAACTGGGGAAAACCCAGAACTCACTTAGGGCCAGATTCCCCAAACTTAAGGTGGCCTTTTACGCGGTCGCTACACTGGTTCAAAACAGTTTAGCGTGCAGTCTCTGATTCTGCCATGCAAACGGGCTCATCAATATTTAAAAGAACACTCTGGTCGATTCTTCATCATTTCCAAGTGATTCTCCAAGTGTGGCGTTGGCTTTTGGTGAGCAAAAATCAGCGACTGGTCCAGGGGTGTCAGTACTGTAAAAAGCTCATCTCTGGTGTGTATTTTGACTGTGGCTCATGAAAATTTTTTTACATGATTCACATAAATTATAGTCTTTTTCTTGGAGGGGGGGTGAGGGGGTGGACAAGAGCACACTTTTTGAGCACATGTATTAAAGCTGCGTCTTATGTGTTTCTGGCTGTGATTTGCCATTAAAAACAAATTACAAGATTTACATAAATTATATAGTAGTTGGGGGAGGGGGGGAGAAAAGGCATGTCTTATGCACGCTTTGTTGAAAGCCGACGTTGAAAGCCCCTCTCTTCCCTTCCCTTCATCCAATAGCTCTGGCACGCCTATGATTGACACATCACTTACGGCGGTGCTTTTCCCGGCACATGCGCACATTTACGCCTCTTTTGTGGTGTATTCTGCGCATGTGCCGACCACTATCACCAGCAACTCATCTCATGTAAATTTTAGCGAACCTTCGCTACCCTCCGCCAATCTCATTTGCATGACATCGCTACAATAACGGCAGCAACAGCGGCCCATCAGTTTTTACCACAAAGTTTGGAGAATCTAGCCCAGTGGTCTCAAACTTGCAGCCCGCCAGGTACTCTTTTGAGGCCCTCGGTAGGTTTATCATAATCGCAAAAGTAAAATAAAACAGTTTCTTCATCTTATGTCTCTTTAGCTATAAATGGCAATGTTATTATTAAGACTTAGCCAAAAGGAAAGATTTATCAACTATAAAGAGTTTTACCTCATGCAAAATTGTCATTTCTTTAATAAGACATGAACTATTCTTTCTGAGGCCCTCCAAGTACCTACAAATCCCAAATGTGGCCCTGCAAAGGGTTGGAGATGGAGACAACTGGCCTATAGGAAGAGGAGATGTAAATGTTAAGAGCCTCAGCCAATAGGGAGAGGAGAAGATAGTGGATGCTGTGGATTGGTCATTTGGCCTTTATCTGCCATCAAGTTACTATGTTTCCATAACCATAAAGTTCTATGACATCACAATGCAGGCGTAAAGAGCCTTAGCCTATAGCAGTGGTCTCAAACGCGCAGCCCGCCAGGTACTATTTTGACGCCTTCGGTAGGTTTATCATAATCGCAAAAGTAAAATAAAACAGTTTCTTGATCATATGTCTCTTTAGCTATAAATTACAATATTATGATTAAGACTTAGCCAAAAGGAAAGATTTGTAAACTATAAAAGAGTTTTTACCTCTTGCAAAATTGTCATTTCTTTAATAAGACACTAACTATTTTTTCTGAGGCCCTCCAAGTACCTACAAATCCAAAATGTGGCCCTGCAAAGGGTTGGAGTTGGAGACCACTGATCTAGCCCTTAGTTATTCCCTAATGACCTGGAACCACATTCTCAGTGTCTAGCTAGCTCTTTGGGCTCCGAGGTGTACAATTAGCCCTTCCTACTACCCCTATCACGAGTATCTGTCCATTCCCTTTTTCTCTTCCTTCCCCTCCCACCCACCCAGCATCACATCCTTTCTCTCCCCTCCCCCAGTCTAGCATTACCTTTTCTCCTTCGTTCTTCCCACCCACCCAGACACCCAGGCTTGCATCACCATTCTCTTCTCCTCAGAAGAATCTGAACTGGATAAATGTACCCACTTATAATGACTTTTCCTTAAAGTTATGATGAAACAGCTGCTTGTTAGTGGCTTTTGGCATTTTTGTCCTGTTTATAGGCTGGGACTGGGCTACAAATGCACACAAGACAGAACTTCCAGGTCCTCGTTGTGCAGTTCACAGCATCCTCATTAAATTCTAACCACAGATCCTGGTGAACGAATCCAGGTGAAAACAGAAATGTACAAGAAGAATGTGTCCTAAAGATTGTGTTTCTGGCATTAGTGATCATGCAACCTCCCTCCATGAAACCTACCAAGCGTTCAAACGTGCAAGCTTATCTTTCAGAATCTCAGTCATGAATAATTTACCGAATGCACCACAGATTAGATCAGAGGAAACTTGAAGGATGCCAGGCCTCATCTGATATTTTTGAACCAGTATAGAAATGATTACAACACATTCAACCAGCGAAAAGGTAAAAAGCCAAGATCTTCCTTTCATACTACAATTCACTGTTAAACTCATAAGAACAGCCTTACTGGGTCAGACCAATGGTCCATCAAGCCCAGTAGCCCGTTCTCACGGTGGTCAATCCAGGTCCCTAGTACCTGGCGAAAACCCAAAGAGTAGCAACATTCCATTCAGAATCCTAAAGAATAGTAAGATTCTGGAATCCCAAAGAGTAACAAGATTCCGGAACACCAAACAGTAGCAACATTCCATGCTACCGATCCAGGGCAAGCAGTGGCTTCCCCCATGTCTTTCTCAATAACAGAGTTTGATACTGACCATCACTTATTTGGGTCAGATAAACTTCTAGCAGGTTAGCTACCTTTTTTCCATGTGATGCCACTGAAAGTCGGCCCTGGCTGCCCTGGCAGCATTAGCAGAGCCAGTAGACGGAGCCAGGGCAGAGCCAGAAGGTATCCAAGGAAGTCCAAGGTAGAATGGCCAGTGAGAGATTAGTGAAACTGGGCCTCTTCTCCCTTGAGAAGAGGAGACTGAGAGGGGAGATGATCGAAACATTTAAGATAATGAAGGGAATAGACTTAGGAGATAAAGACAGGTTGTTCACCCTCTCCAAGGCACTCTCTAAAGTTAAACGAAAGGGCACTCTCTAAAGTTAAAAGGGGATAGATTCTGTACAAACGTAGGGAAGTTCTTCTTCACCCAGAGAGTGGTGGAAAACTGGAACGCTCTTCCGGAGGCTGTTATAGGGGAAAACACCCTCCAGGGATTCAAGACAAAGTTAGACAAGTTCCTGCTGAACCAGAACGTACGCAGGTAGGGCTAGACTCAGTTAGGGCACTGGTCTTTGACCTAAGGGCCGCCATGTGAGCGAACTGCTGGGCACGATGGACCACTGGTCTGACCCAGCAGCAGCAATTCTTATGTTCTTATGAGAAGAAGAACAACAAAGGTGACCCTGGGTTGCTCAATGACTTCATTACATTGATCAAGACCCAACACTATGGCCTGCCTCAGGAGCCTGAATCTTGAGCTGATGGCATAAACTAATATCACCTATATTTATTGCCTTATTATTGCATTGTTTGAGACTAAGTAAAAATAGCCAAGGTATAGATAAATTTGAAAATATGTCTGCTGAACGGAATGGAGCCTCAGCCATTGGAATTGGTAACGTCAAAAGCCAGTGGTGAGAGCTACGGCCTCAGCACCCTGAGGTTGTGGGTTCAAGCCCGGCACTGCTCCTTGTGACCCTGGGCAAGACACTTAATCCTCCATTGCTCTAGGTATGTTAGATTGTGAGCCCACCAGGAAAGATTGGGAAAAATGCTTGAGTACCTGAATGTAAGAACTGTGTATACATCCCCCCCCCCCCTTTATAGGCAGTATATAAATACTAATAAACTTAAACTTAATGCCAGCAGTGTCCCGAGTTAACCAGGTAGTTAACAGGGCGCTGCTAGTGAATATCGATGACATTCGTATAGTGGTAGAGATCTTCTCTATAGCCAGCTGCCAGCCAGCGATTCTATAATGCTGAGCACCTAAATCCCATGGAGGGTCTTTTTCAATAGCACATCTACGACTTTGGACATTTCCTGCAAGACATCCAAAGGCCAGGGCAGGAAAATATCCATTTTCAAAACCACAAGATCCATTTATTCAATGACCTATTTGGACATCATGGCCGAAACGATGTCCAGCCTTAGGACACCTAAACTTATATTCGTCATTTTTGACCACAAAAACTTCAAAGCTCAAAACGTCCAAATCCAGACCATATGGGCATGGGAGGAGCCAGCATTGTAATAGACTACCCACACAGACATGCCAAGAGATCAGTGGGGCACCTTAGAGGGCACTGCTGTGAACTTCACATAAAGGGTGCCAGATGTACAACTCAACATATACCCCTTATAATTTATGGTGAGCCCTCCAAAGCTCCCCCCAAACCTACTATACCCACCTATCTACCACCCCATGGACCTGGTTTGGTTTTGAAAAAGGATAATTTCCCCATCCCGTCCCTGCCCCATTCCTGTAAGCTCTGCCTTAACCGCACAAGCCTCGAACACTTATGATTTGAAAGTGTTTGAGGCTTGTGCAGATGAGGACGGAGCTTAGGCATTGATGGAATGAGGCAATATGACATCACAGTCTGAGCTCTAGAATGTTGCTACTTAGGATTTTCAAGGGTTTGAGGCTTGCGCAGATGAGGACGGAGCTTAGGCACTGGTGGAATGAGGCATTATGACATCACAGTCTGAGCTCTAGAATGTTGCTACTTAGGATTTTCAAGGGTTTGAGGCTTGTGCAGATGAGGACGGAGCTTAGGCATTGGTGGAATGAGGCATTATGACATCACAAACTGAGCTCTAGAATGTTGCTACTTAGGATTTTAAACTGTTTGAGGGTTGTGCAGATGAGGATGGAGCTTGCAGGAATGGAGCAGGGACAGGAAAAAACCTCATGAGATGGGAAAATGAGTTCTCGCGGGGACGGGGGAAAATTTATCCCCCTGTCATTCTCTAGTTCAAAACCACACTGCTCCCTGTGACCCATTGCTCCAGATTGTGAGCACACCTGGACAGACAGGGAAAACTGCTTGAGTACCTGCTCTGAGCTCCCTTGGGAGAACAGTATAGGAAAGTGAATGAATAAATTCAGTGTCAACTAGTCCAATTTCAAGGAGGGTCCCCACTCAACATCTTACAAAAAAAAGGGGCCCCTAACTGAGACCATGCCCCAAAACTTTAGATATCTTTATTACAGGTCCCAACATGTCCCCTGAAAACATTTTCGTCAATTTCTAAGATAGTCGAGTGGGGAGCTCTGGGCCACTTGACATGGAATGACCCCAAATTTGCATTTGGGCGTCTTGGTAAGACATCCAAGTGCCAGTTTATGCCGCTCTATGGACGTCTTTCTTTTTTGAAAATGAGCCCCGTAGTGTGCAATCTAAAGAGGGGGTGTGGCCAAGGGAGGGTCATGGTCGGATCATGGTCATTCCAAAAAGTTACGTGCTCAGCTCACCCCCAAATTCTATGGGGCTCATTTTCAATAAAGAAAAATGCCCAAAAAGTAGCCTAAAGGCAGTGGCGCACCTCGTAGTATATTTGACACTCAGGGCTGTAGAAGATCACAGAATCTCTGCCTCCGCCTCCTTTAGCAAGAGCTGAATTTGCTATTGCTCCAAGCAGGATCAGTGCCGATATTAATAACTCTGTAACACCACCACAGAGCTCCGTGTATTTTCAGTATAGAGCCCATGTATTGTAACACCTCACAACTCCTTATGGTAACATCTTTACAAGTGCGTTCACTCTGAAGCCCCCGCCCTGCTATCTCTCCTCACTCCTATGCTCCCTCCCCCCCCCCATGATCTCCACTCATCAGGCAAGCTCCTCTTATCTGTACCCTTCACTTCCACCGCCAACACCAGACTCCGTCCCTTCTTTCATGCGGCGCCGTATGCCTGGA
The DNA here is from genome assembly GCF_902459505.1 of Geotrypetes seraphini. Classification (NCBI taxonomy): domain Eukaryota; kingdom Metazoa; phylum Chordata; class Amphibia; order Gymnophiona; family Dermophiidae; genus Geotrypetes; species Geotrypetes seraphini. The sequence goes on along the minus strand of NC_047094.1, from coordinate 16,033,129 downwards.
ACAGGTTGCCTGAATCAATATGTCGTGCTCCGTCCCCGGCAGTGTTCAAATCCAAGCTGAAGGCCCACTTTTTTGAAACTGCTTTCAACTCTTCAACTCCCCCTCACTGCTGTCAGATACCTAGACCCGCTATAACCTCCCCAACCCTGAAATGCCCTGTCTAAATCAGATTGTAAGCTCTTCTGAGCAGGGACTGTCTATTGCATGTTAAAAAGTATAGCGCTGCATACGCCTTCCAGCGCTATAGAAATAATAACACCTTTACAGAAGCTCGTGTATTGTAGCCCTTTGCAGAGGCTCATGTAGACCGCTCTGACTTGACTCCCCAGTCATTAGCGGTACAGAAGCTCTCAATAATCCATGTGGTGGTTCTTTGTGGGCTGTTAGGATTTGCTGGTTTGCTAAAACTGCATCTGCTTTTCGCTACCTCCTCAGAGCACTTGCCTAGTTTACCTGATGGTTAAAGCCAGCCCTGGCTTTGATTTAATCTTCCATTAGTGAATTTGTATTCCATCCACCCATCTTATCCACTGAGTAACGCATCGTCCAAGAAAAAAAAAAGAGAGGGAAAAGCCTGAAGTCATTAGTGATGGGAAAAGCAGAGGAAAGAAGCAGCGCCTTAGGGATTGTTGGGATCAGAGAACAGCAATAAATCTGCACTGGACATCTCCAACAACTTCTCTTTCTTTTGGCTTTACCTTCTTTCTCCCCCCCCCCCCCTGCTTTTTCTCACAAAGTTGCACTGAAAAGCAAGCATGAGAAACCAGGCAGAGCTGGGCCGTCCCAGTGCTCTTCTCTTTATTTCTGGATCAGTGCTTTCTCGGGCCGTTTCTGTTGTGTGAGTCAATCCCCGCTGCAACAATGCAGGGCTGTGAGGATTGGGAGTGCATGAATGAAGGGGGGGGTCTCTACTCGCTTCCCCGCCCACCCGGATTCTTAGACCTCAAGGAGTCACCGCGAAATTCCATTGAAGTGACAGAAAAGAAAGCAAATCCTTTTAAAGGGGGACCCGCTTTCGCCGCAAGAATACTCCCCATCAGCCTTTTGTTGCGCTGTTCTGCTTCCTCCCCCCCCTCTTATGACATCATCGAGACCCCTTGCTCCAATATATTAACCAGTTTAACTTGCTCGTAGCGCCCTCATTCCTCCCCAGTCCAGCAGAGAAATGCAAGAATTCATTGCTTACTCTCTTCGAAGCTGAATTTTCATCCAGGCCAACTTGGGTTGGTAGCATCAGAGCGCTCATTTCATGGGTTGAGGTTAAAAACACATTGTGCACAATACAGCCACCAAAAAACCAAAGGAAAAAAAAAAGGTCCTGAGACCCCCCTAGTCATCTTATACCAAAGTGGCAGGGGGAATCCTCAGGTGTTCCTGTTTCACTGATGCTGGCACTAGTTAAACAAGCAATTCCACTGACTGACACTGATTTCACTGTGCAACAGAGGTTTTAGGGCATGAATTGTAGTGGGTGTTCTATAGTGATTTGGGGGTTGCTGAATTCAAAACCGACCTTAATTTTTGCGGTATATAACCCTCTGAGTTTTGACAAAAGTGCATTATAATGTAAAAATTAACTTTTTCGCTATATTTTCTAATGCTTGCAGTAAATGTTATCACAATCTCTGAAATATTAAAACAGTTTGCCTCAAATTAGATTTTTAAGCTAAAGTGAGAAAGGTGCATTGATAGCATTGAAGAGCGACCAAGATGGTAAAGGGGATGGAACTCCTCTCGTATGAGGAAAGACTAAAACGGTTAGGGCTCTTCAGCTTGGAAAAGAGACGGCTGAGGGGAGATAAGATTGAAGTCTACAAAATCCTGAGTGGAGTAGAACCTGGAACAAGTGGATCGATATTTCACCCCCTCAAAAATTACAAAGACTAGGGAACACTCAAAATACTTTTTAAAACCAATTGGAGGTAAATGCCATCATTCCCCTGCTACGCTTGGACACCAGTTTTGGTACATTGCGGCAATGTGGAGCTATACCTACACATTTTCTCCAATAATGTTGTTCACCTTGGAGTCCCTTCCCAGAGCCTCTCCAAAGGGATTCAGGAGTTTTTTGGACCGCGCAGTACTTTTGGGAAAGAAAGTTGTACTTCATTGCTGGATATCCTCGGATGCGCCTACACTGGCACATTGGCGTGTTTTGATGCTCCAGCATGCCTCCATGGAACGCTTGCACTTTTCATCCTGGGATTCAGTGTTGGGGAAAGCATATTGTTCTTGCTGGGAGACATTCTGGAACACCTTGACACCTAGAGCCCGAAGCCACTTGTTGAATGTTTGATCTCCACTGGTACATGACACACTGGACTGGAATATCTCTATTATTTTTGGTGAACTTTACTTTTGGGGGTGGGGGGTGGGTTGATGGGGACGGGAGTGATTCTGGTTTGGACTGTTGTGCTCATTTTGCATACTTGTATTGTACTTTGCGTTCCTGCGTCTTGTTCTGTTTGGAAAATTAATAAAATATATTTAAAAAAAAAAAAAAAACAATTGGAGGACAATTTTTTTCACTCAGAATAGTTAAGCTCTGGAACGTATTGCCAGAAGTTATGGAAAGAGCGGATAATGTAGCTGGTTTTAAGAAAAGTTTGGACAGTTTCCTGGAGGAAAAGTCCATAGTCTGTTACTGAGAAAGACATGGGGGAGCCACTGCTTGCCCTGGATCAGTAGCATGGAATGTTGATACACCTATGGTTTTGGCCAGGTACTAGTGACCTGGGTTTGCCACTGTAAGCACTGGGCTTGATGGACCATTGGTCTGACCCAACAAGGCTATTCTTATGTTCTTATGAATGTAATCGAGAATTTTCTGGGGAATAGGAAGGCACCAGACTATGTCCAAATGGTGGAGGCGATGCTTAAAGCATTCTGTGATCTCAAATGCAACATGTCACTAAAAATTCATTTTCTCCACTCGCATCTGGATTTTCTCCCCCCCGATAAATCTTGGTAGTAGTGTTGGTGATGAGCACGGGGAAAGTTTTCACCAGGACGTTGCTACAATGGAGAAACAATATCAGGGCAGATGGAATTCACCAACGCTATTGTTGGGCATTAATTAGAGAGGCTCCTAATCACGTTTATTAACGCACTTCAACAGCAAAACAATTCTAGAAAATAATATTTATAGTAACTCTTAAATCGGCGCAATGCGTTACATTACGACAGGGCTGCCCAAGTCCGGTCCTCGAGATAATAATAATAATTATTTTATTTCTTATATACCGCTATACCATAAGTTCAAAGCGGTTTACAACAAGATACATACAATGAGAGTAAGAGATGTTTACAACAAGAAGTAGGAGATGTTTACAACAAGAAGTAAGCGATATTTACAGCAAGATACATACAGTGAGTGTATGAGATGTAAAGGGAACAGAAAAGTACTTTCAGGGATACAAAATTGCAAATGGACGAGAGCCGTGATGGTTTGAATCTGTCTAAAATCAAGAGGATTGGGATGGGGATAGCTGAGGGAGAATTGGACAAGAATTGGGATTAGGATTTTTTTAAAGAGACGGGTCTTCGGTGATTTTCTGAAGTCGGCGTAAGAAGTGGCCTCGAGAGTGGGTTTTACAAGCCACGTGTTCAGTTTGGCTGCCTGGAATGATAACATTCTGTCTAGGAACTTCTTGTAAAGACATGATTTCAGGGATGGGTAATTAAAGAGAGTTATTCTACGAGAGCTCTTATTAGAGCTGTTGAGGATGAATTGAGAGGCGAGGTAAATTGGTAGCATCCCAAAGATAGCTTTGTAGCTAAAATACAGTGAATATAAAGTGAAATGCCCCTCGCCATATTGTTGTAACGATGGCTAACAGTGTTTAAATAAAGAATTACAAAAAAAAAAAAAAAGATAGCTTTGTAGCTGATGCAGGCAAACTTGAAGAGTATTCTGGATTCCACCGGCAACCAGTGGAGTATCTGGAAGTATGGGGGTGACATGTTCCCATTTTTTTAAACCAAAGATGAGCCGGACCGCAGTGTTCTGAATTAATCTCATCTTGTTTAGTGTTTTCTTATAAGCTCCCAGATATATAATGTTGCAGTAATCCAGCGTACTCAAGATGGATGATTGTACCAGTAATCGAAAGGATGAATCATCGAAGTATTTTTTAATGGTGCGGAGCTTCCATAGGACTGATATACTTTTTTCGAACAATAAATCTGTATGCTCTTCTAGGGTTAGGTGTTTGTCAAGGGTGACTCCTAGTATTTTTATAGTTTGGTCAATTTCGTAATCATGGCCATTCACGTGAATCGTGTTGTCTTTTATCTTATCATTGGGAGATGCCAGGAAAAATTTAGTTTTTTCTGTGTTCTGTTTTAGTTTGAAGGCCGTCATCCACAGCTCTATTTGCCTCAGAGAGATTTGCATTCCAAGAAGGCAGTGCAGGCAAATCTCTCTCATGCATGTTGATTGTGAAAATCTGGCCTGTCAGTAGATCTTGAGGACCGGACTTGGGCAGCCCTGCATTACGACTGCTCATGCTATAAATATTTGCGATTTGCTGAAAAACTATACATGATAGGAGAAAACTGAGGCTATTTTCATACACAGGAGGTCAAATTCTATAAAGTAAACTTCATTGCTTTCTAGCCCCAGAAAAAAAGTTAAAATTTGTTGCGCAGTGTTTTTCAACCCGTACTGATTTATGCAACTGCCTTCAACTCTCACCTCCTCCAGCACCGGACACATGCACAAGCTGCACTGCCTCCAATGGTTACCTTACGCTCTGGAACGTTGCCTGCCTCACTGCTGTAACTTCCCGCAAGCGCTTTCCTGCGTCTGTACGCTATTGTCCTCTCCACTCCACCTCACAATCACGTACAGACGCAGGAAAGCGCTTACGTGAGGTTACAGCAGTGAGGCGGGCAATGTTCCAGAATACGACCGCTGGACACAACCGCCGGACACTTAAGGCACAAGTTTTCCATAAAGAATCATTCTTTATAATACCGAGGGCCTCAAAATAGCACCTGGCGGGCCACATGAGGCCAATGGGCCATGAGTTTCAGACCACTGATCTTTACCCTCCGTGAGGGAGTGAACCTTATAGAAATCCAGCCAAGTACCACCCACTCCCTCACAGGCCCCATCTTTGATATTAGAGCAGACAGTTTCAGCTCAATTCTTGGGACATAACCCAACCAGTCAGGTTTCCTGAAAACCCATAATGAATATGTATGGAGTAAATATGCATGCACTGCCTCGATTGTATGTAAATCTATCTCATGCATATGCATTGTGGGTATCCTGAAAACCTGACTGGTTAGGTGTGTCCTGAACCCCTGTGTTAAAGAACAGTCCATGGAAAAGACAAATGAGTCATTTTAGGTTTAGCTTCTTATGCTGCCTGTCATAGTACACCTGAATGCAGTTCACCCTGAGCTATTATTGAAAAGGAGAGAGTTGAATCTAAATAAATACTAGTATGAGGGAGCATGCAAGGAAGATACCAAGTAGTAGATTTAAAACAAACCAGAAACAATATTTCTTCACTCAACTTTTAATTAAGCACTGGAGTTCATTGCCAGAGAATGGGGTGAAAGCAGTTAGCTTACCAGGGTTTAAAAAAGGTTTGGATAATTTCCTGAAAGAAAAGTCCATAAGTCATTATGAAGATGGATTTGGGGAATTCACTGCTTATTCCTATGATAAGCAACATAAAATTTGTTTTACTCCTTGGGATCCCGCCAGGTACTTGTGACCTGGGTTGGCCTCTGTTGGAAACAGGATATTGAGCTTGATGGACTTTTGGTTTGTCCCAGTGGCAATTCTTATGTTCTTATGTGAGCCAAGTATAGGACAATCAAGCCATTGTGACATCACTGATGAGGTTGGCTCTTAGGCACTGGTGGAATGAGGCATTATGACATCACAATCTCAGCTCTGGAATGTTGCTACTCTTTGGGTTTCTGCCAGGCACTTGGGACCAGGGTTGGCCACTGTTGGAAACCAGATACTGGGCTTGATGGACCTTCAGTCTGTCCCAGTATGGCAATTATGTTCTTAAGTTCTAAATCAGACTCAGAGTAGTGGAAAGGTCCAAAAAAAGACTGGTGAACTCAAGATATCATACACAATTCTTTATTTCTTCAATATACCATATATCAATATATGGTGTACTTAATACAGATCGCGCCGCGTTGTGGGGGGTTTGGGGGGTTGTAACCCCCCACATTTTACCGAAAACTTCACTTTTTCCCTGTTTTTAGTGAAAAAGTTAAGTTTCCAGTAAAATGTGGGGGGTTACAACCCCCAAACCCCCCACAACGCCGTCGCAATCTGTATTAAGTAAAGTGGGGGGGGGCTCCCCAACTAAACCCCCCGTCGGAGCCCCTAAAAACAGTAATTTTCTTCGGCGTGCGCCTCCGTCTTGCGCTCAGTTGTCGGCGCGCACCTTTGTCTTCCGCGATTATGTCTATGAACCGTGTGTGATATCTTGAGTTCACCAATCTTTTTGGGGGGATCTTTCCATGTTTGTGGATTTGACTCTCCTGTGTTATTCTATCCTTAAGTTCTAAATGAAATCTATTGCGCTGAACGATTTCCTGCTTTACAAACATGCAGATTGCATCTCCTCGAGCAGAAAATCCAGTCATTGATGCCTGGATTTGTATGACAGTCTCCAAAGATGAGAGACTGTAATGGAACATGCTATTATTTTATAAATTACTGCGTAGTGAACTGAGCCGCAGGCTTGTCCTTGGGTCCTACCTTACTAACATGTATCTGTGTTGCTGGCATCGAGCAGTGACGAGGGGTAGAAAGCCTTGGTTTATTTAAAGACATAATATGAAAGGGCAGCCAAGCAGGCAAAGCGCACACGTGCTTCAAACACCAAATATTATCTTAGGGGGTTGAACTGTAAAACAGAAATAAAAAGCGAATGCCAGTGGTTTTGTATAACTAGCAACTGAATTACATTCTAAACATCTGACAGCTTTACATAAACCCTCTAGGCTAGGTGACTCTGCTTTTTGGTGTTGAGTTCTTAAGTGAGAGAAAAAAAAAAAAAAACCACCCAACTGCAGAAACCTGGCATAGAGCAGACACAAGATTCATTTAAAGCAGGGCAATCCAATCCAGCTCTTTTGACTGCCGGGTCTCCTCTTAACAAAGCGCTCTGGCACTCCCACCCTGACAAGCACTGTTTCACGTTGAGAAACACCCACTGGGCTTGGAACAGGACGGACTTGTTTGTCCCCTGTGACCTGGGGGTCAGTTTCTCACCCCACCAGATCCTCAAAACAATTCCACTAATGCATGTTATCCATAGATCTAGTATGTAGACTTTCTAAGTGGCACCACCCACCTAGGGTTTCCACTCACCCTCTTTAACTCAGGCTATACTGTCTCACTGCATATCTCTATCCCTCTATTTGTCATTCTAAACAAGTATTATGGTATCCATAGGGGGAAAAAGTACTGTGTAGAATGCAGCTGTTAGTCTTAAGTAGATTATTAGCAGTAAATCTAGTGCATCTGGGATCATACCTACCAAACCTTGACTTAAGAGTGAGGTTCATTCCTGTCATGTTATTGGAAAAGAGCTATTTCAGGGTCATTGCAAAGGTATCACCTTGCTATCTCCTCATTTAGTAAGCTCAGATGGGAATCCTCTTCGTCCCACTGCATTCAGTTGCTTAGACCTGTCTCTCTGGAATGTTCTTCTGACTGAACTCTGCGTTGAACCCTCTTTTATAAAAGTTTAAGTCCTGGTTGTTTCAACATACCTGCCTTCTTATATGGAAGGATGTCACCTAGTAGTACCATAAGACTACAGCTAGGGGGCAAAACAGAAATTTAGAATCCCAAGGAAAGGAAAGGGGACAGCTCTAGCCTGGGACCACTGGCCTACAGAAGATGATCCCATGTTAATGCAGTTAACCAGTTAAGGCAGATGTTTTTTGACTGTGCTCACTGCTTTTTTAGCGCATTAAACATTAGTGTCAGTCCAGCCTGACATGCTCCTGGCCTACCTATGCCCATTCCAGGTTCATACCCCACTTGCACACTCTGAAATTTGAGTGTGCAACTTATAGAATACTGACTAAGGGCAGTAATACGTGTAACTGCCTATTAGGGCCAATTAACTCTATTTAGAACCAATAATTGCTTGTTAAGGCAAATTAGCATCTCATTGTTACATTATGTATGCAATTGACTCTATTCTGTAAACTGCACATGAAAATTTGCATGCTAGTTGCAATTTTGGGTGTGCAATGTTGTAGAATTAGAAACGCAGAAACATGAGGACAGATAAATTCTTTGAAAAAACACAATTTCAGCTCCTAGTACAATCTCTAATCCTAAGTATCCTAGACTACTGCAACATCCTCTACCTACCCTGCCCTGCAATAATGATTAAATAGTTACAGACAATTCAGAATACAGCTCTGAGACTCGTCTATTCATTGAAGAAACATGACCACATTACTGAGGCATTCATCAACTCACATTGGCTTCCAATCCAGGAAAGAATACAATTTAAATTCTACTGTATACTATTTAAAACTATAAATGGAGACAGCCCAATCTGCCTAAACGACCGCCTCATCCAAACCACCTCTACCAGACATAGAAAAACACACACCCCATTCACTTACCCCCCAATCAAAGAAGTAAAACAGAAAAAACTATACGACGGCTTACTAGCCACTCAAGCAGCAAAAATAGATAACCAAATCTCCAACCTATTGATAACAACCCCAGACTACAAGATGTTCAGAAAGGAAGTAAAAACTATACTCTTCAAGAAATCCCTTAATAAAGCTTAATACCATGAATACCCCTTCTTACCATCCCCTCCCCTACCCCTGATCCTTCTTATCCCTTTCTTGGAAACGATCTCTGATCTAACTTTGTAACCCTTCTTCCATAACTCTTTTTGTAACCCGCTTTGAACCGAAAGGTAATGGCGGAATAGAAATCTGTAATGTAATGTAATAAAGGCTAAATGGCCCATCCAATCTGCCCATCCACAGCATCCAAAATCTCTCACTGCCCCTATTGGCTAAGGCTCTTTACACCTGCATTGTGAGGTCATAGAGCATTACTGTTATAAGCTAAGGCTCCTTAGCACTTGCATTGTGAGGTCATAGAGCTTTATGGCTATAGAAACAGAAACATGTTGGCAAGTAAAGGCCACATGGTCCATCCAGTCTGCCCATCCACAGCACCCACTATCTCCTCCTCTCCATGAAAGATCTCACATGCCTGTCTCAAGCTTTCATGAATTCAGACACAGTTTTTGTTAAAGAATGACATGGTGACTATTAGCACGGGTAACCCACTGAAACGGGAAGGAAAAAATACTGGTTGCTGCAGGTACGAGGACAAGGCCATGGAGCGGTGAATGGCCTTATCCCCTTAGTTAAGTATTTTGCTTGCATTGCCTCATTTATCTCCCTTTGCGATCGCGCGGTCCAGCAGGCCCCTATCTCATCCCTCCTGATCGCCGCGGTTCGGGCATCTCCCTCCCTCCCTTCCCCTTACCTTCGCTGGTGATTTTATTTTTTTTGTCTCCGAGCTGCACGAGCCTATGAACAAGTCAAGCGCAGCTGCCTGGAACTTCTTCTCTGACACAACCAGAAACAGGAAGTTGCATCAGAGGAAAAGTTTCAGTGCAGCTGCATGCGACTTGAGAAAAGACTCGGGCCGCTCAGAGTCAGAAAAATGAAAATCGCCAGTGAAGGTGAGGGGAATGGAGGGAAGGAGATGCCCGGACCATGGCAATTGGGAGGGGGCTGCTGGACTGCGGCAAACGGGAGGGAGAAGGCTGCACGAAGGGCACTGAAGGGAAGTGGAGAGAGAGGAGGAGGGGAGAGAGGAGGGCAAAGAGGAACAGATGCTGAAGGGAAATGGGGAGGAAAGAGTGAGGAGCAGATGCTGCATGGAAGTGGGTAGGAGAGAGAGAGAGGGGAACATGCTGGAAGGAAGTGGAGAGAGAAGGGGAGGGGAGGAAGGAGCAGACACATTGAAGTGGGTAGGAGAGAGAGGGGAGAAGACGTTGAAGGAAAGTGAAAAGGGGAGAGTGGAATAGACGTTGAAGGGAAGTGGGGAGGTGAGAGAGAGAGGGGAGCACATACTGGATGGAAGGAGGGAATAAAGAAAAAAGGACAAATGTGAATGGGGGAGACAGATTCTAGATCTGAGGGGAGAAAAGGAGTAGAGAGATGCTAAAAACCACCTGGGGGAAGGAAGGAAAGATGGAAGGGACGAAGACAGCGATGCCAGACTATAGGAGGAGTGGAGGGAAGAAGATGGGTGCCAGACCAATGGGGTGGGGTGAAGGGAGATGTGGAAAAGGAGAGGCAAAGTTTCTGGTAGAAGCATAGAAATAGAGCAGATTCCATATGGAAGAGGCAGAGAGAAGGCAGACAGTGGATAGAAGAAATAGATTGGCGAGAAGATGAGGAAAGCAGAAACCAGACAACAAAGGTAGAAAAAAATTTATATTTCTTTTCTTTTTTTTGCTTTAGGATAAAGTAGTATATTAATTGTGTTGATAAACATTTATAAACAAAGCCCTGCCTGCTAAAGATCTCTTCCTCTAATTCGGCAGCCAGAACTTTGATTTATAAATTGACAATTGTACAGAATATTGTTTCTTTTTATACTTTAATAAAATAAGTTCAGTATAAAACTATTTGAGGCTTGTGCGGATGGGATTAGATGGTTTACGAGGACGAGATGGAGACGGGGAGTGAGCTTGCGGGGATGGGACGGGGACCGAGCATGCGGGGATGGGGCTGAGCTCGTGGGGATGGGGCAGAGATGGGGACAAGTTTTTTCCCCATGTCACTCTCTAGTCTTTGTCTCCACCACCTCTACTGGGACACTACTCCACATATCTACCACCCTTTCTGTAAAAAAGTATTTCCTTAGATTACTTCTGAGCCTATCACAAGAACACAAGAATAACCCAACCTGGATCAGACCATCTAGCCCAGTACCCTATTTCCACAGTGGGCAATCCAGGTCATAAATACCTGACAAAAACCCAAAAACACTTCATATTTGTGGGGGTTAGGGGCACAGCTCCCTCGTGAATATTTTTTAAAAAATTGCAAATAACATGAGGGCTCCCACCCTGAATCACACTCCCGCCTCCCGGTCCCCTCCACAGCCCATCCCCAAAGCCCTAGTGGCAAAGTGGGGCAGGAGCAATTCCCCCATACTTAACCTAGCAGTTTTACCTTGATTGCATGATGTGAATCTACAAACTCCCAACCTGCCTTTCTGGGCAAGCAAGAAACAAATGTACTGTTGTTTTCTGTCATTCTGCTAATCCCTCTCATGCTTGCTGGTCATGAGGGATGCAAGCACTCTGTGCTCTGCTTGGGATGACTGCCGGTGACCCGAACATCTGTCTGCAGTGCTACGCCAGACCAGTTCCAAGATTCAGAAGGCATGGTAGCAGGTCAATCTTAGGAAAAACAGACCCACTGCACAATAAAAGGCTTCTTTCTTTTTGTGATTTTGCAAGCACTGATTGTATTCAGCTTTCACTGGCTTCTCCACTTTTTTTCTTTTTTTTTTTTTTACTGATGTCTGCCTTTTTGTACTGTATCTCTCTTTGCATTGGCCACACAGCTGGGCAGCTGTTCCTTTTAAAAACAGGAGCAGCTGGAGAGTGCTGAGGACCTGCTGGAGAAAGCTGTTCTTGCTAATGAGAAACATGTTTCCAAATCCAGAAGTCCTCCCCTAATCGTGTTAAAGGGCTGCAATTATTCCAAACCGTATAAATCACCTCTCAGTGGCAACCCCAGGATATAAGAGTTCAGAAGACCCCAATATCTATTAAGTAAAATGCTATGCTTCTTTTAAAAAGATCACTGCTGAAGAACAGTCTTCCTTATCTGGTAGTTAAGTCCTGGTGCATCCCAGAATGCACCACATGGGGATGGGGGTGTGTAAGACATTTTCAAGATGGTGGCCTGAAGAAGCAGGAACAAGTGGGCATCATTCTTGCTTCCTTCAAGGTATAGAGGTTTGATGGGGGGGTTGATCCTCACTAGATCACCAGGTGAATGGCCAAAGTGACTGGGAGGGTCAGGTCACTAGACCACCAGGTCTTTTTTCTGCTTTGGGGAGAAGGGGGCTGGTCGTTCATTAGAACACAAAACATTTTGTGCACTGGGGGAGGGGTCAGATAGTTTGGTTTGGGGGGCGGGGTGGGGGGAGTCAATGCTTGGGGTGGAGAGGGATATTAGATCCTCATTCATTTTTGGGGAAGCCCATCTGGGGCAGGATAGTCAGGATGGAGTCAGAGAAAGGGTGCCACTAGACACTTCTTTTCTCAACCAAACCTTCTAATGGCAGCAAATTTCCCATGCTATACACGTTTGGAAAACATTTTTTTTTTTAGCATTGGTTCGGGATAACTAATGACCTCATTTAAATGGATATAAATGTGGTCTGCACTAATGGTTTTGAATATCAGTCCCTCAAAGTTTCTGCAGCTCTGTTGAAAAAAAAGCTCCTTTTTAACACTTGAAGAAACCAATGGACAGTGGGTTATGCTCTCCTCTCTTCTCTCTCTGTATACGTCTCCCAGAGGACTCAGTTCCTCAGATAAGCCGCTCTTAGCTGTACCCTTCTCCTCCACTGCCAATTCCAGACTTGGTTCCTGTCATCTAGCTGCCCCCTATGCCTGGAAAAATTACCCGAGTTTGTCCGTCAAGCCCCTTCCCTTGTTTAAAAGCAGACTGAAAGCCCACCTTTTTGATATAGCTTTCAATCCTTAGCCCTACTCCTCTGATGTCACAATGCCTCATTCCACCAATAAGAGCCAACCTCATCAGTGATGTCACAATGACTTGATTGTCCTGTACTCCCCTCTGCCCTCCAACTCAGCCAGAAGATTAACCGTTGCTTAGCTTACTTCTAGAGCATCCCTAAAATTGGTTGGGTTTTTATTTTTATTTTTTATTTTTCTGCAGTCCTGCACTAATTTTTTCATTAATATGTGAGACTTATAAAAAATATTAATGCAGGAGCACTTACCCCATCTTATTTGTGTTTAAATCTTTATTGATTTTCAAACTTTGATAGTGCAATACAATTGCTAAATCATAAATACTGCATAAAACGCACTAATAACGATACAATTATTACATTAAACAATCATTTACTCCCATTCTCATCTTAATTATTAATACAATAATACATATGATGTGATTTCAGTATTATAATTAAATAATTTAACTCCTCAACGTACATTTCCCTTCCCCCACCCACCCTCCCTGGATGTGTAAAGAAATCTAACGAAAAGGGAAGAACATGATCCTTACTGTAATGCAACAAAAGTAGTCAATGGACTCCATACATCATTAAAGGACTTACTAGTCCCCAAATGTTCTTTCATACTTATATGCGGTACACACATTTACCCACCAAAAAGTATAATTAATCCTGTCATGGTTCTTCCAGTTATGTGTGATCAATTGAACAGCTATTCCTGTCATGATCAGGAAAAGGCGACTTTTATACTTGTTTAAAGTAGGCTTAACATGAAGTAACGTACCACAAATTACCGCCTCATAGGAGGTGCTAAGTGCTTAGGCATTGTCTGTGTTATCCAGTTAGGCCCAAATTCTGTTTATGGCGTCCTAAGTTGCACATAGCTGATAACTGGCAATTAACACCTAATAATTGACTCTAATTAGTACTCAGAAGTTACACATACAACTTTTTAGGCACTTTCTATAAAGTGGTTCGCGTCACTTCTAGTGCATAAATCTCAAAAGGGGACATGGCGGTAAGAGGAGCCAAAAGAGACTACGAGGAGAAAATAGCCAAGGAGGCGAAAAACGTCAAGCCGTTCTTTCGATATATTAAGGGGAAACGACCCGCGAAGGAAGTGGTGGGGCCATTGGATGATCATGGAATAAAGGGAGTGCTAAAGGAGGACAAAACCATAGCCGACAAACTGAACACATTTTTTGCGTCTGTATTCACCGAAGAGGATATACACAACATACCGGAAGCCGACAGGCTCTATGCAGGAAACGAAGACGGGAAACTGACGGGGTTGACGGTCAGTCTAGAAGATGTGTGCAGGCAGATTGATAGGCTTAAAAATAATAAATCCCCAGGACCGGATGGCATTCATCCGAGGGTAATCAAGGAACTGAAAGGGGCTATAGCTCAACTGCTTCAACTAATAGCCAATCTGTCGATCAAATCGGGAAGGATTCCGGAAGATTGGAAGGTGGTGAATGTTACGCCAATCTTCAAGAAAGGTTCGAGGGGAGATCCAGGAAACTACAGACCGGTGAGTCTGACCTTGGTACCAGGAAAGATGGTAGAGGCACTGATAAAGGACCGCATCATTGATCACCTTGACGGACACGGTCTGATGAGGACCAGCCAGCATGGCTTCAGCAAGGGAAGATCTTGCTTGACAAACTTGCTGCACTTCTTCGAGGGAGTAAACAGGCAGATAGACAAGGGTGACCCAGTCGACATTGTATATCTGGATTTTCAGAAGGCGTTCGACAAGGTTCCACATGAACAACTACTTCGAAAAATTGCAAGCCATGGAATCAAGGGTGAAATACTCACGTGGATTAAAAACTGGCTGGCGGATAGGAAACAGAGAGTGGGGGTAAATGGACAATACTCGGACTGGAAAAGCATCACGAGTGGAGTACTGCAGGGTTCGGTGCTTGGACCCGTGCTCTTCAACATATTTATAAACGACCTGGAAATTGGTACGACAAGTGAAGTGATTAAATTTGCAGACGATACAAAGTTATTCAGAGTAGTGAAGATGCGGAAGGATTGCGAAGACCTGCAACGTAACATAAACACGCTCGAGAAATGGGCCACGACATGGCAAATGAGGTTTAATGTGGATAAATGTAAGGTGATGCATGTCGGTAACAAAAATCTAATACACGAATACAGGATGTCTGGTGCAGTACTTGGAAAGACCCCCCCAGGAAAGAGACTTGGGAGTACTGGTTGACAAGTCAATGAAGCCGTCCATGCAATGTGTGGCAGCGGCAAAAAGGGCAAACAGAATGCTGGGAATGATTAAGAATGGGATCAGGAACAGATCGGAGAGGGTTATCATGCCGCTGTACCGGGCCATGGTACGCCCTCACTTGGAGTACTGCGTTCAGCACTGGTCGCCATACATGAAGAAGGACACGGTACTACTCGAAAGGGTCCAGAGAAGAGCGACCAAAATGGTTAAGGGGCTGGAGGAGTTGCCATATAGTGAAAGGTTAGAGAAACTGAGCCTCTTCTCCCTTGAAAAGAGGAGACTGAGAGGGGACATGATCGAAACATTCAAGATACTGAAGGGAATAGACTTAGTAGATAAAGACAGGTTGTTCACCCTCTCCAAGGTAGAGAGAACGAGAAGGCACTCTCTAAAGTTAAAAGGGGATAGATTCCGTACAAACGTAAGGAAGTTCTTCTTCACCCTGAGAGTGGTAGAGAACTAGAATGCTCTTCCGGAGTCTGTCGTAGGGGAAAACACCCTCCAGGGATTCAAGACAAAGTTAGATAAGTTCCTGCTGAACCAGAACGTACGCAGGTAAGGCTAGACTCAGGTCACTGGTCTTTGACCTACGGGCTGCCGTGTGAGCGGACTTCTGGGCACGATGGACCATTGGTCTGACCCAGCAGTGGCAATTCTTATGTTCTTATGGCCAAGAGAGGAGCATAGATGGATTATGGATAGGGTTACCATATTTGACAATAGAAAAACCCAGATGTATGGCCCCGCCCAGTTCTGCCCCCAATCCTGCCTTGTTCTGCCTCCAATCCTCCCCATTCCGCCTGTAGCCCCGCCCCCCAAAAAGCACGTCTCTTTTTCCTGACCTCCAGGCCGCGTTTGTAGGGCCTCCAGCATGCACGGGTGTGTGTGACGTCATCCGCGCACGCTTGTTGAAGGCCCTCCAGACGCGGCTGGAGCTCAGGGCTTTCCAAAACCCGGACAAACTGCCGGATTTTGGAAAGTCCATTCAGGAACCCATCCAGTCCTCTAAAAAGAGGACATATCCAAGTTTTCCCAGACATCTGGTAACCCCTAATCATGGGCATTCCTAGAAGTTAGGCATTGTTGTAGAATATGCTCAATTTGCTCACAAGTTAGGCACAGCTATGTAGGCCTGGTTTTCCTTGGCCTAAATGGGTGAGTTTAAATGTTATGCCATGTATGGCCATTAAGGGTTCATAGACAACGGCGCGAAAGACAAAGGCGCGCGCCGACAACTGAGCGCAAGACGGAGGCGCGCGCCGAAGAAAATTACAGTTTTTAGGGGCTCCGACGGGGGTTTTTGTTGGGGAACCCCCCCACACACACTTTACTTAATAGACATCGCGCCGGCGTTATGGGGGGTTTGGGGGGTTGTAACCCTCCACATTTTACTGTAAACTTAACTTTTTCCCTAAAAACAGGGAAAAAGTTAAGTTTTCAGTAAAATGTGGGGGGTTACAACCCCCCACACCCCCCCACAACGCGGCGCGAAGTCTATTAAGTAAAGTGGGGGGGTTTCCCCCCAAGCCCCCCCCATCGGAGCCCTAAAAACAGTAATTTTGAGCGGCGCGCGCCTCCGCGCTGCGCTCAATTGTCTGGGCGCGCCTTTGTCCCGGCGCGCTTTTGACCTGACACCGCCATTAAGCATGATTCTATATATATAGCAGATTCTGATTGATGCTGATTTTTTTAGGTGCCTTATAAAATTTTGGGGTTAGGGCTAACTGAATAGCGCTTCCACACCCATTCCCCATCCATGACACCCGCCTAAAAATATATTTTTCTAAATAATTAGCATGGGATTAGGACATGCTTACAGGCAAGTTACCACAAAACAACTTTTAACATGTTTTCCAAGAAGCCTTTTCTCCTGCGTTAAACCCCCGTTAACGTGATATAGTAAAAGGGCCCCTACATTTGTAAGCCTGGCTGTCCTCTATATTTACCCTAATTCTGAGTTTAAAAAATAAGCCCCCTCCCCTCAAAACATGGATATTGTATATGGGGCAGTCAGCGTTAAAAAAGACCGACCACCATAGCCTGATATTGGCCCCTTATTGTACGAGGGCGAATCAGAAATGAAAGGCAATCGTTAAATTTTGCAGTAACTGGAACGGAGCTAGTGAAATGCAACGTATGTACTCGTACATTGGTTGGATAGTTCGTCCGCACGCAGCGCAGTGCTCGGCTTTTAGTCGTGTGATAGCCGCAAGCTCAGAAACACGGATGCTCCATTGCAAGGTTGCACCATCAAAGAACAACATGCAGTAGTACGCTTTCTGCGGGCAGAGGGAGTGAAAGCTGCGGAAATTCACCGTGGGATATCGACTCAGTATGGGCATAACACCATGAATCAACGAAAGGTTTATGAGTGGATAAAAAGTTTAAAGCGGACAGAACAGGTGTAACTGATGAAGGTCGTTCTGGTCGCCCATCAACATCGCGCGCACAAGAGCAGATTGACAGGGCGAATGCCTTAATTAAAGAAGATCAATGGATAGCGGCGTCTCAGTTGGCTGCAAATTTGGATATCAGCTATGTAACATAGTAACATAGTAGATGAAGGCAGATAAAGACCCAAATGGTCCATCCAGGATGGTCTCGGGACTTGATCTCCCGTACGAAGAACGGCTGGCTAAATTAAAGTTATACTCACTTGAGGAGCGCAGAGAGAGGGGTGACATGATCGAGACATTCAAGTATCTCACAGGCCGCATCGAGATGGAAGAAGATATCTTCTTCTTCAAGGGTCCAGCGGCAACAAGGGGGCATCCGTGGAAAATTAGGGGTGGGAAACTGCACGGGGACACCAGGAAATTCTTTTTCACTGAAAGGGTGGTTGATCGCTGGAATAGTCTTCCACTTCAGGTTATTGAGGCCAGCAGCGTGCCT
The DNA here is from genome assembly GCF_902459505.1 of Geotrypetes seraphini. NCBI lineage: Eukaryota > Metazoa > Chordata > Amphibia > Gymnophiona > Dermophiidae > Geotrypetes > Geotrypetes seraphini. The sequence continues at coordinate 16,015,217 of NC_047094.1, read as the reverse complement.
GATTTTAAGGCCAAATGGGATAGACACGTGGGATCTATTCACAGAGAAAGGTAGGGGAGGGCCATTGGGGTGGGCAGACTAGATGGGCCGTGGCCCTTATCTGCCGTCTAGTTCTATGTTTCTTTGTTTCTATCTATTCTGCCCAACCTGATTCAATCTAAAAATTCATCGGGTTTTTTTTCCCCCTAGCTATTTCTGGGCAAGAATCCAACGCTCTGCATTTGCCAAAATGCACGATGACTTAGAAAGGCTGCGCATGATGGATTCCCAAACTGCTTACCGATCTGCATAAGCAACAGCGTGCGGAGGTGGCAACCCAGTTCCCGAGACGGTACGAAGAAGATCCGAGTACTGTGGAGAGAACTGTCACCAGCAACAAGACATGGGCGCATCGCTACGACCTGGAGAGCAAAAGACCAAGCACGATGAAGTAAAGGAAGCGGTCCTCACTTGGCTTTGGGAGCAGCCCAAAAGCTTCTTCTCTGCAGGAATGAAGAGGCTAGTTGAGCGATACAACAAATGCGTCGTCTTGCACAGGGACTGTGTGGAAAAGAGAGATGCTCAATTGCTCACAGCTACTTCTATTAAAGCCGTTAAATGTATTTTGCCTTTACTTTTTGATTTTGGCCGCATATTATTTGGATTTTCTCTTCTGCTTTATTTGTCTGTTGCCTGTGTCCAGACCACCTTGGGTGATTTTATGTATCCTAATAACTAATGAAATACTGAATACACTTCGGCTTTCATGTAATCTACTCATGTACCCACAGAAGACAAACTTTTTCTTGTTCTCTCTCTCTTTCGCTCTCTGTCTTTCTCTCTCTCTTTCTCTCTCGCTCTCTCTTTTTTCTCTCTCTCTCTCTTTCTTTCTCTCTCTGTCTCTTTCTCTGTCTCTTTCTCTCTCTTTCTTTCTTTCTCTCTCTCGTTCTCTTTCTCTCTCTCTCTTTCTTTCTCTCTCTCATTCTCTTTCTCTTTCTATCTCTTTCTCTTTTTCTCTCTTTCTCTTTTGCTGTCTTTTTCTCTCTCTTGCTCTCTCTTTTTTCTCTCTCTTTCTTTCTCTCTGTCTCTTTCTCTCTCTCTTTCTTTCTCTCTCTTTCTCTTTCGCTCTGTCTTTCTCTCTCGCTCTCTCTTCTTTTCTCTCTCTTTTTTTCTCTCTCTCTCTCTTTCTTTCTCTCTCTTTCTCTCTTTCTCTTTCGCTCTGTCTTTCTCTCTCGCTCTCTCTTCTTTTCTCTCTCTTTCTTTCTCTCTTTTTTCTCTCTGTCTCTGTCTCTTTCTCTCTCTCTCTCTCTCTCTCTCTCTCTCTCATTCTCTTTCTCTATCTCTTTCTCTTTCTCTCTCTCTTTCTCTTTCTTTCTCTCTCTCTCTCGTTCTCTTTCTCTTTCTCTCTGTCTTTCTCTGTCTCTCTCTTTCTCTCTCTCTCTCTTTCTCTGTAACTGTCAAGCCTCACTCTATAGCCTAAATGTTCAGCAGGGATGTTTGTTTCATTATTACCATGCACCTGAAATTCTTTGACTTTAAATGGCACTAAGCTAGCACTAAGATCTACAGTCTTCTTTTGCCTATGCCCTGACAGTGCCACTGAACTCCTGCTGTGCTATAAACACTGAAGCCTGGTTCAGTCTCTGCTTAATCTCAGTCTGACTGTCAAATCAGACCCACACACATTTAGGACATAAAGTTTGAAAGCACAGAGTGCCTGCGACTTGCTGGCATTAGCCTCCATCAAAGGTAGACTCAGTGGTGTAGTGCGGTGGGGGAGATCTGCCCCAGGCGCAGTCTTTGTAAGAGGTGCAGGCAACCAATCTCCTCTCCGCCTCCTCGCCACGTGCATGCGCCCCTTCCCTCATACCTCTTGCATTTTCCCTGCCCGGCCCGCGTTGGTGTCTCCTCTCTCTGACGTCACTTCTGGGTCCCGTGCCCAGGAAGTGACATCATTTTGAGTAAAATTAAATCTATGATTCCAAAAGAGGATTTTAGGGTTGTTGTACAAAGTTTGGTATTGATAAGAATAGATTACTTGGGTTATCATAGACATGTTTTAAAACTGAAAAATGCTACTGTTAGACTGATTGTAGGCTTCAACATTTTAATCATGTATCTTTGTCAATAAAGTCCGTGCACTGTCTCTCGGTGAAGTAAAAGATTCAATAAAAAAAATAATGATAATTTTTAAAATCTTGACTGACAATTTGCGCAGATATTTTAGGGAATGGGGACTTGTATACCATCTTCTTTGTGGCTTTGACATTCAAAGCTGTGGGCACTGGAAGTGACTTTGCCCAGGGTCACAAGGAGCAGTACTGGGATTTGATCTCCCAACCTGTAGGTGCAGAGACAGCAGCTCTACCAGTCAACCACACCTTATGGTTATGATTTAGGTTTCACTTGAAGGTCTAATGGGACTCGGATGTTAGCTGACCCCTCTTTGGCTAAGGTGCATTATGTGGAGACATCTGACTTTTTCTATAGCTGGTCCATATCCATGGAATAAATTATCTGGCCTGATTTGTTTGTCATAAAAACATAGTAAAGAATGGCAGACAAAGACCTGAACGGTCCATCTAGTTTGCCCAACAGTCACACTCATTATTAATTCATGATTAAAATGCTTTTCTTTGGCATTTCTGGGACATAAACCATAGACGTCCACCACAGCCTATCTGAACCATCTTGTCATTTGCAGGACACAGACCGTAAAAGTCTTCCCATCACTGTCCTCACATTCCAAATTACCGGAGTTTCTGTTGAAGCCCTCTCCAGCCCATTCTAAATCAAATAGCCATATACAGGATACAGACCGTGCAAGTCTGCCCAGTACCCACATGTTATTATCTATAGCTCAATTTTGGGGGGGGGGAAATTAAAGACTCAGTTGTTTGTACATATTGATATGGAAATGATACAACTGGAGGGATGTCTTGCTTAGCCCTGATTAGTGTTATACCCCTGGCAGCCTTACCCTGGTTGTGACAGGGCTCTAAGATATGCTTTATGTGATTCAGTAATTTCACAGGAGAATCTCTGAAAATTGAGTTTTCCTGGCTAATATTGGGTATTGTTATTGATTCATCTCTTACATTTATGGATCAGCTAAATCCTCTTGTTAAAAGGTATTTCTTTAGCCTCCGTATCCTGAGAAGAGTGAGAGCGCTCTTTCATCAGCAACACTTCTCTGTATTGGTTGTCAATTATCTTGTCAGGGTTGGATTATTGCAACTTAATGTACCTGGGTCTCTCAAAGGTCACTCTGCAGAGACTTCAATTTATACAGAGCACCGCTGCCAGGCTCATTTTTGGTATGAGTAAATTTGATCACATAACCCCATTACTCAAGGAATTACATTGGCTTCCAGTGTACCTTAGAGTTCAATTTAAGTGTGTTTGTATTGCATTTAAAATTATCTTTGGCATTTTTATTACTTTGGTTCCTTTAGATAGGAATATACACAGATCTCATCTCGCTAGGAGTTCAAATAAATTAAAACTTACATTTCCTTCACTTAGGGGTAAAAATGGAACTTTCAAGAGATTCAGCCACACTTTCATTTTCAAACTAACCAAGCTCTGGAATGAGTTACCACTTTCACTTAGTAGTCTAGGCCCCTTTGTTTTATTTTGGAAAGCTCTGAAAACTTTCTCGTTTACTAAACACTGTGGAAACTAAGCCATTCTAGATTACATTCTTCTTCTATATTTATGTACTATACTTACATTATTGTACACCGAGTCGAGCACCTTTTTGGTTGAAGACCCGGTCTATAAATTTAAGTTTTAGTTTAGTTTTTAGTTTAGTCTTTATTGCTGTCGTTATTTCTTGCCAGAATTTGTGAGCTAAGCGTTGTGGTCAGCGTAGTCATACACATGCTGCAATCACTCCTGCTTGCCTGTAAAAACTTCTCTGCCAGTGGTCTTTTTCCTAAGGCCACCTCCCTTTCTTCTCTCAGCTAAACTTGAATCCTTTGTCTCACTTTTCACTTCCTGGTCATTTCTACATCTTTGCTCTGGTGCTAAGCTATGGTTCCATCCTCCCCAAAGAGCTCAGAACGGGTTACAGGCTAACATATATAATATACAGTTAACAGGTTATAATTTTCCATAGTTGAAGTATTATATTAATTTTTGATCCTCAAAAACGCACTAGGACTTATTTTCGGGGATGTCTTATTTTTCTTCATGTACAATGATCATCTCTCCCTCTCTTCCACCCCAATTCACGTGCCACATTGCAGAGGGCTGTGCACCTTAATAATCTGCCCCCCTTCCATATTTGCTTTGGATGAAAGAAACAAAATCAATTTTTTTTTTTTTTTAAACCCAAACAAAAGCACTTCTAGAGCTTTTGTAAGTGCCCTGTTGCAGTTGATACCCAAGAATAAGGACGAAGATGAGAGGTCTGCAGGGTAGAAACTCCCTTATCCCCCAGTCCCGATATACCCTTCAACCTACCTTCTACTCTGTCTTCCATCATCCAGTCACATATATATGCATGATACCCCAACTACCGGCCGATTGGCAGTCTTTGCGCCCTGCTTGTCTGACCCACGATCCTGTCTAATAAGCCCACTGTCCCTCACACCCATCCCCCCCGCAGCAGAACCCCATCGACCTTCCCACCGCAAGACCAATATTCCGTATCTCCACTCTCTTCAGCATCGGCGGCAGCACTCTGAACAGGCTGCTTTGCGGCCTTCCCCACTGGGGCCTTCCCTGTGCCGCCACATCACTGATGACATCATAAGTGATGCAGCAGAGGGAATGTTGGGGACATTCAGGAAGGGCTTCGAGGGGTTCTATCTAACTAGGGTTTACTTTGGGGGTAGGGCTTACATTAGGACCCAAAAATCATGCTAGGGCTTATTTTCGGGGTAGGTCTTATTTTCAGGGAAACACGGTAGTATAGGTGTAACATGAGAATAGCGAGGTAATCTGGCTATAACCCTTCCAGCGGTATTCTGAGCCATTTGAAGTGCTCTTAGAGATTTCTTTGGTATGCCACATAAAAGAGAATTACAGTAGTCTAAATGTGGCAAAACAAAGCTCTGCATCACTGATTGAAAATCCGCAGCTGACAACAAGCCCCATAATTTTAGTATCATCCTGATCTTAAAAAAATACAGTCTTAACTATGAAAGAGATATGACTATGAAATTTTAAGGACGTGTCCAAGATGACTCCCAAACTTTTAATTTCCTGCTGAATTACTGCTGTAACACCTGCATACATGAAATTCAGTGAAGCCTCCTCTCAATAGCAGTGGGAGATAGACATAAAATCCTTGTCTTCGAGACATTAAGGCTAGAATGGTTCATCGTCATCCATAACAGGATCTCATCCATATAGCGTGACAGCTGGAAACCCTGTGTCCAGTGTTCCGGAAACTCAAACAAAAATTGTAGCTCTGCATAGATCTGCATCTTGTTTGCTTTTTTGGCTGCCACCACACATTGGACAGATTTCAGCAATCTTTTTCTTGAGCGCTGACCCCCAAGGTGGACCCTAGCACCTGTTAATTACGGTATGATTTGGGTTATTCTTCCCAATGTGCAGCTTCAAATCCAAGAGCAGCAAGTTCTGAATGTTGCGCTGCTGACTGGGATGTGAAAAGAGAGAGGGTGGGAGAGAGAAATGCTGCACCTGATTGGGGAGAGGGAGGGAGAGAGAGGAGAGGAAAGAGAGATGCCAGACCATGGGCAGGGAAGGGGACTGAGATGCCAGACCATCGGGAAGAAAGAGAGGGAGGGAAAGGAAGGAAAAGTGATACCAGAGCATGGAGGGAGGGGAGAGATGGAAGGAGGAGAGAGACCCCAGGGCATGGGAGAAAGGAAGCAGATGCCAGACCATAGGGTGAGTTGGGGTGGGAAGGAAGGAAAGAAAAGAGGAGAGATGCCAGAGCTTGGGGGAGGGAGTGAAGACAGAAAGAGAAAAATGGAAAGGACAAAGAGGGAGGATGCTGGATGGAATGGAGAGTGAAGAGAAGATGAAGAAAGCAGAAACCAGAGATGACAAAAGAGAAGAGATTTTCTTCTTTTTTTTTTTTTTTTTGCTTTAGAATAAAGTAGTATTGTAGCTGTATTGATAAACATTTATAAATAGAAAATCGAAATAAGGTAATCTTTTGTTGGACTGATTTTAATACATTTTTTATTAACTTTTGGGGACCAAAATCCCCTTCCTTTCCTTTTTATATCATTCACTTAAAAATGCCCCCCCCCAGCCGTATCCCCTGTGTGTTGAAAAAATAACAGGAGCGGTGACCGACCAGTCGTTCTTCGTCCTCCAAACCTAGCTTTCTCGTCTTCCCCAAATCTCAGTAATTCGGATCGAACCCGGCTTCGGGCCGCCTCCAACATCCCTTACTGCAGCCTTCAATCGCCGACCCAGCCAGCAGCTGGAAAAGGCAGACAGACACCGGGCAAGGAATGCACAACTGGGGGCGTGGTCACAGGGTAACTCCGCCCCCCATGTGGGTGTGGTCTATCTCAAAAATCTCTATATGAAATAGTGTCGGGGAAGGCGTGCGGCACTCAGCGGTTCGCTCGCTGCTGGGTAGAGTTTGAGGTGGGGGTTAAGGGCATCGGGAGGCAAGTTGCCGGAGGCTGACGAAGGGTCACACAGTCTGGGGATTGCCTGACAGCAGAGAGGGCTGCAAAAATGCTGAAGAGCTGCGGGAAGAAGCTTCTGCTGTCCCTGATCGGAGCTACGTTCACCTGCCTGCTGGTCCTGGTGATGGATCAACAGCACAGACAAGTGCTGCAGAGCGGAGCCAGCGAGGCTGAAGGCGCCGGCCCTTTAGTCTGGCAGAACGCCCGGGGGCAAGAGGAGCCGGCGCCCGGCAGGGCGGCGCCAGAGAGCCCGAAGGGCTTCACGGCTTATTTCAGCACCCTGAGCCGGGTGAGGAGGGAGATGGGGCCGCCGGAGAGCTCAGCCCGAGCCGAGCGGAGCACGCCCAAGCCTCCCGCGGAAGAGATCACGGCCAGAGATGTCTTAATCGCCGTGAAAACCACCCGGAAATTCCACAGGGCGCGGATGGATCTGCTCATGGATACCTGGATCTCCAGGAACAAGGAGGAGGTGAGCAGTTGAAGCGAGGAATCAGGAATAATTCGGGGGGGGGGGTCTCTTCCTATGAATTTCTGGGCTCTGGAGGACAGGTGATGCGCCGGGAAGGGCGGCCAGGTGTTGCCTTTCCAGATGTTCCTTGCAATCTAATTGTTGCAATTGTCAAAATTCCTGTAAACCCCCCCCCCCCCCCCCCCCCATTTCAGTGTCTCAGGAAAAGGTAGTGGAGAGTTAACCCGAAAGGGAAACTGCAAATCTGTCCCCGTGGCTGCAGTGGGGGGATCGGAAACCCCCCGGAGGGGGGGGGGGGGGTGACAGCTCGGGATAAAATAATTCTTCTCATCCCAAAGGGTTTCATCTTGCAAAAACTCAATTTAGCAGGGAAGTGAGAAAAGGTTCAAGGAGAAGGCTGTATGCATATTTAGCATCTGAGTGAGAGCCATACTTGGGAGGAAGCTGCTAAAAAAAGGAAGCCTGTTTTATGCAACTGTATTTTCTTCTCCTCCCCCCACCCGCTGAGAAGCGCAGGGCAAAGAGGACCGACTCCTTCTTGCCTCCTCCTCTGCCTCTTTCATCTGAAGTGCTAGTGAAATGGGATTTCTGGTGCTGTCAATTAAAACAAGAGTTAAACTTTATGGGGAAAATATATGGAGGGAAAGCAGGAGTATTCAACATTTTTTTTTTTTTTGGGGGGGGGGGGGTAACGGAAAGAAACTGAAACTGGCGTAGTGGTTAAAGCTACAGCCTCAGCACCCTGAGGTTGTGGGTTCAAACCCACGCTGCTCCTTGTGACCCTGGGCAAGTCACTTAACCCCCCCCCCTGGCCCCAGGTACATTAGATAGATTGTGAGCCCACCAGGGACAAACGCTTGAGTACCTGAATAAATTCATGTAAACCGTTCTGAGCCTACCTGGGAGAACAGCATAGAAAACTGAATAAATAAATAGTGTGACAAGTTTCAGCCTCTGATAACCAGAGCTGGTATTGTGACGTCGTAATGCCTCATTCCACCAATAAGAGCCAACCTCATCAGTGATGTCACAATGGCTGGATTGTCCTATACTCAGCTCACCTTTATTACATCTTGATTTCTAGAGTGGCGCAATGGTTAAAGCTCCGGCCTCAGCACCCTGAGGTTGTGGGTTCAAACCCACGCTGCCCCTTGTGACCTTGGGCAAGTCACACAATCCTCCCATTGCCCCAGGCACATTAGAGAAGATTGTGAGCCCACCGGGACAGAGAGGGAAAACTACTTGAGTACCTGAATAAATTCATGTAAACCGTTCTGAGCGCCCCTGGGATAACGGTATAGAAAATTGAATAAATAAATAAATAAATAAATCCATATTCAGCTATGGCTAGCTAAAATTGTACTCAGTCAAATAAGTAGATGGGGGAGGGGGACCACAGTTCAGTACTTGATGCATTGTGAGTGATTAAAGAGACTATAGTAAATCCAAAATCATTCCCATATATTCAATAGTATTTCTTGAAAATCATATCGACTTATAGAGAAGCCAGTGGAGGGAGGAAATTTTCCGGTTACAGCTTTAAATGAATTTAAGGGCTCCTTTTACTAAGGTGCGTTAGGGCCTTAACGCGCAGAATAGCGCGCGCTGGACCTCAACGCCAGTGTTATTCTAGAAGCGTACCGCGCGGTTTAGCGCGTGGTAATTTTGTGCGGGCACTAAAAACGCTAGCGCACCTTAGTAAAAGGAGCCCTGAGTGGGGGTTTTTTTTTGGGGGGGGGGAGCTGAGACGTTTCCACCCTTGAAGTAACGCTTTGGATTCAGATTTTGGTTCCCTGACGCAGGGTCAAAACGGGCCACGTCGGAATCTGTAATTCAAGATAAGTTTGCTTTTCGCATAACTTTTGAACCACTTCTGATTAATTATTGTATGAGAAAGTGTCAACCTGTGGTTACACAGTTGCACGAAGATTTTTCAATATCGACTCGATGTATTGAATATGCGATGATTGGGTGACGAGGCGATAGTTTTAGGGTTCGCCCCTTGTTTTCACCTCCACGTCTCTGAGCACTGGCTTCTCTCTATAAGTTGATATCATTTTCAAGAAATACTATTGAATATGTTGGAGTGATTTTGCATCAGATTAGCTAAAATTGTACAGAATACCAATTTATTGACTCTTTAGGTTTAGTTAGGTGTTATTCAAAGGTCTCCTTTCTTTTTGTGCTTGTTTGTGATATTTCTTAGTATTACAGGTTGTTGTTGTTTTTTAAATCTATCATTATGTCGCCTGATTTAAAAATAATTCCTTTAAAGGCCATTTTTCATCTGTCGGTGCTGTCTTTCATCAATACCAATCTGAGATCTTGCCAAAAACAGGGAAATGATGGGTCTGTCCGAAATCTTTGACCCATGTCCTAGGATCTTTTGCTACCTGCAGGACAGATTTCAAATAGAGGAAGTAGAGTTGTGAAATGCCAATGCGACATGAATGTTTCCGTAAAGGGCCCGGACGGGGGCCTCCTCCAAGAAATTGGGTTCTTGGGCAGCTTCCCTGGCCCAGAAAGTCAGCATAATGTTCTGGAGGCCTTGTTATACCTTTGTGACTTCAATAGAGAGCACACATACCCAGGAATCCAGTTTGGGTAGGGATGGGGGTGGAGAGGTTAGTTAATCCCTAGCTTTGTGTATTAATGAAATTGGGATTGGAGCAGTGTAAGAGTATTTGGTACCCACCCTTCTCAATTAACTTTCAGGCCCCGGGTTCCTCACTTCCCACCCCAAGATTTTGATAGTTAGCTGGTTTTAAGAAAGGTTTGGACAAGTTCCCGGAGGAAAAGTCCATAGTCTGTTATTAAGAAAGACATGGGGGAAGCCACTGCTTGCCCTGGATCAGTAGCATGGAATGTTGCTACTCTTTGGGATTCTGGAATGTTGCTACTCTTTGGGATTCTGGAATCTTGCTACTCTTTGGGATTCTGGAATCTTGCTACTCTCTGGGATTCTGGAATCTTGCTACTCTTTGGGATTCTGGAATCTTGCTACTCTTTGGGATTCTGGAATCTTGCTACTCTCTGGGATTCTGGAATCTTGCTACTCTCTGGGATTCTGGAATCTTGCTACTCTCTGGGATTCTGGAATCTTGCTACTCTCTGGGATTCTGGAATCTTACTACTCTCTGGGATTCTGGAATCTTGCTACTCTCTGGGATTCTGGAATCTTGCTACTCTCTGGGATTCTGGAATCTTGCTACTCTCTGGGATTCTGGAATCTTGCTACTCTCTGGGATTCTGGAATCTTGCTACTCTTTGGGATTCTGGAATCTTGCTACTCTCTGGGATTCTGGAATCTTGCTACTCTTTGGGATTCTGGAATCTTGCTACTCTTTGGGATTCTGGAATCTTGCTACTCTTTGGGATTCTGGAATCTTGCTACTCTCTGGGATTCTGGAATCTTGCTACTCTTTGGGATTCTGGAATCTTGCTACTCTTTGGGATTCTGGAATCTTGCTACTCTCTGGGATTCTGGAATCTTGCTACTCTGGGATTCTGGAATCTTGCTACTCTCTGGGATTCTGGAATCTTGCTACTCTCTGGGATTCTGGAATCTTGCTACTCTCTGGGATTCTGGAATCTTGCTACTCTTTGGGATTCTGGAATCTTGCTACTCTTTGGGATTCTGGAATCTTGCTACTCTTTGGGATTCTGGAATCTTGCTACTCTCTGGGATTCTGGAATCTTGCTACTCTTTGGGATTCTGGAATCTTGCTACTCTTTGGGATTCTGGAATCTTGCTACTCTCTGGGATTCTGGAATCTTGCTACTCTGGGATTCTGGAATCTTGCTACTCTCTGGGATTCTGGAATCTTGCTACTCTCTGGGATTCTGGAATCTTGCTACTCTCTGGGATTCTGGAATCTTGCTACTCTTTGGGATTCTGGAATCTTGCTACTCTTTGGGATTCTGGAATCTTGCTACTCTCTGGGATTCTGGAATCTTGCTATTCTTTGAGATTCTGTATGCAGTGTTGCTACTCCTTGGGTTTTGGCCCGGTACTAGTGACCTGGATTGCCCACCATGAGAACAGGTTACTTGGCTTGATGAACCATTGGTCTGACCCAGTATGGCTATTCTTATGTTCTTAATAGTTATTACCCCAACTCTATCCATCCCAGAATGAACCTATGTATAAACTGGATATCATATTTTTTAATTATTTAGTTTCCTATAGATCTACCTAAAGGCAAGTCCCAAAAGCCATTTCCCCAAGAAAATGAGCTCTTTGAAAACTGCCCCCCCCTCTCTCTCTGTGGATATCTGTATATACTGATGGATGGGGCTGTCAGGATCTAGTTTTGTTTTGGCTGTAGCTGCTCATGCTACCCCCAAGAAGCTGCTGCTCTAGGCGTCTGCCTAGTTTAATGGCTAGGCTGGTCCTGATTAGGGGGTTGATCTATTTCTTAAATGAAATCATTCTGACCCTGCCCAAGATTTTGGTGAGACTGGGGCACATCCCTATGTTCAACACTTCTAAAAAAAAAAAATTTCAATTTGAAGAAATAGTGGCCGATTTTCCCCAGCCTCCGTTATTTTCTACAGTTGTGAGGTGGGGGAGGGGAAAGCAGGATAAATGTTCAGGGCATCTACTGTGACATCCCTGGGAATGTTGCGCCTGCTTTCTTGTAGGGGTTGTGGGGTTTTTTTGTTGTTTTCTTTCGTCTGTCCGGGCACATGGAGTTCCCAGAGTCCGAGGCTTGGCTCTCACGCTGTCCCCCTGTGCCTGTTAACAATGCCTCTTTTCTCCAAGCAGAGAGAAAGGCCTCGAAGCCTCTTGTGTGGGGTTTTTCCATGGGAACGCAGAAGCCAGAGTTGGAACTGCTGGTCCAGGTCAGGTTGCCTTAGAGATAAGGGCCATGAAGCTGATTGGGGGGGGGGGGAGAATAATAACTGCAAGCAAGACGGGCCAGTGACAGTTCTTGTACAAGGCTAGAGGGACAACCATTTGAAAGATCTGAACTTCTCAAACTCCTCAGGAATTGAAAACCAAGAGGGGGACACCAGGAAAGAGAAAATGGTGGGAATCAAGTTTGAAACCTTCCAGATTGAGCTGCTGGAATGGAGAGACTGCCCCTTTAGGCAGAAAAGCATCTGATGGCTTTTGTCAAGCTCTCCAAAGGGCTGCTTAGGACTAGAGAGTTGCATGGGGACAGAAATCCCACCCATCCCCGCCAGGATCCTCTCCGTCCCCACCCATCCCCGCCAGGATCCTCTCCATCCCCGCCAGGATCCTCTCCATCCCCACTTGTCCCCGCCAGGATCCTTTCCGTCCCCACCTGTCCCCGTCGAGATCCTCTCTGTCCCCACCCGTCTCCGCCAGGATCCTCTTCATCCCTGCCAGGATACTCTCCATCCCCATCCGTCCCCGTCAGGATCCTCTCCGTCCCCACCCATCCCCGCCAGGATCCTCTCCATCCCCGCCAGGATCCTCTCCATCCCCACTTGTCACCGCCAGGATCCTTTCCGTCCCCACCTGTCCCCGTCGAGATCCTCTCTGTCCCCACCCGTCTCCGCCAGGATCCTCTCCATTCCCACCCATCCCCGCCGGGATCCTCTTCATCCCTGCCAGGATACTCTCCATCCCCATCCGTCCCCGTCAGGATTCTCTCCGTCCCCACCCATCCCCGCAAGGAATAACCTCCATCCCCGCTCGTCCCCATAAAAAGCAGCAATTACTTCTGACAGGATCATCAATTCCAGTTTCTTTTGTGTTTGCGCTGCTCTTTTCCTTGTGAAATCTCTTTGGTGGAACCCTTTTTGTTTTCTGTTCAGGTAATTCACTTATAAACCCCCTCTTTTACTAAGGCTGACGTGTCCATTATATTATATGGACGAACCCTGCTTCCAAAGCCTTCCATCCCCGTGGGAGTCCCGTTGACTAGAGAGGGGTCTCCGTGGGAGTCCCGTGGGTTGGGGGGATTCCTGCTGGACCCCCGGAGGACCCGCGGGATTCCCGCGATCCCCGTTCCCGTGCAGACTTCTACTTAGGACAGGAGCGAATCCTTTTTTTTTTTTTTTCCAACTTCACGTCTTTTTTTGACTGTGAATGACTTTGAGAGGCAGCGTACCATTTGGCAACATAAGCAAGGATGCTAGAGTTTTTGTTTTTGCCCCAGGTCCTGAATTTCCCTGCAAAAATGTGCTTTTCTTATACTCTCTCTCTCTCCCTTCCTGAACAAATTTGGTATGGTCACTAGGCATCGAGGATTGGGTACTGCAGAGAATGAGACCAGCTTCCTACCACCCTCAGAAATGGGCGTGCACAAGCAACTAGAAGAAATGAACAGGATTCATGCCTAAGGGTATGCCACACTGCAGCACCTCCGTTGGCAACTGTGGCAAAGCAAATAAGCTTGAATGGGGAAAAATATGTTTGTTAAAGGAGAGGGCTAATTTTTCCTTTTTTTTTTTGTGCCGACCAAGCTCTGTTCGTCCACAAATCATTTCTGTTTTCCACATTTTGACTGTCTTTCAGACTGTTGACAAGTCTTTCCCATGTAGCCCTCGTTCAAAGGCTACCCACGTGGAAATTCCTGTCCGCTGAAGTCCTAACCCCCCTTTCCTGAAAAACACAGTGGGTTTTTATTAAAAAAATAATAGCCATCCCCCCTCCTCCCTTGGGATCAAAGCATGCGTATTGAATGTGTGTGTGAAGGGCAGTTTTGTTAACCTTGAAGAGTTAGCTGATAAAATACAGGAAATTGGGCTGAGAGTCTTTAGCCGTCCTCGTCTTCCCTAGCCATCTTTTTCCAAATCTGTCGCTAACGTCAAGTGATGCCTTTCATTGCTGCTCAGTGCACAGTCCCTCCCCCCAAGGTTACATATACAAAAAAAAAAAAGCCAATTCTTGGGAGAAAGCCAGCGCTGGACGTTTATTCCCCATGTCTTCAGATTTCATATTGTCCCCTTTTCGCCGTAAGAAGCAGGACTATTGCGAGAATTTTGGATCCGTACGTTTTCAACTCAGACCTCGGGCCACAAACCGACCAGTTGGGTTTTCAGGATCTCTACAATGAATATGCGTGAGAGATTTGCATACACTGTCTCCTTGGTATGCAAATATCCTGAAAACCTGATTGGTTGTGTGAGCCCTGCTCTAGCTGAACCTTCAGGCCTTGCAGCCCCCTGAGATTTTGATAATTAAAACTCAGAGATCACGATCATCAAACACCCCCCCTCCACACACACACACACACACACACATTATTTGATACTTTTAGAAAAGAAATAAAGACCATACTCTTCAAGAAAACCCTGAAAAAAGAAATAATACCGCAAGTCTCAAACTCCACCTCTCACTAAAGCCAACTACCCCAAACAAATAACCTTACCCATTTCTCACTCTTTTTGAAAATGACCAATTTTTTTTTTAATTTTTTTTTTTGTAAGTTTTTGTTGTAATACATCTTGGATAATTCTTTTGTAATCCGCCTTGAACTGCAAGGTAATGGCGGAATAGAAATCCCTAATGTAATGTAATATATATAGCGAGGAAAATTTCCTGAAACTATTTTCTGGGTGAACGAACTATTTGAAAAGTGCCCGCCTTGCTCCAGTGACATGCTTTGAATTTGCCTAGGTGTCACTTTTGCTCATAGGCTGCACCTTGCCCTCCCAAATTTTGGTAAACTTAAGAATTATGACTACCTCAAAACCACCCCCTCCTCTTTGCCATCCTTCAGAAGCTGCCACTCTAGGCAGCTGCCTAGTCTTGCCTAATAGTTAAACTGGCCCTGGCCTATAGCCAGATATATTTTTATTAGATGTTTAGGAATCACAGACCGTAGGGTCACATCCATCTCATCTTTCTTAAGCCATCGCTACATATGCTTGAAAAATCATTACCCTAACTGCAAGTTCTCACCAATCCCAGACATTTGCTAATGTAAGATTACATAGTTTATTCATTCCTTGGGAATAGGAGCTTCTCCTTAATGTTGCATGTTTTGGTTCCGTTTTGTTAAAACGTTTTATACCATAGGAAGCAGACTTGAGGGAGGGAAAGAAAGAGACCCGTCTGTTTCTTCTTCCTTTTTCCCCCTCCCTTCCCCAAGTTACCCAACTCCAGGCTGCACATTTTGGGGTGAGGCCTGGTTTTGAACGCACATCCTAAATCGTTGTGCCTGACACGGTCCGTCAAAATCACTGTTGCAGATCCCCCCAATGCGCCAGGACGTAGTGGTCAGAAATCCAGGTCTGCCCACAGTTTCCAGCCTGGATTTGGGTAACTTGGCATCTCTAACAAGGCTTGCACTGGGTGATGATACTTTTTCCACTGGAACATGTCTGGTTCTTGGGAACTTTAAAATTTTTGTTGGCCTGATTCTGATTGTTGGAAATTGCCAGTAACTCTCCATTTAAAGAGCTTCCTTCTGCCAAGGAAGCTGTGGATGTGACAGCAGATTCCTGGGCCCTGACAGAGCCAAGCTCTCCACGGAGCCTTGGCCGGAGTCCTTATCCTAAGGTGTAACGGCTCGGTGGGCGTTCCCTGTGCTGACTTGCTCCTGACATGCCGCTCTGTATATATATCAACAAACCCTGCTGCAATGAGCCAGCCACGACTCTGCACAGTGTTTACACTACAAACACGGGTGTGTGTGTGCTGGTATGTAGGTGCGTGCTCGGTCCAGCAGAACTGGGCTGAACCAGTTTGAAGTACCTTTTTGCTGCATCACTATATGGTACTTTCCTGTGCAGCCCTGGATATGTTAATCCTCTGCCTTATGCATCCAAAGTGGATGGAAAACACCATGAAATTCAGACCTATGGCATTAGATTACATAAGGGGTACAGTCTTTAAAAAAAAAAAAAATAGTTAGCAGAACAACAGATGGGAGGTAATCTGTCTGATCCAGGAATGCAATTGGCGAAAAGCATGCTTCCAGGGCCCAGATCATCTTGCACTGTCTTGGCAGACTATTTCCCATAGATTTCTATAGTACAGTATAATGTTACAATATGTAGAAGTTCTTTAAATGACTTTTTTCTATTCTATTTCCCATCCTTGTAAATAGAAGCATTTAAAAAACCCCAATTTGGATATTTAGCCTGCTTTGCCAAATAATGTCCAGGGCTACTTGCGATAGCTCTCATTCAGGTACTGCCCAAAAGACTTACAAGCCAATGGGCGATAACTGAATGCAACTCACCTTGAACTGCTACTGAAACAAAAAAAGGTGGGTTAAATCCACCACCCAAAAAGATTTTTTAAAAAATGGTGGCTTCCTCAGGGAGCGGGATTAGAAATCAGTTTTAGCCTGTTTTAACTACTGCAAGTGAGCAAATACTCTGATCAACAGCAATGCAACTATGATGTCATCAGTGCAGACAGGGTAACACTGCTCATGTGTACCTGTGATGTCACCAATGCCGACAGGGTCGGTAGCACTGCTCATGTGTACCTGTGATGTCACTAGCACTGCTCATGTGTACCTGTGATGTCACCAATGCTGAAAGGGTCGGTAGCACTGCTCATGTGTACCTGTGATGTCACTAGCACTGCTCATGTGTACCTGTGATGTCACCAATGCTGAAAGGGTCGGTAGCACTGCTCATGTGTACCTGTGATGTCACTAGCACTGCTCATGTGTACCTGTGATGTCACCAATGCCGAAAGGGTCGGTAGCACTGCTTATGTGTACCTGTGATGTTACCAGTGCAGACAGGGTAACACTGCTCGTGTACCTGTGATGTTTCCAGTGTGCGGACAAGGTCTCTAGTTCTGCTTATAAGCCATTCTAACTTGGCCCTTCCTACAAAAGTGGCACTTTTCTCTTGCAGTTCATATTCACCTGGGCAGCAGCCAGTGAACAGCAAGAGGTAGTTTATAAATAACTTACAACAGGTCTCTAAGGTATAAGAAAATGTACCCAATAGCACTGAAACACCTGGGTAGGGAATCTTCTAGTTAGAGCAGAAACAGTTTGCAGATATGCAAGGTTACCCAACTCGAGGCTGGAGACTTGGCGGCCAGTCCTGCTTTTGAACCTACATCCCAGAGCAGTGCGGCCTTTGTAGTGCCAGGCCATTGAAATCAGTGCTGCAAGTCCCATAATGCACCAGGATGGGGTGGTCAGAAATCCGGATCTGTGTAAATTGGCGTCTGCGTTTTCTTAATTGATGCGTGCAGCGCATGAATGTACAGGAAAAGTGTATTGTGAAAGCCCGTGCTCCTCCAGATTCTTGCCGAGTGCAAGCATTTAATTAAGGCCCTGTGTGATTACTTTTCATCATGCCATTCATACTGAATGTGCCAACTTCTTCCATGCCAAGATTTTTGTTTTGTTTTGTTTTTTAATCCCAGCCAGCCTAGGAGACAGTGGACTCCAGAGAGATATTGTTGTCACTTTAAATATTGATTGTTTGCTGCATGTGGGTGAACCGTTTGCTGCTCAGCCTGTTTGGATAGTTAACGGGTGGTTTCTCTCTTTCTGGGAGGGGGGGTTAAGCAATATTTGTGTACAGTATATACTGCAGGTGATCTGGCCCGAGGCAGGACTGTGAACTGTTCCAGCTACTAATTCTCTCCCTGAAGTCAGGACAACTTAGAACAGCTTGAGGAAACCACTGAGAACTGGAATCTTCCAGCCAAACCTGTCCTTTCACCCAGTGGGAAATTCAAAGTTTTAAACTCTTCACTCCTCTTTGTAGTGCGATACCTGCATAGAGTTTGGACCCCGACCCTGCAGATTCGTGATCGTTACGGTAGACACAGGGAACACTTTCAAAACCCTTTCAACAGAAAAACAAGAGCTTTTAATAATCCTGATGGCTTTTAACAAAACCTTGCATAAAATGCTTTCCCTCGTAGAGGTCCTTCCCCCCACCCACACCCCCCAAGGGAGATCATGTTAAGGAACCACAGGGTATGAGTAAGGGCTGCTTTTCCGCAAAGAAGGGGGAAGTGGTACTGCCAGATGTCCAAAACGAACGAAAGTAATGTTGAAAAAGGAACTTAAAAGACAAAAATCCGGTCTGAGGCAGGAGTTCTGCTAAACTGTAGGGGTGTGCCGCACCATTTTGTAATGGGATGTCCCACGTGGATAGTCCTCTTAGAATAACTGCGCAGACCTCAAGGGGGGGGGGGGAGACTTGAATTGTCATGACCTCATATTGTGGTGGCCACTATTGTTCTTGGGGCAGGGGAAGAGGGGAGATTTGATATCTTGCTTTTCTTTACATCGACAGCTTTTATTGTGAACAGCGAGACTTCCTGTTTTTTTACCCAGCTCCAAGTCCCATTCCTGTACCAGACAGTGCAGGCCTTTCACCAGTGAAAGAAGAGAGATCTGGTTCCAGTGAAGGTGGCCCCCACCCCCCCCCCATCCCCATTCTGTGTGTGGGGCAAGGGTTTAATCATCAGTCAACCTTCTGGAACCCTGCAACTATGACTCCTAAATCTGGCCACTAGATGTCACTATTTTACAATGACTAAGACTTCCTCTTCCTCCTCCTCCTCTTCCACCTGGAGGCTTTGACACTACCTCTGTGGGATCTGCAGTCTCAACGGACCCAAGAAATGGAAGATAGGCACTGCCAAGGAACCATGAGGTCAGACTGAAGGGGTTCAATCAAGGATAAAAAGTAAACGTGGCACAAAAGGATACCACTGCTTTGCCCATGAAAGCAAAGGCTCTTGGACCACCTTATGTCTGTTCATCTGGGAGGTGTGTTGAAATCCGTCACTGTTGTGCCATAACAGAATTTATCAGAACCCTAGATCGTTTCAGACTGAAAGCTTTTATTTAAGTGTGGGATTGCCCCCATACTGTTTCTGCTTTTCCTCCAAAGACTTCCATCCCAGCTGAGTTTCGCGGAAGCCCCACTGACCTCATCTTACACTGGAGCTTAGAAACAGCCAGCAGTGCCGTCTGTAAAATTCTAACAAATACAAATTTGTACAGAGAAGAGCCGAGCCCCTGTGATTGTCTGACTAGAGCTGAATCCTCTGGCTGGATTCCTGCAGCGAGGAGAGGCAGGAAGGGGGCAGGAGGCTGCCGAGTCGAGATAGTGGCTGGGAGGTGACACCCGGGGCCATGTACAGGCTGTACCCTTCCTGCCCAGTGTGCAGGAGACAGGCGGGCAGGCTATGACTTTCCGGAGTCGCTTTCCAAGGGCTCGTGTGGTCCTTTCCTGTGGATCTTGGGGGAGGGGGGGCAGCACTTCTCTGGGTGGAAGATAATTTTATTGTCTCCTGTAGACATAGCCATGTGCATGTGGGAGGGGACAAGGGAGGGGGTCGTTCAGGGACCAGGATTTTCAACGCAGGCAGGCAATAAACAAAGAGTCCACTTTAATCTATTTATAGCAAGGTTTATTTTTGGAGCCATCATCAAGAGGCAGCTGCTGGAGACACTGTCCCCCTGATCTAATCAGTGCGAAGTCTAAATGGTCCCTGACCATCCAGCGGCGGGAGTGTCGCTGTGTACAGGGAGGCTTGACCATGGCTGAGGTTTTGAACATGCTTCCCCAGTGCATAGAGGGTTCTGTAGGCAACACCCTTCCATTTGAAATCAGCAGCAAAATGCATTAGAAGGGCAATGCCAGAAAGCTAATACTGTTTACTGGGTCACTCAACACACCCTGCCTAAAACACAGTTCCAGAATAATTGATGCATGATTGAAAATGGTTGGAAGAAAGAGAAAACATGTTCCAATAACAAAAGTTTTTTTTTTTTTGTTTGTTTTTTTAAAAAGCTGGCTAGCTGAAAGGGTGTTGGTACTAGAGAATGACACGAGGACAATTTTTTCCCCGTTCCTGCAGGAACTCCAATTTCCCCATCCACACAAGTTTTTTTGGTTTGTTTCTGTCGCTGTCCCTGCCCCATTCCTGTAAGCTCTGCCTTAACTGCACAAGCCTTGAGCACTTAGGATTTTAAAGCGTTTGAGGCTTGTTCAGATGAGGACGGAGCTTAGGCATTGGTGGAATGAGGCATTGTGACATCACAATCTGAGCTCTAGAATGTTGCTACTTAGGATTTTACACTTCTCCCTCCGTACCCACAGATTTGGTTATTCTCGATTTTTGCCCGGACCTCCCCCTTGTTTTTTAACAATAGAAATGCTGCATCCCGGACCTTCCCCAGACCTTACCTCTCAAGACTACAACGGGAACTCGTGGCAGCCATTTTGATGACGGCTCTGCACGGGGCGCAGGTAAGGTCTGGGGAAGGTCCAGGACGCAGGCGGGGGTAGGTCAGAGTTGGCCCAAAAGTTATTTGCGAATATTCCATATTCGCGGGCCGGCTCTGCCCCTAACCCCCGTGAATACGGAGGGAGGAGTGTAAAATGTTTTGAAGCTTCTGCAGATGAGGATGGAGCCTGCAGGAATGGAGCAGGGACAGAAAAAGAACTCGCAGGGATGGGGAAAAATTGGTCCCCATATCATTCTCTAGTTGGTACCAATGGGCTGAATGGAACAGACCAAAGGGACCAGTAGCAGCCTCCTTGCCTGATTCCCTTAATTCCTTGGTTTGATGTGTTATTTATTTATTTTTCAGAACAGCAATTTCCTCATAACACTTAGGTCTGCTTGCACAATTGGGAACAGTCTAGGAGCTATGGTGGTCCGATCCTTCCTTCCCCGTTACCCAGGACTTTCACGGGCATTCTTATCCCCTCTTTAAAATCAGCCCAACAGTTGCAGAGATGGCCACAGACCCCGGTTCCCTCTTGAACAGCCAGGTCAACCACTGGCCATCACTAGTGAACAATGGCCAAGACTATGATGCAACTAATAATAATAATAATAACTTTATTCTTCTATACCGCCACAATCTTACGACTTCTAAGCGGTTTACAATCAAGAGAGCTGGGCATTCAGCGAATTAGTCAGAGGAAATACAGAGTGCAGAGACTTTAAGAAGGCAAAATTATAGAAGTACAATTTGCTGAGCAAGTATAAGATATACAGTTTGGTATATGATGTCTGAGAGGACCTGTTTGGAATAGGCCGCACATTTCAATAAATACAGCAAAAAATTATGATATGATATAGATAAGTTTGTAGGTATCACAGTGCAGTGAAATTCAATGCGGGCCTTTGAGGGGAGAGAGGAAAAGGGTTGGAGGTCGGGAGGACCATTATTGAGGAGAGCGGGGGAAAGGGGGGGAGGGCAAAATGCTCCGTATGTGATTGTGTTTTACAGAATATTTCGGTTCTGTATTGTTAAATTGTTCTCGAATCACATTGTGCATGGATGGGACATGATTAATACATGGAAGTAAATAGTCCTTCCCTTCCCCCCCCCCCTCCGAGTTTGTGAAAGCAGCTTCCGTAAAATTCAGGTATCCTGCCTTTGTGTTTTTTTCTTTTGTTTGTTTTAACTGCTGTCCGCAGTGGTGCCATTCTACTGTCATTTTTTTTTTTTTCTTGGGAAAACAAAATTCCCTTGCAGGCCAAAGCTTTAACTTCAAGTTTGAGATGAGACTGCCATTCTGCCCCCCCCCCCTCCCTTCCCCCACTCTATACAGAAGCAAGCTTTTCACTAATACCGGGAGGGGGGGGGGGTTGATCTTCGGTTTGATTTTCTTCAAATAAGTTTCCTTTCTGTAGACCACAGTGGCAGACGCATCTCCCACTTTTTATGGGTTGAAAGCTGCCCCTTTGCTTCCCCGGCTCTCGCTGGCTTTGTCAGACTTCTGCTATTGTATGAAGAAAAAAGGCCTTTTTTGGCAGAGAACTGCTTAGCCCCCCACCCCCCAGGGACTTGAACAAACAAAATTCAGCATTTCCCTTTCTCCCCTGCCTCTGCCACTCCATTTATCAAACTTAACCAGGCCAGCTGTATGCTAATGAGAAGGAATAGACTACCGCTTAACTCTCCTATGTAAAGACAGCCAAGGAAACGAATTAAAAAAAAAAAAAATTCTCCTACACCTAGATCTGAACCCACTTCACCCCGCATAGCCATTCCTGGCCAGATGGATTACAACAGTGGTCTCAAACTTGTGGCCCGGGGGTCGCATGCGGCCCGCCAGGTACTATTTTGAGGCCCTCGGTATATTTATCATAATCACAAAAGTAAAATAAAACCGTTTCTTGATCATCTGTCTCTTTAGTTATAAATGACAATATTATGATTAAGACTTAGCCAAAAGGAAGGATTTATAAACTATAAAGAGTTTTACCTCATGCAAAATTGTCATTTCTTTAATAAGACATTAACTATTTTTTTCTGAGGCCCTCCAGGTACCTACAAATCCAAAATGTGGCCCTGCAAAGGGTTGGGTGGAGCTTGAGACCACTGGATTACAGTATAGGCCACGGCTGATGCCTACTTTGGTTTTGATTCATTTTTCCAGGGATCCCCACACCCCCCCACCGTACTTTCAATTCTTCCATGTCTTTGTGTTTTTAGCTGGTGCAGTCAAGGGTTGGCAGAAATTTGTTTCCTCACTTGTCTTGGTTAGAAACAAACAAAAAGTCTGAGGTTTTTTTTTTGTCTATTACAAAGTCTACCTACTCCCTCTTAAGAGAAAAGGAAAAAAAAAAAAAATCCCAATGGAACATAAAACCCACAGACTGCAGACATCTGCTTGAATTAGCTCTGCAAACAAGGGAGTGCTGCCTGGCAGGTGGGACAGGTAATGAGAGTGGGGTCAGATTGGTAAACGGAGGGCAGGGCAGGTTCTGCCGTGCACCCAGGCCGTAGCTTTCTTGTATGCGCTTCACGTGCCAGGCTGGGCCGCATGAATAAGTTGGCAAGGGGGGGGGGGGCCTCCGTCGATGCAGGCTGACACGCAGTTTATACCTGGAGGGCTGAGCGTGGCGGGTCTCGTGCCAGAGATACAGCAGCTGCCGCCGCTGCCTGACCTTCAGCCAGCTGAGCAAGTTCAAAGTGGTAGGAGGGAGGAGAGTGATAGCATTTGCCAAAACAGACCTCTTGCCTGAAATTAATTAAACATAGCATTTAGTGAAACCACGTTTCAAGTTAAGACAGGTGTGAAATGAAATGAATGAATAGCTTTTGTCACTTGCTGGAATGAGCTGTAGAACGGATCCCCCTGCTTAACACGGAGAAAAATGTGTTGGGAATATATACTTGTATTCGACACTGTCCTATGCCATGAAAAAAATAATTTTTTCTCCCCCCCCCCCCCAAAGGTAGTGTTCCCAACAGCATTTGCTTGGCGTTCCTTGTGTTTGCACTTGAGCCAAATCGCAGAGATTTACGGTTGGCGCTTTTATGAGGAGGAGGAGGAAGAGGGCTCAAATTCCCAGTTCTTAATCGCTGCCAAACCGTGTAGAGTGGAGGGATTTGGAAACCTTTGTCTCCCTGGAGAGGAATCGGAGCTGGGAAGACAGAAGCCCTTCTCAAACAGAGACAAACGTGTTCAACGGATCCACTTGCTACCACTCTCGATAAGAGGGTGGGGTTATTTTTTTGTTTTGTTTTGTGGAATTTAAGTCGCGCAGCTGCTGCCCGTAAACCGAAACGCAAAAGAAATGCTGATGGGAACAGCCTCTCTCTCTTTAAAAGCATTTATAAGCTGCCCTAACCTAATCGAAATGGCTAGGGCTTAGATCACTGTGACTAGCGGCCTTTGGAGAATGCTGGGATGGGCTGCGGGAGGAAGAAGGGCAGCCTTTTTGCTAATGCTTCCTCTTTCTTTCTCTTTTAGACCTTCATCTTCACAGATGGCGAGGATGAGGAGCTAAAGAAACGGACAGGTGAGTTGGGCATGTGGAAGGGAAATTTATAACACGCCACCTAGTTTAATAGGACAGAAAGGTGCCTATTAGATAAAGACACCGTGGGTCTGATTCGCTAACCGTGCATCCTGATTTTAGGTGGCGGTAGGCATCATACTGCCATCCGACAGCCAATTGGGACGCACGTTCTCTAAAAATAAATTTGGGCGAGGAAGGACGCCTACATTGTAGGTGTCTGTCGCGTGTCTTCAGAGAGACGCAGGGGCGCTTACGGACGCTCATGGCGTGGGTGTGGTTTCCCCCGGAGGTGGCCTTATGCGTCAGTAAGTATCCCTACGCGTCTGTAGGCACGAGGTAGATGCCTTAAATGTAGGCCTGTGAAATGCTGGCCTACATTTAAGGCATCTGTCGGGAAAACTAGCTGCGATTTTCCAAAGGACACCGACGTGCGATTGGCACACGATCGGTGGCCGCGGAGATCGGCGTCCTATAGAGAATCGGGCCCCATGTCTATAATCTCTTCGTAAAACACTAGCAGAAACCCTGCAGAAATGGCACCCAGATTAAGGGCATCGACGTTGGCATCTATATGGTATGCCCAAATCGCATCTCTGCCCGAATTCCTCCCCTGGTGTCTATTTGCACTAAGGGCTCCTTTTACAAAACTGCGGTAGTTTGTCTCGGAACGGCAAATGCGATGCAGCCTGTAGGAATTGAATGGGGCTGCATTGCATTTACTGCGTGGGATCGTTACCACAGCTTTGTGTAAGGGGCCCTAAATGTAACGTGTAGATATGGTCTAATTTTCTAAGAGGCATTTTATATGCAAAATTGGTTTATGAAACTACCATCGAGGCTAATATTAAAAGATCTTATTGACTCCTAAACTGCCCTCTTTTTAAAAAAAAAAAAAATTTTAACGGCAGTCCAAAATTTAGACCAAGTTTTCAGCTGAAAATGTGGTATCTTTAAGTATGGCTGAAATAGGATCAAATTTTAGAGACTTGGCTCTTTTTTTTTTTAATCTCTGCCTTCTTGGGAGGAAGAGAGGGCGAGTGTGGCTCCTGCTTTCTGAGATGCCCTGATCACTTAACCAGTTGTCTTTCAGTGCCCCGAAAAAAGCTAGAGGCGACTAGGTTGAGAACCCCTCCCTCCCTTCTCCCCGGTGGCAGCGACCGATGTATAGTTCGAATGCCTCTAGTTTTTGTTTGGGGGGCAGGAACCAGGAGGGTGAGTTATTTGCACAGTGTTTACTCAGCATCCCTCCCCCCTGAGTCTGGGTCAGGTCCCCTTATTCTCTTGATGCAAATGATTCCTATTCAGACTCTGAATCGATCCCTTTGAGGCAGCCAAGCAAGTAACAGGTGGCCAGTGCTGGGAAAGTCCTAATGAATAGAAGGACAGGAGACGGGAGTCTGCTAACATATCCTAGCAGGGAGGCAGACTGACTGGTAAAGAGCCTTTTCAAATGCCTCTACCATCCCCTTGGCTCCATCCTTCCGCCAGAGCCCTGCCTGGTAATGTGCTAGATTTTATCTACTGGAGTCTGTCAAAGCTCCCTCCAGCTCATCTTGACCATCTTAGCCATCCAAGCCCTCCCCAGCCCGTCCTCAATTGATTGTCTATATACGGGACACAGACTGTGCGAGTCTGCCCAATACTGGCCTTAGTTAGAAACATAGAAACATAGAAAAAAGCGGCAGAAAAGGGCTATAGCCCACCAAGTCTGCCCATTCCAAGTATCCTCCCCCCCTGAGTTTACTCCCTTAAAGATCCCACGTGAGTATCCCATTTTCTCTTAAAATCCGTCACGCTGCTGGCTTTTATCACCTGGAGTGGGAGTCTGTTCCAATGATCCACAACTCTCTCGGTGAAGAAATACTTCCTGAAGTCGCCATGAAACTTCCCTCCCTTGATTTTTAGCGGATGCCCTCTGGTGGTCGAGGGTCCCATGAGCCGGAAGATATCATCTTCTGACTCGATGTGCCCCGTGATATATTTATACGTTTCAATCATATCTCCCCGTTCCCTTCTTTCCTCAAGTGAGTACATCCGCAATTTCTCTAGTCTTTCTTCATACGTGAGATCCTTGAGCCCCAAGACCATCCTGGTGGCTGTTCGCTGCACCGACTCGACTCTCAGCACGTCCTTTCGGTAGTGAGGTCTCCAAAACTGAACGCAGTACTCTAAGTGAGGCCTCACCATGGCTCTGTACAACGGCATCATAACTTCAGGTCTCCTGCTGACGAAACCTCTGCGGATACACCCCATCATTTGTCTTGCTCTGGAGGAAGCCTTCTCCACTTGATTGGCAACCTTCATGTCCTCGCTAATGATCACTCCTAGATCGCGTTCCGCTGTGGTCCTAACCAAGGTTTCACCATTTAGTACATAAGTTCTACGCGGGTTTCTCTTTCCCAGGTGCATTACCTTGCATTTTTTAGCATTGAAGCCAAGCTGCCAAGTAGTTGACCATTGTTCCAGCAGCAGTAGATCGTGTGTCATATTATCAGGTAATAAGCTTTTGCCTACTATGTTGCAAAGTTTGGCGTCGTCTGCGAACAGCGATACCTTTCCCCTAAGTCCTTGCGTCATATCTCTTATGAATAAGTTGAATAGAATCGGACCCAGGACCGAGCCCTGCGGCACTCCACTTATCACGTCCGATGCTTCAGATGTGGTACCGTTCACCACTACCCTTTGATGTCTGCCGCTCAGCCAATCCCCAACCCATGTAGTTAGAGTGTCTCCTAATCCTATCGATTTTAGCTTGTTCAGTAATCTTCGATGAGGGACGCTATCAAATGCTTTACTGAAGTCCAAATACACTACGTCCAGTGACTCTCCAGCATCCAGTTGTCTAGTAACCCAGTCAAAAAAGCTAATCAGATTAGATTGGCAGGATCTACCCCGGGTGAACCCGTGTTGGTGTGGATCACGTAGTTTTTCTTCGTCTAGGATTGTGTCAATTTTCTGCTTGATCAGTGTTTCCATGAGTTTACACACTATAGACGTGAGACTCACTGGTCTGTAGTTTGCTGTCTCTGTCCTGCAGCCCTTTTTGTGGAGTGGGATTACGTTGGCGGTTTTCCAGTCCAAGGGGACCCTTCCTGTGCTTAGGGAAAGATTGAAAAGAACAGATAATGGTTCTGCCAGGACTTCCCTTAACTCCCTTAGCATTCTGGGATGTAGGTTATCTGGTCCCATGGCTTTTTTTACTTTGAGTCTTGATAGTTCGTCGTAGACGCTACTGGGCGTAAATTCAAAATCTTGAAACGGGTCTTTCTGGTTATCTCCCGTCTGCAGCTGTGGACCAACTCCCGGCGCTTCTCGGGTGAATACTGAACAGAAGTATTGGTTTAGTAGTTCTGCCTTCTCAGAATCTGATTCCGCAAAGTTACCGTCCGATTGCTTCAGGCGTACTATCCCATCTTTGTTTCTTTTCCTGTCACTAATATAGCTGAAGAAAGATTTATCCCCTTTCTTAATTTTCCGTGCTAACTCTTCCTCCATTTGGAGTTTGGACTCTCTGACTGCCGTTTTGACAGCTTTAGATCTGTCTAGATAGTACTCTTTTGCCCCCTCTCTGCCTAGATGTTTGTAGGTGATAAATGCGTCTTTTTTCTGTTTAACTAGGTCTGAAATTTCTTTACTGAACCATTGGGGTTTTTTGTTTCTCCTGCGTTTACTTACTGTCTTTATGTATCGGTCTGTTGCTTCGTGTAGTATGGATTTCAGAGACGACCACATACCCTCCACATTGTCAGATTTTGCTTGTTTATATAGCTCCCGATGGACAAAATCTCCCATGCTGCTGAAGTCTGTACCTCTAAAGTTGAGAACCCTTGTTGCTGTGTTTGTCTTAGGGAAACCTTTCTTAAGGTTGAGCCATACCATATTATGGTCGCTGGAGGCCAGTGTGTCTCCTACTGAGACTTCCGTGACGCTATCTCCGTTGGTGAGGACCAGGTCTAGTATTGCCTGATCCCTGGTGGGCTCCAACACCATTTGCTTGAGACGTGCCCCCTTTATGGAGTTTAATATTCTTTTGCTGCTACCCGTAGTCGCGGAGAGTGTGTTCCAATCTGCATCTGGCATGTTGAAGTCTCCTAGTATTACTAAGTCCCCGCGCAGCGTGATGTTCTCTATGTCCTCAATTAATTCCATGTCTTTGTCCTCCTGTTGCCTGGGAGGTCTATATATCACACCAAGGTATAGGCATTTTTCTTTCCCTCTGGCCAGGTTCACCCAGAGGGCTTCCCCGGTGTATCTAATATCTGTGATTCTGGTGGTTTTGATGCTTTCCTTAGTGTATAGCGCTACTCCTCCTCCCAATTTACTCACTCGGTCGCAACGAAGTAGGTTGTACCCTGGTATAACCATATCCCACCCATGCGATTCCGTGAACCAGGTTTCGGATATTGCTATCACGTCAAGATCGGCATTTGTTATCTCAGTCTCTAATTCTAGAATTTTATTTCCCAAGCTGTGTGCATTAACATACATAGCCCTCCATATCTGTGAAGAGATTCCCTTGTGAGTTAGTGTGGCTCCTAAATTATCAGTTACCTTTCTCCCTGAAATGTTGTGGGTATCCTTGGTACTTACCTTAGACTTTGTAGTGTGATTGCCACTTGCCTCCTCAGGGTGGTTCCTTACTGCTCTGGGATATAAGTATGTACCCTCCCCCAACTTACCTAGTTTAAAGCCCTATGGAGTAGGCGGGCTAATCGATGTCCAAATACGTTTCTACCTCTTCTGGTCAGGTGGAGTCCGTCTGGTCCCTGCAGTCCCTGGAGCGTCTCGCCGTGGTTCAGGAATCCGAAGTTCATTTCTATGCACCATTCGCGGAGCCATTCGTTAGTCCGTTGAATACGCTCATCTCTAGCTCTGCCTCTGTTTCTCACTGGAAGGATTGACGAGAAGACCACCTGCGCTCCTATCTGCTTCAGCTTCTTTCCCAGCGCTCCAAAATCTCTGGGGATGTTCTCTGTGTCGTTCCTAGCAGTGTCGTTTGTGCCTACATGGATGAGAAACATGGGAAAATGATCGTTAGGTTTTAGAATATTGTCAAGGCTAGCGGTAATATCCTGGATCCTGGCTCCAGGGAGACAGCAGACCTCTCTCTCCTGCAAATTAGGCCTGCAAATTGGTCCCTCAGTGCCCCTTAGCATGGAGTCACCAATGACTACCACTCTTCGTTCCTTCCGAGGGGGTCGGTCTGCGTGCTCTGGTTTTGACGTTGTGGGCTGGGTATCCTCATGAGCCTCTTCCGCTGTTTCCTCGGTGGTTCCATCCTGTAAGATCTGAAATCTGTTTCTGAGAGTTAGCTGTGGTATAGATGTACGGCTATCCTAGTTCTTCAATTATGTTCCGATTCAAGATCCTTTGTGTTTATCCCACCTCCCTCGGGAGCGCATTCAACGCCTCAACCATCCTCTCCGTAAAGAAGACTCGAGAGTAATGTTAGGAAATTCTTACTTTACGGAGAGAGGGGTTGAGGCGTGGAATGCGCTCCTGAGGGAGGTGGTGGAGAGGAAAACGGTGACAGTTCAAACAAGCGTGGGATGAACACGGAGGATCTCGAATCGGAAAATAATGGGTCCACATTGAAGGAACTAAGGCCAGTACTGAGCAGGCTTGCATGGCCAGTGTCCCGTATATGGACATTCAGGTGAGGATGGGCTGTGGAGGGCTGAGATGGTTTAGATGGGCTGGAGTGAGCTTTGACGGAGACTCTGGTAGATAGAACCTGAGCACACGAAATATCTAAGAAAAAGGATCATTTAAATTAAATGATTGATTTATGGAATATGTACACTTCCCCCTCCCCATTCGCAGTTTCTGCACTCGCGATTTCACATAATCGTGATTTTTTTTTACCTCCCTGCCGCCTTCCCAGCCTTACCTGGTGGTCTAGCGGGCTTTCGGGGCAGATCGCCATGAGGAAATGGCTGTAGGGAGTTCTCTTCGGAGTCTCGAGACTACGGGAACTCACGGCAGCCATTTCCTCATGGCGATCTGCACGGGGCAGGAGCCCAGGAAGATTGCTCCTGCCCCGAAAGCCCTCTAGACCATCAGGTAAGGCCGGGAAGGCGGCAGGGAGGTGGGGGTGGGTCAGAGCCGGTTAATCACGGTTTTTCGCCATTCGCAGTCCGGCTCTGCCCCTATCCCCCGCGAATGAGAGAGAAGTGTCTCTGTGTCCGTAAGAGGTGCCCTTGCATATAATAATTGAAAGCTTTTTTTAGTCCTTAAATCCATCACTAATGGAGAAAATGTTTTTCTGTGACATACCCACAACCCTGCCCTGCCCAACACGAACCTCGTCTCATTTCCCCTGAGCTGGGGGACCATGTCTGGAGGGCGCGGACGTCGACACGATGATGCGCGCGTGGCATCATAGTGTCGACGTCCGTGTACACTCGGAGGCCCTCCAGACACAGTCCCCCAGCTCGGAGAAAATGAGGCGAGGTCCGTGTGGGGGCAGAGAGGTGCCGACGCCGGAAGTGACACTCGGTATACGTCGTGTGCCCTTCCGTCCCTGGCGACGCACCCAGAATCTCGCCACAGCACACGGTTTACAATTCCCTGCCTTAATTCAATAGGGCGGATTGCACATGCAGGACTAGATCCCGTAAACGATGCTCAAATTTTGGGCACTGAGCATTTTTCAATAAGGCCCTGATTCTATAAGCCAGTGTCTCGCAAACGCTCCGGAGCTATGACGCTCTAAACTCGGGGCCACGGCTGGAGGGCATCTGGAAAAGCGCGAAGGTGGTGATGACTTGTGCATGCGTGACATTGTGCAGGTGCGGAGGTCCTCCAGACAGGGTCCTGAGCCGCCATTGGGGGAGGGGGGGTATGCAAGGAGAGGCATAGAGAGGAGCCGGCTGATGGCCTACAGGATGTGCCAGCACCTTTCCTCCTTGCCAGTATCTCGTGGCATACTGGGAATATCGCCACGGCACGCAATTTGCAATAAACTTGCTATAAACAGCGCCTACTCATAGGTGCTGTTGAGTGCAATTTCCAGTCATCCCCTGTTTATAGAATGATACCACGCAGTGCCTCTGCGCTCTTGGGCACCTGTAGGCGTTGAAACCTTAGACACCCTCCATTTACGCCAGGGTTTTCCTGGCCTACATGAGTGCGTCTAAGTCGAACCACACCCAGAATCCGCGCCCACTTTCTGTTAGTCGTTTCGGTGTACATGTCTACTGAGTTAGGGGCCGACCAGATAATTAATTTTTTAAATTTTTTTTTTTTTTTAATGATTTTCTAACAGCGCTTTCGATTAATGGTGCTGATTTGTTTTTTCTTGTCTGCAGGAAACATTATCAACACAAACTGCTCGGCAGCCCACAGCCGTCAAGCCCTGTCCTGTAAGATGGCTGTAGAGTATGACAAGTTTATGGAGTCTGGAAAAAAGTAAGGATGCTATTAGTTATGCATTGCCATTATTGTATCTCCTGTCAATGCGTATGCATGTGTAAAGGGGCTTGAGGGAAAGACGACTTTGGTAACATCTTCCACTAATGATGAATGTGCAGTAATTAGTGTAGTCCAACACTGTTGAGTTTCAAGTAAAGGGGATGAAACTTGATATACCACTTTTTCTATGTAGTTACAATTAGAGAATGACATGGGGACAAATTTTTCCCTGTCCCCGCGGGAACTCATTTTCCCGTCCCGGTGAGTTCTTTTCCTTTCCCTGCCCCATTCCTGCAAGCTCCGTCCTCATTGGCACAAGCTTCAAACACTTTAAAATCATAAGTAGCAACATTCTACAGCTCAGACTGTGATGTCAAAATGCCTCATTCCACCAACGCCTAAGCTCTGTCCTCATCTGCACAAGCTTCAAATGCTTTCAAATCATAAGTAGCAACATTCTAGAGCAGTGGTTCCCAGGGCAGGATTAATTCATCGAGGGCCCCTAGGCATACAAGTACACTGGGTCCCCTGCCCCACCCCACCATGCGCCCAGGTGGGAACAGGAAGCTGCGTCAGAGGGAAGCTTTGGGCAAGCAGCACTGTTTGCACAATTACAGTTCCCTTTGCCTTTTTTACCCACATTGCTTGCTTGTCTTACTTTCCATCAATGGGGGGGGGCCCTCGTTGCCGATCGGGGTGGGGCTCGTGTTGCCGATCAGGGGGGGCCCGCATTGCCAATCGATGCTGGAGGGGCCCATCGCCATTTGGAAAAAACAATGTTGATGCCCTCCTTCATCGGGCCCCCCTGACTATTTCAGGCCCTAGGCATATGCCTACTTGGCCTATTGGTTAATCCTACCTTGGTGGTTCCCAACCCTGTCTTGGAGGACCACCAGGCC
The DNA here is from genome assembly GCF_902459505.1 of Geotrypetes seraphini. Lineage (NCBI taxonomy): Eukaryota > Metazoa > Chordata > Amphibia > Gymnophiona > Dermophiidae > Geotrypetes > Geotrypetes seraphini. Next base: position 15,983,147 of record NC_047094.1, on the reverse strand, counting down.
AATCGGGTTTTCAAGCTAGCCCTAATGAATATGCATGAGAGAGTTTTGCATATAATGGAAGTAAGAGGCATGCAAATCTGCTCCATGCATATTCATTAGGGCTATCCTGAAAACCCGATTGGCCTGGTGGTCCTCCAGGACAGAATTGGGAACCTCTGTTCTAGAGCTCAGATTGTGATGTCATAATGCCTCATTCCACCAGTGTCTAAGCTCTGCCCATCCATGTCACCTAGTACCCCTTCCTCTCCTTTAGAGATCCTATGTGCTTGTCCCATGCAATAGAAACATAGAGAATAACAGAAAATGAAGACCAAATTTCAGTGCAAAACATAAATGATTCCTCCTTGGACTCGTACAGGAGTTTGTTCAAGAGCCCACAGAGCTGGAGCTTATGGTAGGAAACAGAAAAGCTACCCAAGATGTACTATGAAGCCAAAGTACTAGTGAAAGCGGAAAGTCGTCATTGCATTTTTAGCAACTGTATTGCTTGCTTTCTCCACTCATGCATTTTTATCACCGCTGGGCTCACCGTGTTATCACCTGCCTCTAATTCGCCGGATCATCTCTGTGTTTCTCTAGGTGGTTTTGCCATGTTGACGATGACAACTATGTGAATGTGCGAACCCTAGTGAAGCTATTGTCAAATTATCCCCACACCCAGGATATCTACATCGGCAAACCCAGCTTGGATCGGCCCATCCAGGCTACTGAAAGAATCAGTGAAAACAAAATGGTAAGAGCACGCGAGGGGATGGGGAAAAGACAGAGCCAAAACAGACCACGAGTGGAAGTTGCTTGGGTAGGGGAAAAGTTGAGTAGAGGATGCTAGATTGTATGGGCTTCTCTGTAAATAAGAGTAAATGTATTTGTAACTTCTTTTAATTATTCATCACGCAGCGTCCTGTCCATTTCTGGTTTGCCACGGGGGGAGCTGGTTTCTGTATTAGCCGTGGGCTAGCACTGAAGATGAGTCCATGGGCCAGGTAAGAGAACAGATATCTGTGTATTACAGTAAGACTCTCAGGGCTCCTTATACAAAGGTGCGGTGGCGTTTTTAGCGCGCGCTAACCCCGCGCTACACTGAAAATACTAACGCCAGCTCTGTGGAGGCGTTGGCGTCTAGCGTGCGCTAAAACCACTAGGGCACCTTCATAAAAGGAGCCCTTAATGTTCCTGTACTTTATCTGAACACACCTGCGCAGGCGATAGATTTGATCCCTTATCTGTCTGTGCGATAGAACATTTTTCTGTCAGGAAGGACGCCTCCGCCAGAGAAGAGCTGTCTTTCTGTGGCTAAAGCAGCCCCACCAGTGAAATTCCAGCTGAATCGCTAATGCTGTATTTACCCTTAACCGAGCCTGACATATTTTTTTCTTCTGCTTCATGCCGGGCTGCCTTTGCTTTGCGAGACTCGCATGGAGTATCTAGAATACCTGCAAAAAACAAGTTTGGTCAAAAGAAACCCAACAGATTTTTGATCTCATCAATCACTGGGTCTGCCAAGTCAAAGGAAGACTCTCTATATACAGTGGTACCTTGGATTACGACCATAATCCGTTCCAGAAGCATGCTCGTAATCCAAAATGCTCGTTTATCAAAGCGAGTTTCCCCATAGGAAATAATGGAAACTCGCTTTGATGCGTTCCCCCCCCCCCCCCCGAGAACCGGCATTGCTCCCCTCGAAGGCCCCCCCTGCGATCAGGCACCCCCCTTGCCTTGAACCGCCCCCCCCCCGCCACGCTCCGACCGCCCCCCCCGCCACGATTGGGCACCCCCCGCCGCTTCTTACCCTCATCTGGGCACTCTTGAAGATCGGCCTACTCATCTGCTGGGCCTTGAGCATCTGAGCATGCTCAAGGCCTGCGAGTTCACGTTCACGTTCAGAATGTGAACTCGCAGGCCTTGAGCATGCTCAAGGCCCAGCAGACGAGTAGGCCGATCTTCAAGAGTGCCCAGATGAGGGTAAGAAGCGGCGGGAGGGTGCCCAATTGTGGCGGGGGGGTGCCGGATTGCGGGGGGGGGGGGGTGTGCTCGTACCACTGTACCTCGGTGGAGAAAAGCTTGCATTTGTCGAGTTTCTCTGGATCTGTCAGAGTGGTTACGTACCAGATAGGCAAGCGGTTCATTGAATGACCCCCCTACCAGTGGCTCAGTTTTACATTTCTCACCTAGCGCCTTCTGACTTTCAAAACATTTTGTACAATAATTAGTCCACCCAATCTGGAGTACACTAATTATACTTTCCCGTGCTGTTATATCAAGCTGTTTAATTCAAATTCACAGGCTATATATCTATAATATATTACTTATAATCGATGTTTACTTGAACTGATCAAGTTATAATAAAATTATATTAGTGTAACTACTCTGCTCAGATCCGCTAAACCCCAGTGCTCAAATGAAAACCATAAGCATAAGCCGGTCCGGGACCATCGTTGTCCCAGGTTAGCCTTCGTCCAAATACCACCACCAGGTAAGAATTTTATACTTATCTTGACGAGGCTGTTTGTTCAATCAGGCGTGCCGCTGCTTTGTGAAAAGTGAGTATAAAATCGATATGAAGCGCCCAATATAACTATTACGCACACCTGGAGGTGGCTTGAAACCCGGTCCCTCGACTCGAATTTCACGTGTTTGCGTCTTCAAGAGGGAGGACACTCTCGGGAACTTGGGCTGCTGCTATGGACCATGACAGGAAACGGGACCACCTCCGGGTGTGCATAATAGTTAGATTGGGCGCTTCATATCGATTTTATACTCGCTTTTCACAAAGCAGCGGCACGCCTGATTGATAAAGACCAAACAGCCTCGTCAAGATAAGGTTTTCATTTGAGCGCAGCGGTTCCCCACTCTGTCCTGGAGGACCCCCAGGCCAATCGGGTTTTCAGGCTAGCCCTAATGAATAGGCATGAAGCAGATTTGCATGCCTGTCGTGTCCATTATATGCAAATCTCTCTCATGCATATTCATTAGGGCTAGCCTGAAAACCCGATTGGCCTGGGGGTCCTCCAGGACAGGGTTGGGAACCATTGGTTTGGCGGATCTGAGCACAGTAGTTACACTAATATAGTTTTATAACTTGATTAGTTCAAGTAAAAATTGATTATAAATAATTTGAATTACAGTTTGGCACAATAATAGTACAAGTTTTTCCAGTCTTGAGATCAGGGGTCCATCAAATTGTTTAAATTTCATGTCCTATTGGAGGGTTATGGAAGCAACGTATAGAGAGTACTGTCCACCTCTAGGTTTTCTGTATCGGTATTGACCTTTGGCCCTCTTCTTTGTCTCCCTTCAGCGGAGGGCATTTCATGAGCACGGCTGAAAAGATCCGTCTACCGGACGACTGCACGATTGGTTATATCATCGAGTCTGTACTGGGGGTGAAACTTATCCGTAGCAACCTCTTCCATTCACACCTGGAGAACCTCCAGCAGGTGTCCAAGATGGAAATTCACAAGCAGGTAATAGGGCAGAGATGATATTGTGAGATCTTACAGTGATAGAGGAGTTTCTGGTGCCTTTCCTATGGAACAGGGATAGAATATCACCCCAATCCCTTCTCTTCTGTAAAAGCATAAGAAACCCTATGGTTGTGGTTCTGTGGCTCCTGAAGATTTGGGGGTATATTTGTGACCCATAAACCACTGTCCAACCAGGATGAAGCATTGCTTGTTAACTATGATAAACAGACTTGTGAAATGGGCAAAGAGGGAATCCATAAGTTGCGTAAATGGTCTCTCCTGGTTCATTTGAACATAGCTTTTAGGATAACTAGATTCACATTATTGTCCGATAGATCTTCCCAGGAGTACCTTGAGTAAGTCATTGTAGAGTAAGTTTTACGGATACCAGCAGAACAGCAACGTCATTCGAACCATTAAAATGTCCCAGGATACTGTGGGCCAGTGGTTCTTAAACCGCTCCAGGGAACCCTCAGCCAGTTGAGATTTCAAGATATCCTTAATGAATATGCATGAGCAAAAAAATGTGCATGCCTACTATCTGCTTTATAGGCAAATCTCATTGATGCCTACTCATTAGTTATCTTGAGAACCCAACTTTCTGGAGGTCCCCCAGGACGGGTTTAAGAACCACTACTATGGGCAATCTGTAGGCACACAAAGTTGTTGCTTTACAATGATTTAAATACAGATTTACATTTAACATGTATGTGCATGTACTTTTCATGAAAATCCATGTTTACCAGTCTTTGCTATGTTGCGAGTCCATATAGTCACCTAAGCAGTACAGGTCCTTGTAATTTGATGACATTCTAGAGTGCTACAGAACACCTTCTCACCTGCTATGTCTCTTCTTGTGTCTCGCAGGTTACTTTGAGCTACGGAATGTTTGAAAATAAGCGGAATTCCATCCATATGAAAGGAGCTTTCTCTGTTGAAGATGATCCATCCAGGTAACTAGCAAATTCCTCTACCAAACACCTTAGGTGGGAGGTGGTGAAGAGGAAAACGGTGGCAGAGTTCAAGAAAGCATGGGATGAGCACAGAGGTTCCCTAAAAGGAAGAATAATGGTATCTATTGAAGAACTAAGGCCAGTACTGGGCAGACTTGCCCGGTCTGTGTCACGTATATGGCCATTCAGTTGAGGATGGGCTGGGATGGTTTAGATGAGCTGGAGTGAGCTTCGACGGAGACTCCAGTAGATCCACAATACCGAGCAGAGTTCTGGGTTTCTGGCCCAGAAATATCTAAGAAAATGAACAATTTAAATTAAATTATAGGGAGTGTATGTTTGGGCAGACTGGATGGACCATTCGGGTCTTTATCTGCCGTCATTTACTACATTACTATATATTAGGACAAAAATGAAAATTGGTTTATCACACTACTTTACTACCTGGCAAAATATAACACAAGGATGTGTAATGTAAAGTCATCCGATGCACTACAATAAGATCTAGAGACCTTTCTTTAAGTCTTGTCTTTGCCATCAGTCCTCAAGGGCCGCTAATGAAAGGGATGCCTTCTAGTCCCATTGTATGCAAATTTCGCTCCTATATATTACGGGTATTCTGAAAACCTGACCCGTTGGTGGCCCTTGGACTGGGAGTGACAATTGGTGATTTTAAGCATACTCTTTCTTTCTTTTTTTTTTCCCGTTACTAGTTGGTCTCCTTGATCTTAATTTGAGGTTTTGCCGTTAACTCACCTATTCCTTTTCATCGCCATTGACTGCTTATTTCTCTCTCTTCCAGGTTCCGCTCCGTTCATTGCCTGCTGTACCCAGATACTCCATGGTGTCCACCCAACATCGTTTACTAGAAGACATGTGTTCTCTCTAACCTCGTCCCAAGTTCCCTGGTATCCAAAGGGCTTGTGGGATCTATATGTGTTGTCCTTGCTGTGAAGCTGTTTATTGCTGTGGTAATGCACAGTGTTTGTTTAATAGGCTGCTGTGCGGCCCCCCCATTCTCTCGCTTTGCTATTGACTTTGCGAACTGATCTTTAAGAGCTGCCAGTCATGGCCGCCGTCTCTTTTCAGATATCAAAACAGGCTTCTACTGGATTGTGGAAGAGAAGTTCCAAGTATCTTTGTTTTTTTTCCCCTTTCCTCCCATTGCCTGGGCGTGGCTTGCACAAGCATTGTGATAAACTGTCTTTGGAACGGCTTGGTTGTCATTGCAGCCTTGGGAGTGAACAGTGACCTTCCTCATGCCAGCTGCTGCCTTTCAAGAATTTCTTTTATTTTTATGTTTGTTTTTTTGCAATCCTGATACCTTCTCTCTCCTTTCTCTTGACAATCCAACCCATCAGACTTTTTAATTTATGATTTCCTTCCAACTTGACAATTCAGACTCCGGCTGCTTTTTCAAATGAAGGATTTTCTTCTTTTTTTTTTTTGCGGGAAGGGGGTGTTCTCTGAAGAGGTGTTTCTGACTTTGGTCTTCTCATCCTCCCCCCCCACCCCCCCACACACACATTTATCATATGGTGGTTGGTAGGACATGTTAGCACTTGGGCAGTTGTCTGGCTCTTTCCCACTTCAGCTGTTACTATAGCAAGCTTTGAGGGTGTTTGTCCATAAAGCACTTTGAAAGATTTTTTTAAAAAAATATATTTTCATGTTCAGAGCCGGCCTCTGCAAAATACCAGTTCACCCCACTGAAGGAGGACAGAGTGCCGGGATATGAGATGGGTCCGAGATGTTCTATAAAGAATGCTCAGTATATTAGGGGTTTTTTTCTTACCGAAATGTTTACAATAACAAATCTATGCAGTATTTATGTGAGATTAACTTTTCAACAAGAGAAAAAAAAGATTCCGGCTTTTTACTTGAATACACTCTGTCCTCCTTCAGTGTAAACTTTGCCCACTGCCCCGTTGAAAGATGGCAGCTTGCCAGGAAGAGCAAAATTGTAAGATTTCTGTATAGAATTTACCAACAGCAGAGAAATCCTAGAGCAGCGGTATTCAACCCGTTCCTGAGGGACCACCTGGCCAATCCGTTTTTAGGATACCCACAATGAATATGGATGAGAGAGACTGAAAACCCGACTGGCCAAGTGGTCCCTCAGGACTGGGTTGAATACTCTCTAGGACAGTGGTATTCAACCTCAAATGTCGAAAAGCCATTCATATATAAATGAATGGCTTCTCGACATTTGAGAATAGGCTGCCGCCTTTCTAGGGGGTTTTATTCAAGCAAATAAGCCAAAATTATAAAGCAGAGCAGCGCTAGTCGACAGTTTTGTTGGCGCATGAGTTGGAGTCATCTGTCGGGTTTGCTGTGAGCATCAGACAGTCGCACTTAAGTATTACCGGCTCCGTTTCCCGGAGAGGTTCCTCCACAGTGCCACACGCATTGTCTTTAGCGTTCCAGATCTCTGCTTATGGGCTCCTTTTACAAAGATGCGTTGGGGCCTTAACGCGCGGAATAGCGCGTGCCGGCCGCTATCGCCTACAAACTAGCATGCGCTAAAAACGTTAGCGCACCTTAGTGAAAGGAGCCCTATGTTTCTGGTCTGTTTGCTTTCTGTGGGCAGAGCATCTATCAAGCGTGAGCTGTGATATATTTTTTTTTTCCCAAGCCAGCACTGAAACAAAATAGCCCATAATGGGCGTCTTGTAAATATTTTAAGAGGACAGTACATTTTTTTACTGTCTTTTTTTATTATTGGGTTTTTTGGGTTTTTTTACATTTTCTGTGGATCAGAAATGTTTCTGATTATCCTTTGTTTTTGTTTTTTTGTTTTTTGTAATTGTGATATTGGTAAAGGTTAATTTATATGTTCCAGTATCTGGAATTAAACCTAATTTCTCTTTGTATAATAAAATATTTTAAGAAGATAAAACATAAATGTTTAAAACAAAAATAATAAGAAAAATTGTCTCAGGGAACTAAACCTGATCGTGACCATGGTGCTGCTGTGGTACTTGTCATTCTTTGCTTTCAATAAAGCATCTTATTTGCTAAGAAGTGTCTGCGGATTGGTCTCTCTATTTTGTTCTGGGTCATTCTGATTGAATTTAAATTGAAAATTAATATAGAAAACTAAATTATTCTTTGCATCACCAAATTTAAACGAAGATCTTACATCTATTGTTTTAAATCAGGGGTAGGGAACTCCGGTCCTCGAGAGCCGTATTCCAGTCGGGTTTTCAGGATTTCCCCAATGAATATGCATGAGATCTATTTGCATGCACTGCTTTCAATGCATATTCATTGGGGAAATCCTGAAAACCCGACTGGAATATGGCTCTCGAGGACCGGAGTTCCCTACCCCTGTTTTAAATGATACAATCTATAGTATCCAGTCAACCATAAAGATACGTGGTGTAATTTTAGATCGTATCCTCACTTCTCCCTCGGTATTTGTGGGGCATAGAGGCACAGCCGGACCGCGAAGTGTGAAAAATTGCGAATAACTTCTCGTCCGGCTCTGACCCACCCCTGCCTCCCTCCCACCTTCCTCCCCGGCATCCCAGCCTTACCTGTTGGTCTAGCAGGCTTTCGGGGCAGGAGCAAACTTCCTACACTCCTGCACCGTGCAGATCGCCAATAGGAAATGACTGCCGTGAGTTCCCGTAGTTTCTCGAGACTACGACGGAAGCTCAGGGCAGCCATTTCCTATTGGCGATCTACACGGGGCAGGAGCATAGGAAGATCGCTCCTGCCCACTAGACCACCACGTAAGGAGTAATCTATAGCGCTACTAGACATTTTAAGTCCTGTAGGGAAGCGGGAAGATCCTAAACTATGCTTCCCCCCCAAAAAAAAAAAAAAATCACGGATAATCAAAACCGCGAATATGGAGGGGGAAGTGTACTATGAAAAATCAGGTTGACTCATTGGTTTTCATTCTCTTCTGTAAAGGGATGTAAATACTGTGTAAGAAATTTCAGGAACGATTGCTATCTTTTCAGGCAGCCTTATGGACTAGGGATTTAACTCATATATTCATATTCCCAATTTCGACGTGCCTTAAAAACGTATCTTTTTAGGGAATCTTTTTGAAGTTAGATATTGGATGTTTATTAATTTGTATTATGAGTCTTTGTGAACCGCATAGAATTAGGGCTCCTTTTACGATAGCACGTTAGGGCCTTAACGCACGGAATAGCGCGCGCTAGCCGCTACCGCCTCCTCTTGAACAGGCGGTAGTTTTTCGGGCTAGCGTGTGCTAATCCAGTGCATATGCTAAACGCTAGCGCATCTTCGTAAAAGGAGCCCTTAAAGGTATTTGCGGTATACAAGTGAGTTTTATGTTAGGTTATGAATTTGGCAGGGAACTAATACAGGCCTAACTTCCTGTTCACACAGTTGATGCATTTCTGCCGAAAAGTTTTCGGCCCAACCAACAAAAGTTGGGGCAGTCTCCATCCGTGGCCTAGCAAGGGTAGGAGGTGCCCTTCCCCCCCCCCCCCCCCCCTGCACTCTCTTCACCTCCCGCTCCTTTTGCAGCCCCAGGCCACACTCACACCCTCCCTTCCCACCTCTTAAAATCTTCGCCAGTATGAGCAGCTTTTCCGGCCTGCTGCTTGCGCTGGCGTTGGCTTTCCCTCCGACGTCCCTTTGCTGGCCCCGCGACCCGGAAGTGATTTCTAAGCCAAGTCTCTCCTGATTTGGGGGGGGGCATATTTTTTTTTTTTTCATGTTCATTTAACACGTTTGTCTGCACACACCCACCCAAATTCAACACTCCAAAGCTACGCATGCAAATCTGTGTACATTGCCGACGTACACGTGCAATTTAATTGGTTAACAAACTAATTAGTGACGATCCGTGCCAATTAAGCAATCATTAGCACTAATTAGAAGTGGTGCTTGTAAATTCTGTGTGAATGTCAAAAGGCATGGGAGGGTCTGATTGGTTCAGGTGCCTAAGGCCCCTCCTATGGGAACCAATCAGTGTCTTAGGCCCCTCCCAGCGCATCACAGAATACACTGGGAAAGGGAAAGCCTGTCATTATGAAGAGACGGGCCTGCCATTAGGAGGGGTGGGGGGGTTATCCCTCCTGCTGCCTTTAGAATAAGATACGGGGTGGGGGTATAGAGGGAGGGGTCCAGGTGGCCAAAGTAGGAAGCAGTGGGCATCCCTCCTGCTGACCTTGACAGGGGGCTGTTGTCGGGAGACTGGTTTAGCATCGATCGTTACAGGCTCAGTGAGTTTAGAGCAGTGATCTCAAACTCAAACCCTTTGCAGGGCCACATTTTTATTAAAGAAATGACAATTTAACTATTTATAATTTATAAATCTTTCCTTTTGGCTAAGTCTTAATAATAATATTGTAATTTATAGCTAAAGAGACATATAATCAAGAAACTCTTATTTTACTTTTGTGATTATGATAAACATATCGAGGGCCTCAAAATAGTACTTGGTAGGCCACGGATTTGAGACCACTGGTTTAGAGCATCCGGACCCCAGTGTTTTCACTGGGTTGCCAAAGCTCTATCTGGCCCTAAATAACGATAAGTTAGGATTCCAAAGCAGCATTTACTTACAGCTGGAGCAGATCTATCTACAACCGTATGCCTTCTTTAATATATTTCTTCTACAGGGTCAACAGATTAATAAGAACATAAAGCCTTACTGGGTCAGACTAATGGTCCATCAAGCACAGTAGCCTGTTCTCATGGTGGCCAATCCAGGCCAAAACCCAAGAAGTAGCAATATTCCATTCATAATCCCCAAAGAGTAGCAAAAGATTCCGGAACCCCAAAGAGTAGCAACATTCCATGCTACCGATCCAGGGCAAGCAGTGGCTTCCCCCATGTCTTTCTCAATAACAGACTATGGACTTTTCCTCCAGGAACTTGTCCAAACCTTTCTTAAAACCAGCTACGCTATCTACTCTACCACGTGGTCCAGAGCTTAACTATTCTCTGAGTGACATAGTAACATAGTAGATGACAGCAGATAAAGACCCGAATGGTCCATCCAGTCTGCCCAATCTGATTCAATTTAAATTTTTTTTTATTTTTTTTAAAGTATTTCCCTGTAACTTCATCGAGTGTCCCCCTAGTCTTTGTAATTTTTGATGCAGTGAAAAATCGATCCACTTGAAACCCGTTCTACTCCACTCAGGATTTTGTAGACTTCGATCCTATCTCCCCCTCAGCCGGGAAAGGCTGATAATGGTTTTTATGATGGTTTGTCTGGTTTTTAATTGATGTTTTTTTTATTGAAAAGAATATGCAAATAACAAATGAGCAATTAGAAACACCAATAGACGTGGAAGTACAGGGGTTCTTCATTACCCCTTGCATAAAAACAACAACCTAGAAATTACCCTCCTACCCAGCCCCAAACCCTTCAAACAGCATGAGTTTGTCTCTAACGATCAAATCGATTCCAAATTCGTGCAAAATGCCCCATATGTTTATGGCGGCAGACAGTTAAGAAATACAGAGCATGCCAAGCACCTAACTTATTGAGCAAGAAAATTCTAATCAGGCGGAGAGGTCCGCTTCCAAGATGCAGCAACCACCAAGCGAGCCACAGTCAGCAACAATTTACAGAAAGCCACTACCTCCTCCTCAAGATTCGCAGGAAAATGATGTAAGAAGGTTGAGATAGACCGGCAGGGAACCTCGTGAACTGTGATGGATGAAAAGAGGGCAAAGGCCTGAGTCCAAAACGCTAAACTGACAAATGAGCGCAGGACAATGGCGGCCTGTCTATTGCGCTAGTGTTAGGGTAAGGTTTAGATGAGAATTAAATCCTCCTCTAAACATTACCCTAACACTAGATACCAAGTGAATATTTTAAGTGGGGAGGGGGGTTCCCCCCTCAAAAAAGAGGGTTACAAAGACAAAATAATATCCACAATTGACAGGGCGCCATTGTCCTGCGCGGATTTGTCAGGCCACGGTCCAAAACCCCTGCACACCAGGGCGGGTCAAGTTTTCAAGTTTATTAAACAATTTTATAAACCGCCCAATTGGCCTTCTAGGCGGTGAACATTATGTTAAAAATATATATGGGATAGCTATACATCCTTTAAAGCAGGGGTCTCCGAAGTCCCTCCTTGAGGGCTGAATCCAGCCGGGTTTTCAGGATTTCCCCAATGAATAAGCATGAGATCTATTTGTATGCACTGCTTTCAATGCATATTCATTGGGGAAATCCTGAAAACCCGACTGGAATACGGCTCTTTAGGACCGGAGTTCCCTACCCCTGCCCTAGTGCCTTGTTAATACATTATTACAGGGGTGTCCAATGTCGGTCCTTGAGGGCCGCAGTCCAGTCGGATTTTCAGGATTTCCCCAATGAATATACATGAGGTCTATTTGCATGCACTGCTTTCATTGTATGCTAATAGATCTCATGCATATTCATTGGGGAAATCCTGAAAACCCGACTGGATTGCGGCCCTCGAGGACCGACATTGGACACCCCTGCATTATTATAATATACTGTTTATACTGAGTGCTTGTGGAAACATATCATAGTGTAGAGTCTTTAAAGGATGTATAGTTATCCCATATATGTTTTTAATATAATGTTCACCGCCTAGAAGGCCGATTGGACGGTTTATAAAAACAATACAAAAACAAACAGAAAGAAAAAAAGGGAAGAAGGGTAGTACTACAATTTATCAAGTACGAAAAAGAACATATAGGGAAAGAACAAAAGTAGAATAAAACGATGTAGCCCCAAAAAGGGCATTTAGGTCTCGAAAGCATCAAGAAAAAGAAATGTTTTTAAGTTTGTCTTAAAATGGTGAAGAGTTGATTCTTCCCTTAAGGGAACCAGAATATTATTCCAAAGAGATGGAGCGCTGACAGAGAAAATGGTAGACCTCATATGGAAATAACCACCACGTTCTCCACTACCCCGTCAGCAAAGATCAGTCTCTCCACTCCATTTTGCAAATTGAACCGGAGTGTAATTCCACCACATCAATACTTTAAAGCAGGGATCTCAAAGTCCCTCCTTGAGGGCTGCAATCCAGTCGGGTTTTCAGGATTTCCCCAATGAACATGCATTGAAAGCAGTGCATGCACATAGATCTCATGCATATTCATTGGGGAAATCCTGAAAACCTGACTGGATTCAGCCCACAAGGAGGGACTTTGGGGACCCCTGATGTATAGGTTACATCTCTTACATATTCTATATCAGGGGTCTCAAAGTCCCTCCTTGAGGGCCGCAATCCAGTTGGATTTTCAGGATTTCCCCAATATGCATTGAAAGCAGTGCATGCACATAGATCTCATGCATATTCATTGGGGAAATCCTGAAAACCTGACTGGATTCAGCCCACAAGGAGGGACTTTGGGGACCCCTGATGTATAGGTTACATCTCTTACATATTCTATATCAGGGGTCTCAAAGTCCCTCCTTGAGGGCCGCAATCCAGTTGGATTTTCAGGATTTCCCCAATATGCATTGAAAGCAGTGCATGCACATAGATCTCATGCATATTCATTGGGGAAATCCTGAAAACCCGACTGGATTGTGGCCCTCAAGGAGGGACTTTGAGACCCCTGCTTTAAAGCCATACCCAAGGAGTTTTATCTGACGCCATGTAACCTCCCAGTCAGACAAAGCAAGCAATCTGCCTAAGTCCTTCTCCCATGCAATCATATGGCAACGGCCCATCTGTAAGGATGTTTAAGCATTGGTATATCCGGGAAATAGTTCCCTTCTCCAAAATACTCTCAAAACGAGACTTCCCCCGCAACAAACCAGGTAACATCCCTGAGCTTTGAATATAATGTTTGACCTGAAGGTAGGATTATAAATCACCAGACTCTAAGCCATACCGATCTTGCAGCTCTCCAAAGCTCTTAATTGTACGGCCAGCAAGGTCCACCAGCTGACCCACACAGACCAGTCCCCTGCGAGTCCAGCTAACATAAACATTGCCCTTCCGACCAGGCTGATACTCCCAGTTAAGAAGGATGGGGGTATTCCAAGACTACCTCCGTCCATCCAGTAATAATGCCCTCATCTGTCTCCAAACCTGAAGGTTCGTAGAGATTGAATCCAACTCACCCCATCTCACCCAGGGGAAATGGAGTAAAGTATCGGGGCGCAGACCCTCCTGCTCAATCGCCACCCAAGGTTTATAGACCTGCGCTTGCCATTCTAAAAGTGTGTGCAACAGAGAAATTTGATAATATTTTTGCAAACAGGGACCCTCCTTCCCCCCCTCCCCCCCGCAGTACTGAAATATAGAACCTGCCTCCGAATCCAAAGTGCCTTCCCCTCCCAACTAAACCGCCACAAAGCCCTCTGCACCCCCTCTAATGTTTTCCTCCCTACCCATATGGGCAAGACTTGAAACAAGAAAGCTCTGAAAACTTTTTTTGTTTTCCAAACATTTTGGAAATGAAGTCATTGTTAACTGAATCGAGCTCCTTTTGGTTGAAGACCTGGTCTATAAAACTAAGTTTTAGTTTTCAGTAGAGTTTAGGCAGGATCAACATCTTGACAATCGCTATCTGTCCTAGCCCAGAAAAGCACAACACCCTCCACACAGACAGGTCCCTATGCATTTGCTGGATCACCGGAAGGTAATTCAGGTCAAACAGAGAAGACCCTGGAGGCCCTAAATAACCACCTAAATACCCAACAAAAGGAAAAAACAGACTGCAAGGGTCGTACCCACTCCACTGGTAAGGACACATTGAGAATCTCAGACATATTAATCTGAAACTCCAAGTATGACTATTTGTTTGATTTTGTGTTTGGTCTTGGGTGAGTGGTCTTTTCTATCTACATTGAAGTTCCTTTCTGGAGTTTTCTTTTTAAATTATTTAAAAAAAGATGTGATCTCAATATGTATACTCTGGAGGAAAGGTAGGAGAGGGGAGATATGATAGACATTTAAATACCTATGTGGCATAAGTACACATGAGATGAGTCTCTTTCCATTGAAACTCCAGAGTGAGAGGGCATAGGATGAAGTTAAGAGGTGAGAGGCTCAGGAGTCATCTAAGGAAATACTTTTTTCACAGAAAGGGTGGTAGACGTGTGGAATAGTCTCCCGATAGAGGTGGTGGAGACAAAGAATGTGTTTGAATTCAAGAAAGCATGGGTCAGGCACATTGGGATCTCTTAGCAAGAGGAAGAAATCATGGTTACTGCAGAAGGTCATTTGGCTTTTATCTGCTGTCATGTGTTTATAGCCATAATGATCTATGATCTCACAATGCAGGTATAAAGAACCTTAGCCAATAGGGACAGGGGGAGATAGTGGACGCTGCGGATGGGCAGACTGGATGGGCCATTTGGCCTTTATCTGCCATCATGTTAATATGTTTCTATAATGATCTATGATCTATGACCTCACAATGCAGGTATAAAGAGCCTTAGCCAATAGGGAGAGGAGGAGATAGTGGATGCTGCAGATAAGCCATTTGGCCTTTATAAGCCATCATGTTAATATGTTTCTATAACCATAAAGTTCTATGACATCACAATGCAGGTGTAAAAAGCCTTAGCCAATAGGGACAGGGGGAGATAGTGGATGCTGCGGATGGGCACTCTGGATGGGCCATTTGGCCTTTATCTGCTGTCATATTTTTATAACCATAATGATCTATGATCTCACAATGCAGGTATAAAGAGCCTTAGCCAATAGGGAGAGGAGATGCAAATGTTAAGAGCCTTAGCCAATAGGGAGAGGAGGAGATAGTGGATGCTGTGGATGGGTCATTTGGCCTTTATCTGCCATCATGTTTCTATGAAATGTAACATCCCACATGAGTGTGCTTATCTACAGAAGAATCCAGTCTACTGCCAGAATTGATCATGATTGAATCGAAAGGTTAGTAGCATCAGTCCCATCTCCTTTTCTTGGTAAAAGCGTAGTTGCTTTTTGTTTTACTGGTATGTGTCATGTATCCGTTATGTTTTCTGCAAAGCACAAAAAAAAAAAATTTTTCTTGACAGTTTCACTTGAACGTGTGTATTCTTAGCACAGGAAGGCTCAGAGGAAGTTACCACACCAGGGCTGAGCAAAGCTGCTGGTGAAGCACTTTTTGTGCCCACTGTGAAAGCTCTGGCCCTTATTCTCATACCCCTCCCAAAATCACACTCCCCCTCATCAATGAATCATACAAGAACCAAGACAAACTGTCAAAATGGCAGCTCTAAAGACCAGAAAAATGTTCCTGGAAGTAAAACTCCTTAACTGGCAGTATTGTCTTAAACTGAGTCATGAGTGAGAAAAAGCAAAATCTAGTTCCAAGGGCAGACAAAGCAGGCAGAAATGCTGCATGGCATCTTCTAGCTAAGGATCTGGAGAAAGCTATGTAGCAAGAATCAGTACTTTTTCAAGGTCACCCCTTCTGCTCTCATCCTATCTGGTGAAGGACGTAAGAAGACTTGAAGCGGTCCAGAGGAGAGCGACGAAAATGATAGAAGACTTGTGCCAGAAGACGTATGAGGAGAGACTGGAAGCCCTGAATATGTATACCCTAGAGGAAAGGAGGGACAGGGGAGATATGATTCGGACGTTCAAATACTTGAAGGGTATTAACATAGAACAAAATCTTTTCCAGAGAAAGGAATATGGTAAAACCAGAGGACATAATTTGAGGTTGAGGAGTGGGAGACTCAAGAGCAATGTAAGGAAATTCTACTTTACGGAGAGGGTGGTGGATGCCTGGCATGCGCTCCCGAGAGAGGTGGTGGAGAGGAAAACAGTGGCTGAGTTCAAAGAAGCGTGGGATGAACATAGAGGATCTAGAATCAGAAAATAATAGTAAATATTGAACTAAGGCCAGTCCTGGGCAGACTTGCACGGTCTGTGTCTGTATATGGCTGTTTGGTGGGGGATGGGCTGGAGAGGGCTTCAATGGCTGGGAGGGTGTAGATGGGCTGGAGTAGGTTTTAACGGAGATTTCGGCAGTCGGAACCCAAGCACAGTACCGGGTAGAGCTTTGGATTCTTGGCCAGAAATAGCTAAGAAAAATTTTTTAAAAATTTAAATTGAATCAGTTTGGGCAGACTGGATGGACCATTTGGGTCTTTATCTACCATCATCTACTATATGTTACTATGAGAGAGAGAAACAAAAAGAGACAGAAAGAGAAAGAAAGAAAAAGACAAAGAAAGAAAGAGAGAGAAAGACAAAGAGAGAAAGACAAAGAGAGAGAGAGAGAGAGAGAAAAAAAAAAAGAAAAAGAGAGACAAAGAAAGAAAGAGAGCGAGAGAAAGAAAGAGAGAGAGAGGTGGTGGAGAGGAAAACGGAGGTCAAAGAAGTGTGGGATGAACACAGAGGATCTAGAATCAGAAAATAATATTAAATATTGAACTAAGGCCAGTACTGGGCAGACTTGCACGGTCTGTGTCTGTATATGGCCATTTGGTGGAGGATGGGCTGGGGAGGGCTTCGATGGCTGGGAGGGTTTAGATGGGCTGGAGTAGGTTTTAACGGAGATTTCGGCCGTTGGAACCCAAGCACAGTACCAAGTAGAGCTTTGGATTCTTGCCCAGAAATAGCTAAGAAAAAAAAAATTTTAAATTTAAATTGAATCAGGTTGGGCAGACTGGATGGACCATTCGGGTCTTTATCTGCCGTCATCTACTATGTTACTATGTTTCTTAGCACTTTGAACTTTACATAATTATCACCTATGTAGTCATTTTGTGCCTCTCTTAAGCCACTCAGCCTAAGTTGGCCAACTTTGGACTTCCCACCATAACATATAGTAGGGTTACTAGATATCCGGGAAAGCCCAAATTTCTCTTCGTTCTGCATCTAGCCCTGCCCCATTCTGCCCTCCAGCCCCGCCCCCAGAAAGCCTCCTTTCTTTGCTATGTGCTCTGGCCACGTCTGGAGGGCCTTTGAGCCTGCGCAGATGACATCACTCCCATCCAGGCAGGCTCAAAGACCCTCCCGATGAGGCCAGAGCTTGTAGGATGGGGGTAGGGCGAATTGTATTGGAAAAATTGACTGTCTAGGTGGTAGAGACCTGCCATCTTTATTGCTAAAATATAAGGGTGGTTTGAAAAGTCTGGTAAATTTCCATGAGATGGTGCCAGAGTCCATTAAGTCATCCATGAGCATTTTGCAGAGTTTGACAAAAGCTACCGTATTATTCCTACAAAACGAATAAACTTGACATTCGCTGGACTAAGTGTATAGCCCTCGACAGAGACTGCGTTGTTTAACTTGCTTTTCTTGTACCAAACTTTCAAACCACCCTCGTAGTGTCAGTGTGTGTAAGATTTTGTGAGGAGCCCATTCTCACTGTGCTCTGTGTACAAGTTATGCTTCCCTTCCTTTTCACATCGATATTCATTCACATGGTAATCCCTGGGTTCCAGGAAATAGCCAGCAGCTGTCTCTGAAACAAGTCCTTTATGATGAAGACAGTGTCACACTTTGCCTAGATTTTGCTAAAGAATTTTCTAATAAGGTCATCGATTGTTCCGCACGGTGGTTTGATTCAGTTCAGTATGTGTGCTTTTATTAACCATCTTTAGCAAAGAGCGTTCATTCACCATGACTGTGGGATTTTGTGCTTTTTCAATATCTTGGCTGCCTTGCTCTGGTGTGGCTTTTCAGTACTTGGGGATATCTTTCAAAAGGACTTTCTCTAGGCAAAAGTTTTGAAAAGAGGGCTGTTGATTGAAAAGATAATATGTAAATGTGTACTTTGGGGTTTGTTTAATGGAAGATTTGCTGGAGAAAAAAAGCTGCTTGTTTAATCTCATGGGCCTGGTCAAAGATATAAATAATTATAGATTAAAATAAAGAATGGTCCTTTAGTTTTATCTTCAAAAAGAAATGATCCCCCCCCCAAAGAGCAGAGTTTTCTCAGCATTTTCCAGCTCAAGGTGGAAAAACACTTCTGCATTCGCCCTTGCCCCTTCTGAAGGTAGAAACATAGAAAAAAGCAGCAGAAAAGGGCTATAGCCCACCAAGTCTGCCCATTCCAAGTATTCCCTCCCCTGAATTTACTCCCTTAAAGATCCCACGTGAGTATCCCATTTTCTCTTAAAATCCGTCACGCTGCTGGCCTGTCTGTTCCAATGATCCACTACTCTTTCGGTGAAGAAGTACTTCCTGGAGTCGCCATGAAACTTCCCTCCCCTGATTTTCAGCGGATGCCCTCTCGTGGTCGAGGGTCCCATGAGCCAGAAGATATCATCTTCTGACTCGATGCATCCCGTGATGTACTTATATGTTTCAATCATATCTCCCCGTTCTCTTCTTTCCTCAAGTGAGTACAGCCGCAATTTTTTTAATCTTTCTTCATACGTGAGATCCTTGAGCCCCAAGACCATCCTGGTGGCCGTTTGCTGAACCGACTCGATCCTCAGCACGTCCTTTCGGTAGTGTGGTCTCCAAAACTGAACACAGTACTCCAAGTGAGGCCTCACCATGGCTCTGTACAACGGCATCATAACTTCAGGTCTCCTGCTGACGAAACCTCTGCGGATACACCCCATCATTTGTCTTGCCCTGGAGGAAGCCTTCTCCACTTGATTGGCAACCTTCATGTCCTCACTAATGATCACCCCTAGGTCGCATTCCGCCGTGGTCCTAACCAAGGTCTCACCATTTAGTACATAAATTCTACGCGGGTTTCTCTTACCCAGGTGCATTATCTTGCATTTTTTAGCATTGAAGCCTAGCTGCCAAGTAGTTGACCATTGATCCAGCAACAGTAGGTCGTGTGTCATATTATCAGGTAATAAGCTTTTGCCTACTATGTTGCAAAGTTTGGCATCGTCGGCGAACAGTGATACCCTTCCTCTAAGTCCTTGCGTCATATCTCTTATGAATAAGTTAAATAGAATCAGGCCCAGGACCGAGCCCTGCGGCACTCCACTGATCACGTCCGATGCTTCGGATGGGGTACCGTTCACCACCACCTTCTGAAGTCTACCGCTCAGCCAATCCCCAACCCATGTAGTTAGAGTGTCTCCTAATCCTATCGATTTCAGCTTGTTCAGTAATCTTCGATGAGGGACGCTATCAAATGCTTTACTGAAGTCCAAATATACCACGTCCAGTGACTCTCCGGCGTCCAGTTGTCTAGTAACCCAGTCAAAAAAGCTAATCAGATTAGATTGGCAGGATCTACCCTGGGTGAACCCGTGTTGGTGTGGATCACACAGTTTTTCTTCGTCGAGGATTGTGTCAAGATTCTGTTTGATCAGTGTTTTCATGGAAGGTATGGGAACTTTCTTCAAAATGGGCTGCCCCTCAATATCTCTCCTCTCTTCTCTCTCCTTTATACGCCTCCCCGAGAACTCCAGTCCATTCCTCAGATAAACTGCTCTTAGCTGTACCCTTCTCCTCGACTGCCAATTCCAGACCTTGTTCCTTTCATCTAGTTGCTTCAAGTCAAGTTGGGTCAGAGTTGAATATGTTCATGGGGGAGGGAGGACATTTTGACATTTTTTTAACGACTTTGCATAGGCCGGATTTTAATTTCCTTCCTTTCTGCCAAGTGAGAACTTACAATAGTTTCTAAAAATGTCAGATTTGAGGGAAGATTGGATAATCCAGTTGGAGCGAGAGAATTAAAGTACTGACTCGCGCAGAGTTACATATTCCACGGTGTATTTTTTTCTGCCTCTCCGTCGCTCCATGCCTGACCATTCCAGCATTGAAATCGTCCAGTAACCTGAATATTTCCTTCACTGTTTTGCTATAGTCTAGGTTACATAATACTTTCACTGTGTCTGTGCCAGTCCTCAAAACAGATAACCTATGAACAAACTTTCTTGTTTTGCTGGTTAATCATATTCTTGCAGGCGAGAGAGAGAGCTTTCACAATTATCTGATAAGATCCGAAAAAACCAAACCAAATCGAAAAGTTTAAAGAAAAGTGTACTCAGCACTTTGGGTCAGATTTAAGGCCAAACATAAGAACGCTGAACACATTTCTTTTATTTATTTAAAAGACTTCTAGGGCTCCTTTTACCAAGTTTCCAAGTTTATTATAAGATTTGATAAATCGCCTATTCCAGGTTCTAAGCGATGTACATCTATAAGTTACAAAGTTAGGGTAAACATACAAACTAAAAGAACTTAATATTAAGAACATAAGAACATAAGCAGTGCCTCCGCCGGGTCAGACCATAGGTCCATCCTGCCCGGCAGTCCGCTCCCGCGGCGGCCCAAACAGGTCACGACCTGTCTGAATCACCAGAAGGGGCCCCCTTGCCACCTTGGTTTCCCATTGAGTCCTATCTTCCCATCGAAGTCCTAACCCTCTGGTCTTGCCCATGCACGACCTGGTTGGGTTTCTATACTTATTACCTGGTTAGCTTTCTATACTTGTGTTACATCCCAGCACCTCTCTCAGTATCCCACGATCCCTTTATCCCTCAGAAATCCGTCCAATCCCTGTTTGAATCCCTGTACCGTACTCTGCCTGATCACTTCCTCCGGTAGCGCATTCCAAGTGTCCACGACCGAATGTGCTACCGGAGGAAGTGATCAGGCAGAGTACGGTATATTAAACAAGTTAAAATAACATAAAATCACATGACTAGACAAAGGCAACAAGGCTGATTAACATGTATGATCAAAGAAGGGTAAAATTATGGGGAGAAATACAATTCAATATAAAAGAAACATTTAATGTTAAAAACATTAGGAAAAGGGGAGAAATTTAATATAAGATGTAAAAAAGAAAAAATTCAATTAGTCACTAAAAGCGTCTTTGAAAAGGAATCCCTTAAGTTTGCTCTTAAATTTATCTAGCATTCTTTCCTCTCTCAAATAAATTGGCAAGGCGTTCCAGGCTTGAGGAGCCGTAACTGAAAAAATGGAGTGACGTCGTGTACCAATAATTTTTAACGACAGAACAACTAATAAGTGTCGTTCAGTTGATCGTAATACTCTCGAAGTATTGTAGGGGATTAAAAATTTATAAATAAATGCTGGAGTTTTAAACATTATAGATTTGAAAGTGAGTAAATTTAATTTGTATGTTATGCGATATATAACCGGCAGCCAATGTGCTTTCCCAAGCAAAGGCATAACGTGATCGAATTTCTTAGCGTTTTCAATCATTTTAATCGAGGCATTTTGTATAATTTGTAAGCGTTTGATTTCTTTTGGGGCTATTCCTTTAAATAAGGCATTACAATAGTCAATCTTTGAAATGACTGAGTATATCAATATATTCAGGGATTTTGGGCATAAAAATTTTTTCATTGAGCGAATTTACAAAGGCGCACTAGCGTTTTTAGCGCATGCAGGATTTTAGCGCACGCTAAACCCGCGCTACGTAGCTAGAACTCACGCCAGTTCAATGCTGGCATTAAGGTCTGGCGTGCGTGGCAATTTAATGCATGCTGTTCCACGCGTTAAGGCCCTAATGCACCTTAGCAAAAGGAGCCCATTGTCTGCAGGGCCGGATTTTCCTATAGGCTAAGTAGGCTACAGCCTAGGGCCTCAAGATCAAGAGGGGCCTACATTCAAATTGTTAGCAAAATTAAAATTACACTATTCTAAAAACAGTGAACACTAAAACACTGAACCAAAAATAAGGAGAAATTCTACGCTTCGGGATCAGAACCGGCTCCGGCCGCAACGGGGCACCGACTCGGCTTCTCCCTTTCTTTTTCTCGCCCTGGGAGGAGGATCGCCCCGCTGGGAGAGAGGCAAAACGTGGATCTGTCAGGACAGGGAGGCCAAGACTGGCATCGGGGGGGTGGGTGGGGTGGGGGGTTTCAGTGGAAGGGGGATGGGAGGCAGGCAGGCTGGCATCGGAGGGGAGGTGGGGGGGGGTTAATGGAAGGCAGGCAGGCAGGATGGCATGGGGGGTGTTCAATGGAAGGGGGATGGGAGGCAGGCGGGCATCGAAGGGGGGGTGAGGTGAGGAAGGACGCACTGGGGGCACTATGGACATAGGAAGGGGCAATGTTGTGTGTTATGTTTGATTAGTTATTGTTACAAGTACTATATATGGTGCTGAGAATAAATGTCCAAATAAGTGTTCTCGACTTTTTTTTTTTTATTATCCGTGTCACATTTTTTATAAAGGTTAGTACCAATAACAACATGTTTCATTTAACATATTGATATATATCACAGTAATGATGTATTTTATTATCTCTCATGTAATTTACAAACTTAAAAATGGGAGGTGAAAAGGCCTCATAAGTGGAATAGCCTAGGGCCTCTTTTCATCTAAATCCGGCCCTGATTGTCTGCTTAAAAACTAAGTGGATTGCAACATAAATTTTTTAAAATAAACATAGTAACATTAAAAACACAAACAACATTTAAAAATCATATGTTGCTACTTGTCTCTTATCTCCTGCTATTCAAATCTGACTATCCCCCCTCCTTCACAAAGCCGCACTTGCGTTTTTTAGCGCCGGCCGCCGCCGTAACAGCTCCGATGCTCATAGAATTCCTATGAGCGTCCCAACTCTTACCGCTGCGGCTGGCACGAAAAACGCTAGGGCGGCTTTGCGAAGGAGGGGGCATATGTTCAAAAAAACCCACTTCCACAAATAAGGTGGCTTTCAGCAGCTTTTTAAAATTTTCTATATTGTCCATCATTCTTAACTGTCCAATTACGTTGTTCAACAATTTCAGCCCTTCTATTGAAATTGCCTTCGTCCCAGTCTCAGCTGCATTCCATCTAGTGACAAGTGGATCGCCATCTCAGATCTTAACGGGCAATGTGGGTGATGTAATATCATAGCTTGCAATAAATGGTTCATAGACAACCCCGCGAAAGACAAAGGCGCGCGCCGACAACTGAACGCAAGACGGAGGCGCGCGCTGAAGAAAATTACAGTATTTAGGGGCTCCGACGGGGGGTTTTGTTGGGGAGCCCCCCCAGTTTACTTAATAGAGATCGCGCCGGCATTGTGGGGGATTTGGGGGGTTGTAACCCTCCACATTTTACTGTAAACTTAACTTTTTCCCTAAAAACAGGGAAAAAGTGAAGTTTTCAGTAAAATGTGGGGGGTTACAACCCCCCACACCCCCCACAACGCCCCCACAACGCGGCGCGATCTCTGTTAAGTAAAGTGGGGGGGTTCCCCCCCCACAACCCCCAGTCGGAGCCCTAAAAACTGTAATTTTCTGCGGCACGTGCCTCCGCGATGCTCTCAATTGTCTGCACGCGCCTTTGTCCCGGCGCGCTTTTGACCTGACACCATGTGGTACAAATGACCTTAACGCGTGGGAATGACACACGTAAGAACGCCTAAGGCCACTTTGTTAACAGAGCTTAGCAAAAGGGCCCCATAGCCTGTAAACCATCCTGCTGCAATCCTTGTGCACGATGGTTTAGAACAGTGTCCCGCAAACTTTCTCGAGCCGCGGCACACTAAACGTAATGGTCGTGGCTTGAGGCATCCTGAAGTGCACGACTGTGCACGTGCAAAGGACCTCCAGATGGGCCCTAAGATGCCAGAAGGGGGTGGCAGCAGGGAAGAGGTCCAGGAGCCGGCTGATTGTCTACAGCAGTGTTCTTCAACCGCCGGTCATTGGACAGGTGCCGGTCCGTGGAAATTTTCTGCCGGTCCACAGGGCCCCAAACAGTGCTCTTCAGCCACTGGTCCACAGTGCGATCGATGCGGCGTTGTCTTCGGGCCGGCTCCCTCTTCCTCAGTGCTGCAGTGCACAAAGCTGTGGGCAGAAGCTCCTACGCTTGTCCTGCACCTCAGCCGGAAGCCTTCTCTCTGACGTCGCAATGTCAGAGGGAAGGCTTCCAGATGAGGCACGGGATGCGTGAGGAGCCGCTGCCCACGGCTTTGTGCACTGCAGCACTGAGGAAGAGGGAGCCGGCCCAAAGATAACACCGGGGGGCAGGCCAGAAGGCAAGGCACAGCATGGAGGGAGGGAGACAACAACGATACGGGGAATGATTTTATTTTTTTACTTATTGATTGATTTACATCTTTTCCTCTGGGGTTGTACTGCATGCAGAATCTTGAATCTTAGGGTGTTTTAAAAAAAAATATATTAGTACTTTTAGTTTTTGGTCCCGTATTTGCTTAGGGGTTATCTGTGTTCCAATAGGAATGAATATTGAGAAGCATACAGTGTGGTTTGTGTAGTTTAATTTTGTGGTTAACCATTATGTTGTTAATACGATTATAATGTGTGTATATATGAAAAATGAATGGAAAAAATGGTGTTACAATTAGTACTATTACGGGGGCGGAGTCTGGGGCGGAGATTGGGTGGAGATGGGTGGGGTCTGGCCCACGACTTAGCCCAGTGTTCTTCAACTGCCGGTCCGCGGACTGGTGCTGGTCCATGAAATAATTATTTTATTTCCGCCAGTCCATAGGTGTCAAAAGTTTGAAGAACACTGGTCTACAGGACGTGCCTCTCGCCACAATAAGCATGTCCTGTTGGCAGTCAGCCGGCACTGGCGCCTCTCCTCCTCCCCAGTGTGTCGCAGCACACCTGAAATCTCAGGAGGCACCCAGTTTGCGATACACTGGTTTAGAAAATGCTTTGTTTTGACTCCTGATGCAAGCACCTTTGCCAAACATGGGCCGTGTCAATTCTTCCTCATATTTCCTTTTGTTCTCATCTGCTGGAAACCAGTGGAGTTCGGTGTCAGGTCAAAAGCGCGCTGGGACAAAGGCGCGCGCAGACAATTGAGCGCAGCGCGGAGGTGCGCGCTGAAGAAAATTACTGTTTTTACGGCTCCGATGGGGGTGTGTGGGGGGGGAACCCCCCCACTTTATTTAATAGAGATCGCGCCGCGTTGTGGGGGCATTGTGGGGGGTGTGGGGGGTTTGTAACCCCCCACATTTTACTGAAAACTTCACTTTTTCCCTGTTTTTAGGGAAAAAGTTAAGTTTACAATAAAATGTGGAGGGTTACAACCCCCCAAACCCCCCACAACGCCGGCGCGATATCTATTAAGTAAACTGGGGGGGCTCCCCAACAAAACCCCCTGTCGGAGCCCCTAAAAACTGTAATTTTCTTCGGTGCGCGCCTCCGTCTTGCGCTCAGTTGTCGGCGCGCGCCTTTGTCTTTCGCCGAGTTGTCTATGAACCGTGGAGTTCCTTTCCCACTCTGTTGACTGTATTTTAGAAACTAATAAATAAAATCCCCTTTCTCTCTCTCCTCTAGGTGGCGCACACACAGACAACACGGATACACATGCACAGTTGCAGACAGATAAAGGACATAGAAAGAATTTCCTGAGCCCTGCTCCACATGCTTTCTCCACTTGTATATTTTTGGTTTGTTGACCTTCATTTTCACCCTGAACTCTGATGTGAAATGTAGGCACAGAACAGATTTGCAATTAAAGCTGTGAGTTTTGAGATATGTCTAAGCCACGTGAGAAACACATACCAGACAATATTTGGCCTGTCACATTTATTGCTCAAGTTGGCTTAAGGGCTATTTGACTCCACAGCATGGATAGAGCTACATTGCTATACAGAGAATACATTTCAGGCAAGCAGTTTTCAGTTTTCTTAGCTACAAAGAGCTAATCTATTTGGTTAAGATGCTTTTTTTTTTTTTTTTTGCAACTAGCTAAAGTACAATTGTATTTGTACAGTGCATGCCTAAATATGAAGATATAGTACTACGACTATTAATTATTTCTATAGTGCTAACAGACGCATGCAGCGCTGTACAAAGTCACAAAGAGTAAGAAAACAGTCCCTGCTCAAAAGAGCTTACAATCTAAACAGGCAAGAGAGAGACAGAATGTCATGAATACAGTTAAGGGGAACAGTTAATCTGCTGGCTGGGTTGGAGGGCAGAGGGGAGTACAGGACAATCAAGCCATTGTGACATCACTAAGGAGGTTGGCTCTTATTGGTGGAATGAGGCATTGTGACATCACATTCTCAGCTCTGCTTCCCAAAGACTGAAACTCTTCACACTACTACTATGATTTAGTTCTATAGAGCTGCCAGACGCATGCAGTGCTATACAGAGTCACAAAGAAGAAAACAGTCCCTGCTCAAAAGAGTTTACAATCTAAACAAACAGTATGTCATGGATACAGTTAAGGGGAAGGGTTAATCTGCTGGCTGGGTTGGAGGGCAGAGGGGAGTCCAGGACAATCAAGCCATTGTGACATCACTGAGGAGGTTGGCTCTTATTGGTGGAATGAGGCATTATGACATCACAAGCTCAGCTCTGCTTCCCAAAGACTGAAACTCTTCACACTACTACTACGATGAATTATTTCTATAGTGCTACCAGACGCACGCAGTGCTGTACTGAGTCACAAAGACAGTCCCTGCTCAAAAGAGCTTACAGTCTAAACAGCCAAGACAGACAAGCAGGATGCCATGGTTACAGTTAAGGGGAACGGTTAATAAGTGGGCTGGGTTGGAGGGCAGAGGAGTAGGGTTAAGGATTGAAAACTATATGAAAAAGGTGGGTTTTCAGTCTGCTTTTAAACAAGAGAAGGGGCTTGACGGACAAACTCGGGTAATTTATTCCAGGCATAGGGGGCAGCTAGATGACAGGAACCAAGTCTGGAATTGGCAGTGGAAGAGAAGGGTAACGCTAAGAGTGACTTATCTGAGGAAGGGAATTCTCTGGGAGGTTTATAAGGAGAGAGAAGGGAGGAGAGATATTGAGGGGCAGCAGAATGAACATACTGGTAGGTCAGCAATAAGATCTCGAACTGTATGCGATGGCAATTAGGGAGCCAGTGAAGTGGCTTAAGGAGAGGGGTGACGTGAGCGTGGTGAGGTTGGTAGAAGATGAGTCGTGCAGCAGAGTTTTACACAGATTGCAAGGGGGGAGGGCGACACCGAGGGATAACAGTTAGGAGTAGATTGCAGTAATCTAAGCTTGGACAAGGGTCCGGGTAGTGCGCTCAGAGAGGAAGAGGCGAATTTTGGTGATATTGAAGAGCCTCCGGCTTCCTTCTCCAGCCCCAGCATCAGACCACATCTCCGCCCTCAACTCTTGGGGAGATGCTCATTCGGAACCCCTGTGTCAGTCCCCACCTCTCACTAGCTTCAAGTGCTGGAATTCCCTGCAGAACGGCAGCAATTCCTGTCTTCACTGCTACCTCTTAGCCTCCTGAGGCCAGCAACATGGGTGTGAAAACGTGAGGGGAAGGCATATACTTCTTGTATCTCACGAGAAGTATCTGCTTTTGTGGTATTGCAGCCAGAGTTTGGGAGGCAGAATGAAGGGTGGGAGCAAAAAAGTATGCTCCTGCCACTCTGCAGAGAATTCCGGCATAAGATAAGTGTGTCCTCAGGCGTGCCCCCCTCCCCCCACCACCTCAGTATGCCACTAACAGAAAGGACGCTGGATGATGACATCACAGTGCCCAAGGAAGGACCATTTTTCTGATCTTTCTATTATTACAGAAGTTTTTATTATTTTTTTTTTTTTTTGGGGGGGTGGATGTCCAGATGTCCAGTTATAAAAGAAATTCAGAAGCTCTCTCTATAAATTCTAATCCATGTTATGTTATGATTTTGCAATAAACTCTAACCAGATAATCATCAACTGAAAACAACATGAAACACTCCCATAGTAGGGTCTCTTCTCCATCCAAGCAAAATCTAAATTTTGTAAACCGAACCGGAAGAAATATCATCACAGGGCCTAGGAAACTTCGCCATGTTCCCACACAAGAGGAACAAAATTAAGCTGCTCTGTTGAGGGAGCTTTACCCAAAGACCTCTAGAACATTTCTTATCTACATCAGCGAATAATCCAACAAAGGAAAGCTAGACTTACAAATATCTTTCCTGCAAAACACTTTTCCAGCTTAAGGGATTCTTCGTGTTGTACCAACACCCTCCTTTTTACTGCAATAAGAAAAGAAAATGGGGAGAGGCAGGGGAGGAGGAGAAAGGAAACTGGATATTATAGTGTGCTCTCAGGGAAGAAGGGGCTGACGGGGTCATGAAGTGACTTATCTCTTCACCTTAAGATCCCAGACATATATAACTTCCTCCTTTCTAATCAAGTCGCACCTCAGGCTCTTACTCGTTCTCTTGAGTAACAAAGGCCACCATCTCACCTTTGCCCTGTTGGGTCACTTGGAGGCCAGAGATGTCACTCAAGAGACACTAGGTTGTCACTCAGGTTGGCAGGAAGCCATCTTCTTGAGGTCTACGTGGAAAAAATAGTGAAGAAAACCGACCGACTCCCTCCCTTGCAATGGGCATTCCTAGAAAATCCAGTTCCGACACCGTGAAACTAATCACAGGAGGCAGAACGGGATTGATGACCTCTAGAGGGCGCGCGTATGTTAGCGCGCCTTTAAAAATGCAGGGGTTCTTTTACCGAACCGCGTTGAGCACCTGCCGGGTGGGTTTTCTAAGCGGCAACTGCAAGCGCACGGTCTTTGTTAAGGGGATCCCTTAGAGGGTTAAGCCAAGGGAACCTGTCACCAGGAGTAGGATCCCTAAGATAGTAGACTTGGGGGTGGGTCAGTAGAGTGGGCAGACCTGATGGGCTATGGCCCTTATCTGCTGTCACCTTCTATGTTTCTATGTTTCTATTTTTAATTTGGCGGTCTCCGTGTGTTAAACGGTGTGTTAAGTGTTTGGTTTTGTGCTGGGGGGGGGGTGACATGGGCAGAGAGTGGGCGAGGAAGGTGTTTGGTCATTAACAAAACCCCTTCCACCTTAACCAGGTACCGCACATTAATCAGAATGTTACTGTACAACAGGGGTGTCCAACCTGCGGCCCGGTGAAGTATTTTGTGCGGCCCCAGTCGAGGGCGATTCGGTGTTTTCCTCTGCTGCCCCTGGGTGTTTACCGTCTTGCCGGCTCCCTCCTCTGTCTTGCTGCAGCGTTTGCACGTTTGTGCGGCCCCAGGAACATTATTTTCAGCCAATGCGGCCCAGCCAAAAGGTTGGACGCCCCCTGCTGTACAATCTGCAATAGAAAATACTGGGAACCAGTGGTATAGTTAGGGGGGAGGGGCAGTCTTCCTAAGGGCATGGAGCTCCTCCCCCTCTCTGCCCAAACTCCTCTCCTTGCTGTGCACCTCTTGCCTTGCCCCGTACCTTTTTTTTTCCTCCCCTTGCGCAAGGTTGCCGCCCGCATCAGCATCGGGGCACTCTCCGACGTCCCTTCCAGGACCCACACCTAGGAAGCGACGTCAAAGGGCGAGCCGACACCGACGTGGGCGTGCCGCTCACGCCGGAGAAGTTAGAAAGGTACGGGGAAAGGGAAGGGGGCGTGCGTGGCGGGGGGGGGGGGAGGGGCGCCACTGCTGGGAATACCCCCAACAGGTGCCCTATTTACTCCCCATCCCTTTTACAAAACTGCGAAAGTGGTTTGTAGCGCAGGCTAGCGCGCTGAATGCTCTGCGCTGATCCCGACACAGGGTGGTGGATCGATGGAATGGTCTTCCGATACAGGTAATTGAGGCCAGCAGCGTGCCTGATTTTAAGACTAAATGGGATCAACACGAGGGATCTCTTCACAGAGAGAGGTAAGGGAGGGTCATTGGTGTGGGCAGACGGGATGGGCCTTGGCCCTTATCTGCCGTCACTTTCTATGTTTCTATGTTTCTATGAGCTAAAGATTGTTATTTTTATAAAATTACCCCTTCATATATGAGACCCAAAAGTATGCGCCATCTTGAAACCCAGGGGGTCTCCTTACAAAGATGTGAGTATCATCTAATGGGGCGCTCTAGAATACTGGCTGGGCACCCACATTCATGATGTCTAACTTCTAGGGCTCAATTCTATATATGAGGCTTAAAAATTAGGTGCCTAGCATGGCAGTAAGCCTGAGTCTATAAGAGTTAGGCGCCTTTTATAGAATCATGCTGAGCGCTGCCCAAGGGGCATAGAGAGGGTAGATAGGGACAGATTCTTCAGACTGAAGGGGACAGCAAATACGAGGGGGCATTCGGAGAAACTGAAGGGAGATAGGTTCAAAACAAACGCAAGGAAGTTTTTTTTCACCCAAAGGGTCGTGGACACTTGGAATGCGCTACCGGAGGAAGTGATCAGGCAGAGTACGGTACAGGGATTCAAACAGGGATTGGACGGATTCCTGAAGGATAAAGGGATCATGGGATACTGAGGGAGGAGCTGGGATGTAACACAAGTATAGAAAGCTAACCAGGTAATGAGTATAGAAACCAAACCAGGTCGTGCATGTGCAAGACCGGAAGGTTAGGACTTCGATAGGAAGACAGGACTTAAATGAGAAACCAAGGTGGCAAGGGAGCCCCTTCTGGTGATTCAGACAGGTCGTGACCTGTTTGGGCCGCCGCGGGAGCGGACTGCTGGGCGGGATGGACCTGTGGTCTGACCCGGCGGAGGCACTGCTTATGTTCTTATGTTCTTATGAACCTTAAGTGTCACTAGGTGTTTACGCCAGGGTTTTCTTGGCCTAACTACCTGCATCTTAGGTTCCTACTGACACCTAAGGCCATAACAGATGCCTATATACAAAACGCACCCGCGATCTGCTCCCTAACCATGCCCACTTGGTGGGAGGCACCTACCACCCCAATTAAGAGCAATTTATGTCAATTATAATTATAATAATAATAATAGTTTATATACCGCAGGACCGTGAAGTTCTATGCGGTTTATAATGATTAAAAATAGCCATTAACAAAGTATTGTACTGATTAGATGACATTTTTTTCCCCCTTAAATTTTACAGGTTCAATTATGAGAGGGGAGGGGGGGATAAGTTTATTATTATATATTGTACAAGGTATTTGATTATATTATAAGAAGGGGTGGGAAGGGTGGGAGGTAACAGCATATCATTTGTACTATTGATGATTATTAAGTGATATATGTATGGTTAAATCTGTTTTAACATATTGACACACTTGTAAGTTTGAAAATGAATAAAGATTTAAAAAATACAAAAAATAGTAGATATTGAGTGGAACTGACAAGTTAATACTAGTGAACCGTGGCTCTAGGGATCAGTTAAGTGGGAAAGATTGTACAAATCAGTTGCTGAGGTAGTTCAGGAACAGATGTTTTTAGGTGTTTCCTAAATTCCCCATATTAGCTAGCATAAGTAATTGTTCCAGGTCTTTACCCCATAATACTGCTAATTGTCAATTACCAGTGCCGATTAAGTCTATTAAACAATTAACTCCCTTTTACGGAACCACGGCAGAGGTGTCATGCGTGGCCTGCAGCGCTAAATGCTCCGATGTGGCTCCGACGCTCATAGGAATTCCGGGAACAGCAGAGCAGCGTTCCCGACATTTGGCGCAGCGCTAAATTGCTACATGCTCTGATGCGCAGCGCTACATGCTCCGGTGCGGCTCCGACGCTCATAGGAATTCCGGGAACAGCAGAGCAGCGTTCCCGGCATTTAGCGCAGCGCTAAATTGCTACATGCTCCGATGCGCAGCGCTACATGCTCCGGTGCGGCTCCGACGCTCATAGGAATTCCGGGAACAGCAGAGCAGCGTTCCCGGCATTTAGCGCAGTGCTAAATTGCTACATGCTCCGATGCGCAGCGCTACATGCTCCGGTGCGGCTCCGACGCTCATAGGAATTCCGGGAACAGCAGAGCAGCGTTCCCGACATTTGGCGCAGCGCTAAATTGCTACATGCTCCGATGCGCAGCCCTACATGCTCCGGTGCGGCTCCGACGCTCATAGGAATTCCGGGAACAGCAGAGCAGCGTTCCCGGCATTTAGCGCAGCGCTAAATTGCTACATGCTCCGTTGCGCAGCGCTACATGCTCCATTGCGGCTCCGCCGCTCATAGGAATTCCGGGAACAGCAGAGCAGCGTTCCCGGCATTTAGCGCAGCGCTAAATTGCTACATGCTCCGATGCGCAGCGCTACATGCTCCGGTGCGGCTCCGCCGCTCATAGGAATTCCGGGAACAGCAGAGCAGCGTTCCCGGCATTTGGCGCAGCGCTAAATTGCTACATGCTCCGATGCGCAGCCCTACATGCTCCGGTGCGGCTCCGCCGCTCATAGGAATTCCGGGAACAGCAGAGCAGCGTTCCCGGCATTTGGCGCAGCGCTAAATTGCTACATGCTCCGATGCGCAGCCCTACATGCTCCGGTGCGGCTCCGACGCTCATAGGAATTCCGGGAACAGCAGAGCAGCGTTCCCGGCATTTAGCGCAGCGCTAAATTGCTACATGCTCCGATGCGCAGCGCTACATGCTCCGGTGCAGCTCCAACGCTCATAGAAATTCCGGGAACAGCAGAGCAGCGTTCCCGACATTTGGCGCAGCGCTAAATTGCTACATGCTCCGATGCGCAGCCCTACATGCTCCGGTGCGGCTCCGACGCTCATAGGAATTCCGGGAATAGCAGAGCAGCGTTTCCGGCATTTAGCGCAGCGCTAAATTGCTACATGCTCCGATGCGCAGCCCTACATGCTCCGGTGCGGCTCCGACGCTCATAGGAATTCAGGGAACAGCAGAGCAGCGTTTCCGGCATTTAGCGCAGCGCTAAATTGCTACATGCTCCGATGCGCAGCGCTACATGCTCCGGTGCGGCTCCGACGCTCATAGGAATTCCGGGAACAGCAGAGCAGCGTTCCCGACATTTGGCGCAGCGCTAAATTGCTACATGCTCCGATGCGCAGCCCTACATGCTCCGGTGCGGCTCCGACGCTCATAGGAATTCTGGGAACAGCAGAGCAGCGTTCCCAGCATTTAGCGCTCCGGACCATGGTAGAAACCTCTACCGCGGCTTAGTAAAAGGAGGAGGGGGTAAGTGAGGTGCCTACGTCGGCTAGGGGACCAGGTATAGGTGCCTAACTGTAGGTGAACTTTATAGAATTCCCCAGTGTGCCTTAAATCAATTTAGAATATTATATCAAAACTCTCACATGCTGCTAATGGGATTTCTACACTGTTCCTACATAATCACCTCATTTATTCAGCCTCAGTTGTGATTCGATTCAGAAGAGCACTTGTACAAATGGTGAGGCAGGGCTAGTGGAAGCACTGCATTCGGTCCTGCCATTGTCAGGGCAGGATTAACCAACAGGCCAAGTAGGCACGTGCCTAGGGCCCGAAATGGTCAGGGGGGCCCGATGAAGGAGGGCATCAACATTGTTTTTTCCAAACGGCGATGGACCCCTCCAGCATTGATTGGCAATGTGGCCCCCCCCCCCAATCGGCAACGTGGGCCCCACCCCGATCGGCAACTCAGCCCCCCCCCCCCCCATCGACAGAAAGTAAGACAAGCAAGCAACGCGGGTAAGAAAGGCAACGGGAACTGTAATTGTGCAAGCGGTGCTGCTTTGCCCAAAGCTTCCCTCTGTTTCCGCCTGGGCGCAGGGTGGGGTGGGGCGGGGCAGGGGGGGGGCCCAGTGTTCTTTGGGTGCCTAGGGGCCCTTGACAAATTAATCCTGCCCTGGCCATTGTTGCTACCCTTAGAATCATGGTGCACTAGGCACCTGCCTAGTTCATTCGGTGCTTCCTTGAATCCTGTTTCCATACGCATTGCCCTGTGGAAATTAGATCCTTAGGTTGCGACATACACACACACTGGAGTAAAAGTGACCCTGGGGGAATGAAGCAATTCCAACAATATACTGATCTAGTAAACATTTCTGCCAGAAAGAGTAACATTCCAGGAAATTTGTCTGCAATCAAGACACAAAACTCAGAAGCTGTCGAAGATCTGACTTTTACTGGCAGAATAGCTTTTTTTGCATATATTCACACACACACGAAAAATATCCATACAAAAGAGGGGATGGGATTTGATATGTCACCCTTGTTTACTTCTTATATACAGGCACTTATCTTGTACCTGGGGCAGGGCAGGATTAAAGGATAAGCCGAGTAGGCACACCCGGACATGTCCTCTTTTTAGAGGACACAGCTGGCACTATGTCCAGGTTTTGAAAACCACTGAGCTCAAGGCCGCTTCTGTAGGGCGTTTGCACATGTGCGTATGTCCTCCAGACATGGCCTCGAAGAGGCAGAGGTTTGTGTAGGGCCAGGATGCAGAAAGGGCGGGGCTATGAGCAGAACGGGGTGGGGCTATGGGCAGAATAGGGCTGGGCTACATGTCCTTTTTTTTTTTTAGGACAAAAACTTACCCTATGCCCAAAGAGTTCATGGGGGCCTGGAACACTGCCTGCTCCGATGACGTCAGTGTACCTGCTTCAGGGCCCGGCTCCAGACATCCAAGCACTGTCTTCTCCTACCTTCTTCATTATTCAGTGCAGCCACACTCGCAGTCTTGAAAAGGCCACGGGCCTTGGGCCTACACGCTGTCTGCAGCTGACCCAGAAACCTTTCCTCTGACACTAGGATTTTGCGTCAGAGCAAAGGCTTCTGGGTCAGCGTGCAGAAACCACTGCCCGTAGCCTTCTGAAGACTGCGAGTTCGGCTGCGGTGAATAATGACGAAGGAAGGAGAAGGTGCTACTTGGACTTCTGGAAGTGGGCCCGGAGGGGGGGGGGGAGACATGAGGTAGCAGAGGCAGGGAGGGCGGAAGGTCATGGAGGGGCAGGTCCAGGGGGCCCAGTGTACTTGGGTTAGGGTTACCAGATTTTATCTCTGGACCCAGAGCCCGCCCAGCTCCACCTGCCCCATTACATCCACATCACGCCCCATTGCTCCCCAGTCTCACCCCTCCCAGCCCGTCCTCCCTCAACCTGTTCTCATCCTCAGGACCTCTTCAGACAAAGTGCCGGGTTTTGAAAAGCCTTCCAGACATGTTCTCTAAAATGAGGACATGTCCGGGCAAAACCCTAACTGGGGTGCCCAGGGCCTACCAAAGCATTAATCCTGCCCTGACCTGGGGTAATAGAGAGTTAGGTGACTTGCCCAGAGTCACAAGGAGTTCCTGGGTTCTCAGGCCAATGCATTAACCATGAGGCTACTCATCCACTTTGCTCCCACCAACTCGGTACTGCCGCTCTCCTCTCCCTGCGCTGCTTCCTTAAGGCAGAAGTTGTCACGTGCCTTTGGCCGCCAATGTCAGGACTTCTCAGGCACACTCGAGAAATCCCAGTGTCATCAGCTGAAGGCACACCGCTGACCCCTGCCTTAAGGAAGCAGAGCTGTATTCATTTGGTTGGCAGAGCCTCGTCATCCCTGCCAGCAAAAGGTATGTTTGGTGTAGGGGAGGGGGAGAGGGAGAGGGAGAGGAGACGAGAGCAATGCATCGCTCCCTCGATCCACCCCTGTGTGCCCCCAAAACGGGAGGGTTGGCTAAGCCCCTTGTTTAACGCAAACTTCTTAAGCACAGATGCGCCCACTCAAGAATGAAAAGAGATTTTGGGGAAAGAATTAAACGGATGATCAACTATTTGCTCCATTACTTCAAGATGATGGATATCTGCGGTTTAACAAGCAGCCCAGGTGTATTTCTCAAGAGCCACACCCTGTATGGGAAAGAACAGCACAGACAGACCCGAAAATCAACAGTTTTGTAACAAAAGGTCACACAGTGTGACTGGCGTGCCTGGGTTCCAGTCCCCAATGAGGCAGCAAAGCCTAGCAAATAAATATGTAATAATTTGGACTGTCTGCAAGAAACGGTAGCCTAGGTCTTCAGGCACCCTTGATGGCTCCTCAGAGGAGACTGGTTGTAGCCAACAGTGTGATCTTAGTATGATGTAAAGATAACGTGACCATACGTCCCATTTTGAATGGGACCATCCCATTTTTAGGTAGCCTATTGCATTGTCCCCATGCACAGCTTCGGGACGACAAAATGTCCCGTTTGCAGAAAGAGAGCAACCCACTGTAACAATTTCAAAAAAACACGCTGTGCTTGGGGACAACGGGATGTGATGTTACAAGCGCGGGCCCACAAGCCTTCCCACCCACCCCCGACATCAATTCTGATGTCGGAGAGGAAGTTCCGGGTCAGCCTGGCTGACCCGAAATTTCCTCTCTCATGTCAGAATTGATGTGGGGGGGGGGGACGGAAGGCTTGTGGGATCGCCGCTTGTAAAGTCGCTGCATGCACCTGGACTGCTGCTGCGTTGGCATTAGGGAAACAG
Organism: Geotrypetes seraphini; assembly: GCF_902459505.1. NCBI lineage: Eukaryota > Metazoa > Chordata > Amphibia > Gymnophiona > Dermophiidae > Geotrypetes > Geotrypetes seraphini. The sequence goes on along the minus strand of NC_047094.1, from coordinate 15,946,836 downwards.
GAAGAAATCGGCAGCGGGGTGGGGCAGGGAGAGAGAAAGAAAGAAAGGGGGCAGGGAGAGAGAAAGAAAGGGGCAGGGTGAGAGAAAAAAGACAGAAAGATAGAAAGAGGGCAGGGAGAGAGAGAAAAAAATAAAGAAAGGGAAGGAAAGGGGGCAGGGAGGGACAAAGAAAGAGACAGAAAGAAAGGGGGCAGGGAGAGAGAGAAAGAAATAAAGAAAGGGAAGTGGGCAGGGAGAGAAAAAGAAAGAAAGACAGATATCTACAATGTTATTACCTAAAAATAAGTAGATGTCCTGTTTTTGGGGGGAAAAAATGGTCACATTATGTAAAGAGTGCCAGGAGAATGACCTCCTAGGTTTAGATCAGCTTTTTCCCTATGTTAGTGTCGGAAAGTTCCACCTCTCAGCCCAGTCACCTCACAAAAGTGTGAACTGGCAAAGGGCATTTAATAACCACCAAGGTTTGGCATTTGTCATGGTAGTAGCAAAAGTAACAGCAGAAGATGATGACGCAAAAAGCACTTGTACATCATACGGTACCATGATAAAAATACGCCTGGAAAGAAGAGCATGCTGCAGTTCTTAAAGCTACAGCCTCAGTTGTGGGGATGATGGGGCAGTCCGACGACACCCCTCCTCCTCTCCGCCCCCGCCTCTTTCCATTCCTTCCCTCCATGCACAAGCCCCCCTTCCCCCATACCTCTAGCGGAAGTCGTTGTTCAAAGTGGTCGACAAAGTGCTCTTCACAATCTCGTCAGGAAGTGACATCCGAAGGAGAGCTGACAGGGCTGCAAGGAGCATGTTGTTGACTGCTGCGAGTCACAACTTCAGATAGATGTACGGGGGAAAGGAAGGGAAAGGGTGTGTGTGCAGCAGGAGCGGGGTTGTGGGGTGGAAATAAGGGTGGGGAGGGACACCACCGACCCGGACGTCTCTCACCTTTGCTATGCCACTGGCTGTGGGTTCAAACCCATGCTGCTCCGTGGGACCCAGGGCAAGTCATTTAATCCCCCCATTGCCCCGGGTACAATAGATAGATTGTGAGCTCCCCCCAGGACAGACAGAGAAAACTGCTAGAGTACCTGAATAAATTCATGTAAACCGTTCTGAGCTCCCCTGGGAAAACGGTACAGAAAACTGAATAAATAATAGTGGGAAAAGTTTCAGCCTCTGATAACCAGAGCTGGTATTGTGACATCATAATGCCTCATTCCACCAATGCCTAAGAGCCAACCTCATCAGTGATGTCACAATGGCTCAACTCTCCTATACTCAGCTCATCTTTACTACATTTTGATTTCTAGAATGGTGCAGTGGTTAAAGCTATAGTCTCAGCACCCTGAGGTTGTGGTTCAAACCCACACTGCTCATTGTGACCCTGGGCAAGTCACTTAATCTCCCCATTGCCCCAGGTTCATTAGAGATATTGTGAGCCCACCAGGACAGGTGGGGAAAAATGCTTGAGTAGTTGAATAAATTAATGTAAACAGTATAGAAAATTGAATAAATAAATAATGCGAAAAGCTTCAGCCTCTGATAACCAGAGCTGGTATTGTGACATCATAATGCCTCATTCCACCAATGCCTAAGAGCCAACCTCATCAGTGATGTCACAATAGCTTGATTGTCCTATACCCGGCTCACTTTTGCTACATTTTGATTTCTAGAGTGGTGCAGTGGTTAAAGCTACAGCCTCAGCACCCTGAGGTTGTGGGTTCAAACCCACACTGCTCCTTGTGACCCTGGGCAAGTCACTTAATCCCCCCATTGCCCCAGGTCCATTAGATAGACCGTGAGCCTGCTAGGACAGACAGGGAAAAATGCTTGAGTACCTGAATAAATTCATGTGAACCGTTCTGAGCTGGGAGAACGGTATAGAAAACTGAATAAATACATAAAATAAACATGTTTAAATGGCCACAAACAGCTGAACTTTGGTACCCTGCTTAATTTTTTTTTTTTTAAACATTTTTAATGAGCAGTTACAAAAAAGACCAAGACACGACAGCCCAGCACCTGGTGATGTAGAGAACAAGTTGGCCAATATGAAAAATCGGTGACTTCTGGCATTTCTGGCTGAACTTTGCACTACAACACAGTGATTTTTTTTTTTTTTTGGGGGGGGGGGGGGTTAAGTCACATTAAATAAATCATTTTTCTTGCAATTAACCTGAGTATTCACAAGAAAACAGCCAGAATGCAAACGAGCGTCTCGAGTCAAACATGCCGAGGTCTTATGAGAAAATTGTTGCGTTGCCCTTATGGACCACACTTTGGGAAGAAACTATTTTTGAACATTTTCCTGGAGCCAACACGTGGAATTATTCTGCGGAGCAACCCCGCTGCTGAGGAAGAAGGAAAGCAGAGAAAATGTTGGCAAGCACAGAGAGCACGGTGGCCTTAATTTGCTAAAAGCAAGCTGTATAAACTCTCTTCGGTTAAATAAATACTGGAAAACTGAGAAACCGCCGCGTTCCAGTGGATGCTGGGTTACAGCTGTGCGTCTTCCCACTCCCTTAAAGCTAGCTAACAGATTTACTGTTCACTCTTATCTACGGCAGTGAGTTTCCTTAAAGGGAAAAGAAACCTAAATAAAACAAGGCAGAGAACACCAATAAAATCGTTTCTGGCACGCCGCTGAATGAAAATAAACAATATAATAAAAAGGTTCCCACTCTTTTTTTTTTTTTTTGCCGGCCTGCTATCTCATTACATAATACTGCTCGGGACCCTTTGGGTCCGATGGAAAAATAATGATTACAGAAATACAGCACTGGGGAGGCTGGGCCAGACCCAAAGTGAGAATACAGAGTACAGCAGTCGGTCTGATTTTGGGCTCCCCAATCTTGGAATGACCTTCCACTATTTATTAGAGAGGAAAAGCACTTAGATAAATTCAAGCCCAAACTTAAGAGTTTTCTTTTTATAGATGCTTTTAGTGAATAATTTCAAAGATTCGGCTTCTTCTTACTTTATATATTATTATTAATTTTATCTGTTGCCCTTCCTATTGTTTTTTTCCTTGAATGTTTTTAAATTAATATTGATTGTAACCCATTAATAATTTTCCCTCTGCCTTGATATTATATGTATAAGTTAAACTATGTATAGAAATGTTTGTATTTGTTATTTTAATTTGATATGACTATTGTTTGTCAGATTTGTTGCCCATATTTGATTATTTATGAAATTGTACATCGCCTAGAAATTGTGATAGGCGATTAATCAAATTATATAATAAACTTGGAAACTTATTATCTAAAGCTTCACTGGTTGCCATTCAAGGCTAGAGTTTTGTTGAAATTTGTCTGTATTTGTTTTAAAGTTTTATTTGGATTGATTCCAACCTACCTCTCTTCCCACTTTGAATTTTATAATTCAAGCAAGAATACACGAAAAACCTGTTGGTTTATGTTCCCATCGGTAAAAGCATGTCGCAGTAAGAGGTTTTTGGGAAAAACGTTCGCATTTCAGGCTAGTGTAATGAATTCATGCTGGAATGCTCTTATTCAGAGAAAACAAACAAAAAAAAACTCTGTGGAGTGACGATGTTCCTAAATGGACTTTATTTGAAAGTGTCAAAGTTCCAAATGTACAATGAAATCATCCACATAAAATAATTCCATCCACATAAGAGCCTTAAAGGACCTAGTCCGCTAGGGATACAGGACCCAACACGGTCCGCGTTTCGACAAAAAGTCTTCTTCAGGGGTCCCTGGGAGTCCTATAAAGGTGAGTACGTGGGAAACAATTGTGTGGTGAGCCGGAAGTGAGACACTGCTGGTGTTTGCAACATTCTAGAGCTCAGATTGTGATGTCATAATGCCTCATTCCACCAATGCCTAAGTTCCGTCCTCATCTGCCCAAGCCTCAAACACTTTCAAATCATATGTAGCAAAAAACAAAAAGAATTGACCCCAAAATATCCACAAAGAAGAAAATCCAGAGAAAACAAAAAAAAACTCTGTGGAGTGACGATGTTCCTAAATGGACTTTATTTGAAAGTGTCAAAGTTCCAAAGGTACACTGAAATCATCCACATAAAATAATTCCATCCACATAAAAATAAATCATCCACATAAGAGCCTTAAAGGATGATTTCGGTGTACCTTTGGAACTTTGACACTTTCAAATAAAGTCCATTTAGGAACATCGTCAATTCCACAGAGTTTTTTTTGGTTTTCTCTGGATTTTCTTCTTTGTGGATATTTTGGGGTCAATTCCTTTTGTTTTTTTGCGGAATGCTCTTATTCCCCAAGCTCAGTCTTATTATCTATAATAATAAAACCCTAGCCGCGCATGCGCACTTGAAACTCCCTGCCTCCGCATGAGCAGTAGAAGAACCGTCGAGCAGGGTGGAACGCAGAGCAAGGAGAAACCGCCGAGCAGGGAAGCATCTCAGGGAGGAACCACCGAGAAAAGAAGCATTTCAGCACAGTGGCAGCAGTCCTGATCCGCCAACCCCCCATTTTTTACCCAAAGCAGCAGTGGTAGCGCTGTAAACAGGCTGTTCGTGGCAAGCCCTGAGAGGGCCTTTCCTCTACCGCATCACTTCAGATGGCAGGTCAGGACTGCTGCCACTGCTACTGCTTTGGGACACAGAGGGAGGAAGGAGGGGTTGGTAGGTTAGGACCGCTGCTGCCGCCTCAAGTAAGTATTGGGGATCCAGGAGGCCAGACCCATGCGGAGGGAGGGCAGACCTGTGGGGGTGGTGGACCAGGTGTATGTGTGTGGAGGGTACATCAGGGTGATGGGCTGGAGAGGAGCAGCCTGTCCAAAGATTCAGTGCAGTGGCCAGGGAGGAGGTAGGTGGGGAAGGGGGTGGGGGTTGAATTGGTGCAGGCTCTGGTGTTGGGGTGTTGGGTGAAGATGGTTAAAGTAATGGGGAGGGGGAGAGTTACAGTACCGTGGGGAGGGGCAGGGGAGAGACGAGAGAGAAATTGGTCCTGGGGTGGGGTACAAGAGAAAGGATAAAAAAGGAAGAGAAGCTGGGTGGGGTGGAATATAGGGACAGGAAGAATAGCCTTGGAGGCAATGGAAGGAAGGATAGATAGGAATGGAGCTGGGACTGAAAGAGTGATAAATGCAGTGGAGAATCGATGAGGGCCAAAAAGGTACAGAGGACTAAGGAAATGGTGATGGACAGCACCGGGAGCCAATAGAAGAAAGAAAGAAAGACATAAAGACAGACAGGGGGCAGGGAGTGAGACAGAAAGAAAGAAAGGAGGCAGGGAGAGAGAGAAAGAAAGGAGGCAGGGAGAGAGAGAAAGAAAGGGGCAGGGAGAGAGACAGAAAGAAAAAAAAAAGGGAGACAGTAAGAGGGAGAGACAAAAAGAAAGAAAGAACGATAGACAGCAGAAGGGAGAGAGAAAGAAAGAAAGATGGGGCAGGGAGAGAGACAGAAAGAAAGAAAGATAGACAGCGGGAGGGAGAGAGACAGAAAGAAAGAAAGAGATAAATAAAGGGAGGGAGACAAAGAAAGAAAAAAAGATAGATAACGGGAGGGAGAGAGACAGAAAGAAAGGGGGCAGGGAGAGACAGAAAGAAAGAAAGATAGAGAGCGGGAAGGAGAGAGAAAGAAAGAAAGAAATTCTACACATGTATTCTAGCACCCGTTAATGTGACGGGCTTAAACAGTAGTCTATTTAGAAAAATTCTTAAAACTTACCTGTTTGATAAATATAATAATAATAATAATAACAGTTTATATACCGCAATACCGTTAAGTTCTATGCGGTTTACAAAAGATTATTGGGGTACAAGTTGAGTTGACGTACAAGTTGAATTAACTTAAGGGATGTGGGGAACAATTAGGAGAAAGGGCAAGAGAGGGGAAAGAGGGAAGTGGGTCAGCTGTCTAGGTCTTTCGGGAATAGGTGGGTTTTGAGGCGTTTCCTGAATATCTCATAAGTGATGGGCAATAGGAGTTGTTCTAGGTCTTTACCCCATAGAGCAGCCTAATGTGAGAGAAGATGCTCATGGTGTTTTTTTAGTTTGCATCCTCTAACCGGGGGAGAAACGAAGTGCGAGTGGGAGCTTCTCTTGTGTTTGCTGGCTGAGAAGGAGAATAGGTCAGTGATGTATTTAGGGGTTAGACCGTAGAAAACTTTAAAACAGAGGCTTAATTCCAATTTGTATTTTCTGAGAAACATTTGATGCTCATGTATGCAATTCACTATTTGTGCAGCCTCTTCTTGTTGTGAACCGCCTTCAACTGATGGTTTGGCGGTATATAAGAATAAATTATTATTATTATTATGAAAGCCAATGTGTCAATCTTTCCCTCAGAGGTGCCCTGTTGTAGGTTTGGAAGTACATCTGATGAAAACCTCTGGAAAGCGTTGAAATGCTGGCTTGTGTCGACATTTCCTTTAGATTGGTGGCTAGCTCCATTTAAAAGCTAGGTTAGATTACTAAGAACACAGCTTGCTGGTGCCTTTGGCATCTGCATTCCGTTTGCACGGTGCACATATTTTTAGATCTGTCACTGGTGATATTTGAGTGTTGAATCAACTCAGGACGTTCCTTTCCTGCTTCTGCCACTTCCCATCACTAGACACTCAGAGAAGCTTTCGGTCTCATGAGACCCTTGTCACCTGCACCAAGAGAATTCATCTTTCATTTTAAGCAGAAGGTTTAAATCCTGCTGTACCCGCGCTCATTGCCTGCTAGAATTTGGGGACAGGACGTGAAACCCATTTCCTCCAGTATCATAGAGGTTCTAAATCTCAGCCAACAGGCCAAGAAGAGAGCTGAGCTGAGCTGAGCTCATGGTTCAGAACCTGAGCTTTCAGTCAGGGTTCAAAACCCATCACATCCCAACCACCAGGAGACTAAAACTGATTCAGAACACCGCCGTCCGCCTTATATTTGGCTTGAACAAAAGGGAACACATCACCCCTTTCTACCATAAACTGCACTGGCTGCCATTTGAATCCAGAGTCCTATTCAAGTTCGCATGCCTCTGCTACAAAATTGTATTTGGTCTATCCCCAAGCTACCTCAACCCTCACCTCAAGCTAAATCACAACAATAAGAACTCTTGCAGAACTCATCTGTTCGCCTTCCCCTCCCTAAAATTATGTTGTTTCAAAAGGTTCCTTGACAAAACCTTCTCCTTCCAGGCAGCTAAACAAAACTCAAGGCTAGCCCAAATTGTACTCGACGCCCCCACCTACCTTGACTTCAGAAAAAAACCTCAAAACTCACTTATTCCACGTACAGAACCCTTAACTCACCCTCACACCTCTTCAACTCCAATCAACACAAGTGAACCCCCCTCCTTCCCTCTTATCGTTCCCTCCAAACCTATTAATTTCAAAGACCGGCATATTCCTGAAAATAAAATATTACCTTCCTATTGTACATTCTTGTATATTCCTTGTACATTCCTTGTACATTCTTGTATTTTCCTACCAACTTCATTGACCACGACATTCCTAAAATGTTAACTCCAATGATCTCTCCGTTGTAATCTTAATTAATTGCTGTGAACCACCTAGATCTCTCTGGGTATGGCGGTATACAAAATAAAGTTATTATTATTATTATCTCCTTGTAATCTTGGGCAAGTCATTTAACCTTCCATGACCTCAGGTAACTCGTAAACTTAGATTATAAGCTCTCCAGTGAGAGGAAAATAGCTATCAGTGGCATAATGAGGGCAGGAGGCATCCAGAACGGTGACGCCCCTCCACGCCCTCCTCTCTGCCACCCCCCACCCCGCTCCTTCCTCACCAACTCCCCTCCCCCCGCTCCTTCCGTGCCCCATGTCACACTCACACACTCCCTTACCACCCCTCATACCTCTTTAAATCTTTGCAAGCAAGAGCAGCTTCTCCGGTCTGCTGCTCACGCTGGCATTGGCTTCCCTCCGACATCACTTCCTGGTCCGCGACCTGGAAGTGATTTCAGAGAGAGCCAGGCTGGTGCGATCTGCAGGCTAGAGTAGCTGCTCGTGCTGGCAAAGATTTTAAAGAGGTATGGGGTGGGGAAGGGAGGGCGCGAGTTTGGGGTGGGGGGATTGTGCCTGGGGCAGTCTATCCCCCACACCCACAAACCCCCCTGATATCTACTGTACCTGAGTGTAACCTGCTTTAAACCTACTACTGAAAAAGTGTGAACTAAATTCAAATCCTCCCTACCCCACACCCAAAAGAGGTCAACAGCTCTATTCTGGTTTTCTTAGATCGGTTTGATATTGAAAAGAAATCAGAGTTCATAGCTTAAGGCACTGTTCTTCGATGCAAGCCTTTGGCCACCATCACAGATTTCCTGAGACAGCCCCCGTTGACCTTCTCTGGACAGATGGCCAGTGTCCCTAGAGATTCCACGAATGCCCTGAACGTTCTTCCCAATTTCCTGGACACTATTCCACCTGCCCCAATGTCCATCCAATCCACCCCCCCCCCACCCGCCCACCCCAACCTCAACTGAAGGCAAGAGCAATGCCCAATCATTTCTACCTCTGGTACTATCATTTTGAAATATAGTGTGCCAAAGGCAGAAATGATTGGACATAAATTCTGCCTTTAGAGCATGGGGGTGACTGGTGGGGGGGTGCCAGGGAGGGAGAAAGATAAATGCTAGATAGTGCTGGGGAATTTGGTGGGGGAGGAAAGATGCTGGATAGGTTGTTTATGGAGGGGGGAGATGCTAGATCTGGTGGTGGTAGAAACATAGAAACTGACGGCAGAAAAGGGCCACTCTGATGACCCACCCCCTAACTTCCTCCATGAAGAGAACCCCACATGCCTATCCCATTTTTTCTTAAAATCTGGCACACTGCTGGCCTCAATTACCTGTAGTGGAAGATTATTCCAGCGATCAACCACCCTTTTGGTGAAGAAATATTTTCTGGTGTCACCATGAAATTTCCTCCCCCCCTGATTTTCAACGAATGCCCTCTTGTTGCCGTGGGCCCTTTAAGAAAAAAGATATCTTCTTCCACCTCGATACGGCCTGTGACATATTTGAACGTCTCGATCATGTCTCCCCTCTCTCTGCGTTCCTAAAGTGAGTATAGCTGCAACTTACCCAGCCGTTCCTTATATGAGAGATCCTTGAGTCCCGAGACCATCTTGGTGGCCATTCGCTGAACCGACTCAACTCTCAGCACATCTTTTTGGTAATGTTGAGTCGGTTCAACGAATGGCCATCAGGATGGTCTCGGGACTTAAGGATCTCTCATATGAGGAACGGCTGGGTAAGTTGCAGCTATACTCACTCGATGAACGCAGAGAGAGAGGAGACATGATCGAGACGTTCAAATACGTCACGGGTGTCAGTGGAGAGCAGGGTAGATGCTGGACCAAATTGTGGTGAGGGGATGTTTGGTGGTGGAGGGATGTCTGTTGGGGAGTAGGAGAGATGCTGGAAATGGTGAACTAAAGGAGCTGGGGAGAGAGGAGAGATGCTTAACTTGGTGGGGTGGGGGAAGGAAAGAGAGAACAGTGACATAAGCCGAGAAAATGGGAGGATTTGAGAGAGACAACAGATTGTGCCAATGACATCCATCTGTACCACGCCATCTTGGCCCTGCACAAGGAGAGAGTTGCTGGTTCTTTTTCAGCCATTCAGGACCCAAAATGACCCTAGGAATGATTTTAAAAGGGATGGTTAACAGGACTAAGAATGTTATAATGCCTCTGTATTGCTCCATGGTGCGACCTCACTTGGAGTATTGCATTCAATTCTGGTCACCTTATCTCAAGAAAAGGTTCAAAGAAGGATGAAAGGGGATGAAACTCCTCTCGTATGAGGAAAGACTAAAAGGGTTAGGGCTCTTCAGCTTGGAAAAGAGATGGCTGAGGGGAGATAGGATTCAAGTCTACAAAATCCTGAGTGGAGTAGAAAGGGTACAAGTGGATCAATTTTTTACTTTCTCAAAAATTACAAAGACTAGGGGACACTCGATGAAGTTACAGGGAAATACTTTTAAAACCAATAGGAGGAAAATTTTTTTCACTCACAGAATAGTTAAGCTCTGGAACGCGTTGCCAGAGGTTGTGGTAAGAGCAGATAGCGTAGCTGGTGTTAAGAAAGGTTTGGACAATTTCCTGGATGAAAAGTCCATGGTCTGTTATTGAGAAAGACATGGGGGAAGCCACTGCTTGCCCTGGATCGGTAGCATGGAATATTGGTTTGGGCCTGGTATTAGTGACCTGGATTGGCTACTGTGAGAATGGTCTACTGGGCTTGATGGACTTTTGGTCTGACCCAGTAAGGCTATTCTTGGGTTCTGATTAGAAACTTAGCGAGAACAACTGGCTCAAGGACTGAGTACTCAAAACAAATTGCCCCGGAGCTGTATAAAGAATCGCATCTAATACTCATGGTCAAAATGACTAAACAGCCTGAATGAGACACAGTGAAAGAAAACTGATTCGGAAAGGTTGTGAGGCTGTCCGCCAGCTGAAAACAAACCCTGTTAGCTGTGCTAACCAGCTTCCTCTTATTCAGCTAACAAAATTAACTGCTTCCTGCTTGAAGACATGCCCCTCTAAAGAGCTTTCAGATACTGACATAGGCGCACTTCCCTCTATACTCTGGGAGTTGTGTAGATAAAGTATACAACTCCAGCCAAAGCGAGAGCTCTGGCTCTGGTTTAAATGCTTTACCCGGCCATGCAGGCGATCCTCAGGTTGACTTACATGCATGGATCCGTGCAAAGAAGATTCTACTAGGTCAAACAGGCCTCAAGCCTGCAGAATCCAATTTACACAAAATATTGTGGACAGGAGTGAAGATATAGAGCCTTGAAGGTTTTTTTAAAAAAATCAGGGGTCAAAGCTTCTTCAGTTATTTGGCTACAGGGTAGCTCAGAAAGGTTTCAGAAGAGAAGCCAATGCGCAAGACTGGCGAACAAACTGTGGGCCTCCAGCGCTATCCGTGCCTGCTGTATATTTACTAAACTGTGGTAAGCGCCAACATGACCTTATTGTGGAAAAGCGGCCTACTGCAACTGCAAGCCACATTAAAGTTTTGTGAAGTTTGCCTCATAAGCTACTGTGACCATATGGCTCCAGAAAAAAGGGGACGGATTGAGACATCCGGGTTTTACTTCCATTGAAAGCAATGGAAGTAAGGAGAACAGATTGAGACATCTTGGTTGCTTTCAATGGAAGTAAAACCTGGATGTCTCAATCCGTCCCCTTTTTTCTGGAGCCATATGGTCACACTACTCATAACACATGAAATTTTTAAAATATATATTTTGGGGGGAGGGGGAATTGTCATGGAAGCATTAACCAGCTAGCGTGTTCTGATTAGTGGATAATGTGGGCTTACTGCGGGAGCACTTAGGCCCCGATTCTATAAATGATGCCTAAAGTTAGATACGTCTAGCTAGGGCTACCAGTTGTCCAGGAAAACCCAAAAATTTCCTCTTTTTAGAGGGCTGTCAGGGTGCCCGGACGGACTTTCCAAAACCCGGTAGTTTGTCCAGGTTTTTGAAAGCCCTGACCTCTTCTGGAGGGCCTCTGAGCATGTGCGGATGACATCACATGCATCCGAACATGCTCGGAGGCCCTCCAGACGTGGCCCGGAGGTTGAAAAAGAAAGATGAGGCTTTATGGGAGTGGGGCTGGAGGTGGAACAGGGAAGGGATAGGGTTACCAGAATTTCCAATCACAGTGCGGCGCGACCAGCCAGGAAGCGCAAAGGTCGCATTCCTGCACTGTGCGTCACTCGTCTAAGACAAAGGCAGCCGTCTAGGAGACCGCGCTGGACCACCGCCACTAAAAAAGGTACCGGGTTGGGGGGGGCACAGTGTATTCTGTCCATATGACGCACCCCATTTTCCACCCCCTTTTTGGGGGTGGGAAAAGTGTGTCTTATGGTCCGAAAAATACAGTATGTGCCAGTATATTAGGCCAGATTTTACTTGACCGAATTTACCGGCACCTAACTCGGATGGCTAGCGATGCCTAAGTCAACCACGCCTATTCTCCACCCCTAACCATGCTTACTTTTAAGGTAGGTGTCATTAGGTATCCTAAGAGTTCTGCATGGAACTCTTAACTGGCAATTTATTTTTTTTTCTGATTGGCTGAAAACTGATGCAGTCAATTACCATGCCAATTAAGCCAATTTTAAAAAGTTGTGCGTGGATTCTGAAGTTAGACGTCTCTAAGTGTCCTCGATCAGGATGCCTAGCAGCGTCTAATATAGGCATCCTATACAGAGTCCGACTCAAAATGCTCCTGTGTTTTGTTTTTTACAAGTCTCACCCACTAATGGACCTGCAAAAAATAAAAAAGTCCTTAATATATTGCCATGCTAGCTTTGGGTTTAGTGTGTGTGAAAGTCCAGCATTAGCATATAATAAGTCTGAATTTTACTGCGGCTTACGAGGGTCAATTGAAAAGTTTCCAGCCTAACCAAGAAAGAGCATGATTAGCATCACAATTCTATAGCTGTCCAGCAGATGGCGTTGACAAACGTCTACGAGTAGAGTTTCAAGTCAGTCTGTTGTCTAGTTTTGTCATGTCAGCCTTTTTAAGTGAACAACCGCTCCACTTTATAGAAAATGGACAAAATTGAGTATCGCACTGTGATAAAATTCCTTCATTTGAAGGGAAAATCGCCTACCTAGATTAAATCTGAGTTAGATGCAATGTATAGTGGTGCGTCTCCTTCATTTTCAATGGTGAAAGCGTGGACTGCTGAGTTTAAACGTGGCTAGACAAGCATTGTTGACGAAGAACGCTCCGAGTGTCCAAAAACAGCAACAACCAGCGAAATGGTTGATGAAGCTTACCAAATTGTGACGGAAGATCGCCGAGTGACTCTAAATGAGGTAGTAGAGGCTGCTGACATTTCATCATAATGTTTACACACCATCCTACACAAATAGTTAGGCATGAGGATATTGAGTGTGTAATGGGTGCTGTGTTTGCTAACCATTGACCAAAAACGAGTTCAATTGGACATTTTGAAAATGTGTCTTGAGCATTTTAAGTGTAACGAGAATGAATTTTTGCAGCATGTTGTGACTGTGGATGAGACTTGGGTTCATCTCGTACTCCTGAGACAAAGCAACAATCCAAACAATGGACTACAAGAGATGAACCGACTTTAAAGAAAGCGAAAACGGCTTTGTTGGCTGGGAAGGTGATGGCGACCATCTTTTGGGCTTTCTATGGGATAATTTTTATTGAGTATCTGGAAAAGGGAAAAGCCATTAATGATGAATACTATGCTGGTTTATTATCTAATCTAATCTAATCCTTCGTTTGGCCAAGAATGTTCTCTTCCACCAGGACAATGCTCTGGAACACACATCAGTAATCGCAATATTGAATGAATTGCGGTTCAAATTAATTCCCCATCTACTGTACTCTCTGGATTTGGCCACATGTGACTTTTTTCTGTTTCTGAAACTGAAAAAAATGGCTGTCTGGGACGAAACTTTCTTCAGATTCTGCAGTCATAGATGCTGTAAATAGCTATTTTTCCAATTCAGATGTTTTGTATTTTATTGAAGGCACGAAGGGTCTGGTAAAACATTGGAATAAATGTATTCTAAGTTAAAAGGAGACTATGGGCTCCTTTTACAAAGATGCGCTAGCGTTTTTAGCGCGTGCAAACCCCGCGCTAAATGAAAAATACTAATGCGAGCTCTATGGAGGCGTTAGCGTCTAGCGCGCGCTAAAACCGCTAGCTCACTGTAGTAAAAGGAGCCCTATGTTGACAATAAATTTCAATCCCCCCCCCCCAAAAAAAAAAAAAAAAAAAAAAGTTTTGCCGGAAACTTTTCAATTGACCCTCATAATCAAAGGGCCCCTAAGTTATGTAAATGTACCTGGTTCATGAATCAAATGCAACAAAAATCTCCACCAAGCATGTTTCTTGTGATAATCTTGAAACTTGTTCTTCTCATTACTCTGCTCTGGATTGTGCATATGTTTACTAGAGTCCCTTCTGGATTTAATCAGTGGTGGGAGGGAGGCAGGAAGACCTGCCAACCAATGAGAACACAGAGAAAATTTCCCAGACTCCAACCTCATGTATGTATGTTCTTGATAAAAGAAACAGCTTTAAGTGTCTTGGAAGCAGCCCACAGTCTGAATAAGAAACAGGAACTAGGCAATATGCTTGTGTTAGGGAATTCCAAACTGAATAAGCGTGTGAAAATGAAAGAAGAAAAATTCAGAAACAAACCAAAGTCATTCCCCTTGATGCCAATGGCCTGAATTCAAGCTAATGCTGCCACCTGGTGGAAAGGGGGAGGAATGGGGCTTGTGTACTGTCTCTTTGTGGTTATGGCATTTAGGGTGGTGGGCAATGGAGGATTGGGGAGTGGTGCTGGGTTTTGATCCCATGCTCTCTGGGTGCAGGGGCAGTGACTCTGACACTAGGCGACTCCTCACCTCCACTCCCTGGGTGGGTTTTTCATTTACCTATTCAGGACACATGGTGGGGGGGGAAGGCAGGCATGTGAATTCTGACATGGGAAGACAGTTTTGGATCCACACAGACTCAGGGCTCCTTTTACTAAGGTGTGCTAGCGTTTTTAGCGCGTGCTAACCCTGCGCTACGCAGCTAAAACTAATGCCAGCTCAATGCTGGCATTAGCATCTAGCACGCGGCATCGTAGCATGCGTTATTCCGTACGTTAAAGCCCTAACGCAGCTTAGTAAAAGGAGCCCTCAGTTTGGGATACACTTTTTTTTTTTTTTTAACTTTTAAATTAAGAATCATCGCAAATGTTAACGTCTTAAATGCATGAGGACAGCAGCATTCAGTAAGAGCTGACCTGATTGTATCTGATATCAAGTTTCAAGTTTTGATTAAAATTTGATTCAATCGCTTATCCAATTTCTAATCGAAATACAAATTAAAAAATAATGGGGAAAACACAAACACAAAAAAAAACCAACAAAAAAACATAACAAGATAAGAACAACGCCATTTACAGGAAAATTAAAAGAATTTAAGTAAAACAACATCAAATAACTGGCTTACTAATAATTGACGATTTTTTTTTTTTTTTTGTAATTGTTTATTTACTGTACTGCTGTTTCGATGCGTTGTTTTTTGTTATAATTGACAATTTTGACAGACAAACATAAGACAAAAAGGAAGCTGGGTTGGAACTACAAGTTGTATGGGAAAGAAAGCCAAATAAGGGACAAACAAAAGGAAGGGGAACATTGCTACTTGTTTCTTTAGAGGAATTTGAAGAAATGATAAGAGTGAAAAAAATCAAATGTTGAAATCTTCTTTGAATAGATGACTCAGGTAGGCCCTTGAAATGGTCAAGGTTGCTCTCCTCCCTTACGGGAGCTGGTAGGGTATTCCAAAGTTGGGGGGCCATCACTGAAAAAATGTCATGCCTTCTTGTTCCTATTATTCGAAGGGAGGGGACTGAAAGCAATGTACGGTTGGACGATTTAAGAATCCCGCACGGAATAAGATATTTATCGATGAATTGAGGTAATATGGAGTGTATCGTTTTAAACGTTATTAATGAAATTTTATAAGAAATTCTTTGATTGATTGGCAACCAATGGGCATTCCGAAGCAAGGGGGTTGCATGGTCATATTTCCTAGCTTTTGTTATTAGTTTGATTGTAGCGTTTTGAATTATTTGAAGGCGTCTCAATTCTTTCTGAGTAATCCAGTTTTGCAATGATTAATGAGCGAACCAATATGTTCAAACATTTCGGTTCTAGGAATTTAGAGATTGACCGAATCATCTTGAGTTTGAAAAAAACAAGATTTGATTACAGAGCTTATGTGATTGTGAAATGTCAATTTTTTTTAAAATCAAATATAACCCCTTGAATTTAGTAGGTGGCTCTTCAGCCCTGCCTTCCCCTCCGCCATGCCCAGAATCTCCTATTCCCTATTCCTCCATAGTTCAGCATTTCCTCTTCCCTTCCTTACTCCCTCTCCCCAAAGTTTCCAACATTTCCCCCTCACCAGGTTTCCAGCATTTTAACTTCTCTTCCCCTCACCATGTCCTGCATCTCTCCCTCCTTTCCCTAGCCTCGCTCCCTGTCCAGCATCTCCTCTCCCCTTCACTACTCCTTCCCACACTATGGGATGGATCTAATAAATGGCACCTAAAGTTAGTGCCCTTTCTCTCGACGTTGAAGTATGAATTGTATAATGCATTTTAGTGCCTAACTTTAGATGTGGATTAAGTGAAGGATCATAGATTCATTGACAACACAGGGAATAGAGGGAGATTTAGAAGCAAAATTGAATTATTTAGAACAGAGGTGGATTTACCGCCTCAACACCATAATCCCCTATGGTCTAAATTTGGAGTTAGAGTGGCTGTCCCTTATATGAGGTCTCGCTGGGGGTTTATTGTGATTATTTCCCCCTCCGAATTTACAGGGGTGCTTTTATTAGATGGAATAAGGTTTTACTCCCGACTGGCTGTTAATGCTGGGCCAGAGACGTCGGGAGTACTTAATGAGAGCAGAAAAACGCCGCGGCCATCTTACATAAAGAGTTGGATGGTCACGTCGTGAATTTCAAGTTAAGCCAAGGTAAGAGCTAGAGCTTAAGAGTATTAAATCAGTATTACTGAAGATGGTTTTATGTTTTAGGGATTGTAGCCCTAAAGAAACCCCAAAAGGGTGAAACATGTTGGCGAACTTGTCCCTGTCTGTTTACCACCTAAGCTAAGTACAAACATTCCTTTAATATTTCCTAAAAAAAAGTTGAAAAAAAGTAAAAAAAATAAGTGATCACTTATCTAATTTATGGAACACAAATCAAGTTTTATAAAGTGACCCAATGAAGATTTGGATGCATAAAGCCAAGTGTTATGAAATCTTATTGAACATTTGGTGGCATTTCAGAGGGTTTGAAGAAGAAGTATTATTAGAGGATATTTCAGAGGTGGTCTAAGATAACCCACCTCACTATATCAATTTGTAACTTTAGATGTGAGCATTTATATTAGCCAAAGGCTGATGTAAAACTTGCACTCACCGAATGGAGTATTTAGGCACGTAAAGGCAAGCATTAAAAAAAACAAAACCCAAAAACCTGCTCCAACATGCTGAGAACACCCCCTTAGGAAATGCATGCAATAGATCAGGGGTCCCAAAGTCCCTCCTTGAGGGCCGCAATCCATTCGGGTTTTCAGGATTTCCCCAATGAATATGCATGAGATCTATGTGCATGCACTGCTTTCAATGCATATTCATGGGGGAAATCCTGAAAACCCGACTGGATTGCGGCCCTCAAGGAGGGACTTTGAGATCCCTGCAATAGATATTAGGCGCACTGTTTATAGCAGGGCTGCCCAAGTCCAGTCCTCAAAATCTACTGGCAGGCCAGGTTTTCAGGATATACACAATGAATATGCATGAGAGAGATTTGCCTGCACTGCCTTCTTGGTATGCAAATCTCTCACATGCATATTCATTGTGGATATCCTGAAAACCTGGCCTGCCAGTAGATCTTGAGGACCGGACTTGGGCAGCCCTGCTTTATAGAATAGGGGCACAGACCCGTTACTGCTACCTCTCCTTATAATTTATATAGTGCTGCCAGACGCACACAGCCCTGTACATTATATAAACCATGTAAGAGACAACCCTGCTTGACAAAGTTTACAAACTGAGGTCCAGATTCTGAAAACTAAAATCTGCCTTTAAATGTGCTCGCTAAACCAGTTCCAGCTGGTTTAGCATGCATGAATTTGAGCGGCCGATTATTAAAACGGCTTTACCGTGGTCTTTTCTGAGTTATCTGGCAGTCTCTGATACTGTCATGCAAATGTAGTACAAAGGGGGTCATTAGTATTCAATTGAGCACTCCAAGCGATTCTCTATCATCGCCGAGTGATTCTCTCACCTCCTTGTGCCACATTTGCGGCTAAAAATTTGGCAACGGGTCTGAGCTGTCGTTGCCTTACTTTCTGATCAGTGACTGAGCGCTAATTGGCTCAGGC
The DNA here is from genome assembly GCF_902459505.1 of Geotrypetes seraphini. Classification (NCBI taxonomy): domain Eukaryota; kingdom Metazoa; phylum Chordata; class Amphibia; order Gymnophiona; family Dermophiidae; genus Geotrypetes; species Geotrypetes seraphini. The sequence continues at coordinate 15,928,916 of NC_047094.1, read as the reverse complement.
ACTGACAGGAAAGTAAGCCTTGACAGCTCAGATCATCCCCCCCATTGATCTGACCCAGTAAGGTTTTTATTTTCTTATTGTAAGCTCTCCCTCTTTGAACTCCCAATTCCCACTCTCTTAACCTTTAATCTTAGGTTACCTAACCAGATAAAGTAAGAATTATAACAAAAAGAGGGAAAAGTTAACATAAAATATAAAATTACCTTAAATAAAAAAATACAAGGAATAAGAGTTTTTGTTGGTTTATTGTTACAACTCTAACAAAAAGTATATATATCTAAATAACTTTAGAATAAGATTTAAAAAAAAAAAAAAGTTTCCCTCAAAGAATTTAGTCCTTCCAAATAATTTTATCCTCACAGAGTTCAGATGTCAATTTTTCTCACAGGGTTCCGTTGTTTTATTTACGCAGCCGTTGGGTACCAGCCCTTCTTCTTTCCTCTATGGAGATTCAGCTCTAATCATCAGCGTACCTACTTCCTAACTAAAAAAAAATCAAAGGAAGCAAAACCCTATCACCCTGAAAATTATATTTGTTTCTTTATTTTTTGACTAACTACCCCTAGAAAAGAAAGGATAATTGAAATTCCCTAAACTTTTTCCACCCACGATGTATCTTAAACTATTCTCAAGCCACCCCAAACCAACCTGTCTTCCAGACTGATCACTACCCAACTGCTCTCTCTCTTGCAGTTTTCGAATCCTGACCAGCACTGCTCCTTCTACATGCGATCATCAGACCTAATGCAGACATCAGCATTCCAGAATTCATACTGTCAGTCAGGCAAATACAGCATTAATTTTGCTGGCTACCATCAAAAAAAACTTTTCACTTTAAAATATTAGAGAAAAAAAAACTTCTATCAGGTCTTCTGCCCTGGGTAAACTATAACATATTTCAAATTTATTTTGTAACCCATGGTTGCATTACATTTGATGGTAAATAGTCTGATGAACCAATTAAGCTTTTTAAATAATCGTTATGCGCCTAGATCCATTAACTTTAGATATCATTCATAGAATTAAGGCCTTAGTACTATTCTGTTATCAGTGCCCATCTCAGAGCAACATTTAGCTCTTATTGATTTGTGCCTAAATCTGGGTTTCATATACTGAATTTAGCCCTAAAGAGCTCCGTGATTGCTGTGCAATTTGTGTGGAGTAATTTTCAGAAGGAAAGCGTATTCATGCTTTCATTTCGAAAACTGCTGTAAACTGCCACCCAAGCTACTTGCAATGTCATAGTAAAGGGCAGGGGGGAAAGGGTGACGGGATAATCGCGCGCCAGACGCCAGCGCGCCGACAATTCGACACAAGACAGAAGTGCACGAATGAAAAATAATTTTTAAAGAGCTCCGACGGGGGGTTTGGGGTGGCAACCCCCCCCCCCCCACTTTATTGGTTAGTGTTCGTGCTGCCGTTGCGGGGGAGGGGGGTAAAACCCTCCACATTATAGAGAAAATGGAACTTTTCCCGAAACAAATCAGAAAAAGTTCCGTTTTCTCTATAATGGAGGTTTCCAACCCCCCGAAACCCCCCTCCAACAGCAGCGCGAACACTAACCAATAAAGTGGGGGGGGGGGTTGCCACCCCAAACCCCCCGTCAGAGCTCTTTAAAAATTACTTTTTCCCCCACGTGCTTCTGTCTTGCGCCGAATTGTCAGCGCGCTGGCATCTTGCGCGCTACTGACTATGAACCGGAGGGGGGGGGGGGAAGACTGCCCCAGGTGCCATCTTTGTAGGGTGTGCTGGCACTCTCTTCCCCACCCCACCGTGTAACTCTTGAAGCTTCTTCCACTTGCTGCTCATGCCGACCTCAGCTCCCTTTTGCTGGACCAGAATCTGATGACCTGTCCTGTCACTGGACCAGAATATGATGTCACTAGACCAGAATATGATCTCAGAAGGGAGACGAGGCCAGCATGAACACCTGCGAATGCTTCAACAGTTACACGGTGGGGTGGGGAGGAGAGCCACCAATGTTCTCGCAAAGGTGGTGCCTGGGGCGGTCTGTCCCCCCTCCCCCCACCTAACTTGGGCAGGTATGAGCAGCAGGTGAAAGATGCTGCTCGTGCTGGTGAATGTTTCAAGAGATATCCTAAGATTTCTGCATGGAACTCTTAACTGGCAATTTAATTATTTTTTTTTTTTCTGATTGGCTGAAAACTGATGCAGTCAATTACCATGCCAATTAAGCCAATTTTAAAAAGAGTTGTGCATGGATTCTGAAGTTAGGCGTCTTTAGGCGTTATTTATTTTATTTTTTACAAGTCTCACCCACTAAAGTCCTTCATATATTGCCATGATAAATTTGGGTTTAGGGCGTGGGAAAGTTCCTTATTAGAATAAACCAAAGCCTGGATTTTGCTGCCGCTTACTAGGGTCAGTTGAAAAGTTTCCAGCCTGATCAAGAAAGAGCGAGATTAGCATCACAATTCTATAGCTGGCCGGCGAAAGCACCTCTGTAGATAAGAGAGGTGTCTGTCGGTCTCATAAGTACGGGGATCTCGTAAAGCATGTCTTCTCAGAATAACAGAGAACGGAGGAAAGAGAAAGAAAAACCTAATTTTGAAGAAGAGGGATTATCTGTCAGGCAGTCAAACTGGAATATATCCATTGCTAGACCATTATAAATGGGATCCAAACCAATTGATCTTATCTGCAGTCATCCTCTACTCTTCATCCCCTCTCCGCAATTTGAGCCCCCTTCTACCATTCCGTAAGCTTCTGAAGACCTGGCTCTTCTCCAAAACGTAACCCCGTCCCTTTCCTGGCACTCTCACACCTAACCTCTCTTCTCTCTTACTTATATAATTCCACTGGAGTTCCGTTTCTTCCCTAACCATGTAAACCGTGTCGAGCTCCATCTGCGGAGATGATGCGGTATATAAACCCAAGATTTAGTTTAGTTTAGTTTCAAAGTAAACCAGTTTGGTGTCAGGTCAAAAGTGCACCGGGACAAAGGCGCGCGCAGACAATTGAGCGCAGCGCAGAGGCGCGTGGCGCAGAAAATTAGTTTTTAGGGCTCCGACGGGGGGCGTGGCGCAGAAAATTAGTTTTTAGGGCTCTGACAGGGGGCGTGGGGGGGAACCCCCCCCACACTTTACTTAATAGAGATCGCGCCGCATTGTGGGGGAGTAGTGGGGGGTTTGGGGGGTTGTAACCCCCCACATTTTACTGAAAACTTCACTTTTTCCCTGTTTTTAGGGAAAAAGTTAAGTTTACAGTAAAATGTGGAGGGTTACAACCCCCCAAACCCCCCATAACGCCGGCGCGATCTCTGTTAAGTAAACTGGGGGGGGGGCTCCCCAACAAAACCCCCATCAGAGCCCCTAAAAACTGTAATTTTCTTCAGCGCGCGCCTCCATCTTGCGCTCAGTTGTCGGCACGCGCCTTTGTCTTTCGCGGGGTTGTCTATGAACCAACCAGTTTCCTCAATTTTCATGGAGAGCATCTTTCACTTTATGCATTTTCTACATTACCAGGAAAAACTTGGACACGCACAATGGAGGCTTTGCTCAAATGTGTGTTAAAGAATCAGGCAAACATGTTACAATTCTATGCACAAGATTTTGGTGGCATACGGTAGCTGTGGAATAGTTCTTCCCTCCCAAAGTTGCAGAAAATCAAATCATTGCTCAAAAAGTGAAAAACTGTCCGGCAGATTTAAGACTTCGTGTTTGTGGTTGGTTTGGTTTTTTTGGCTGAAACTTCCGCTATGTCTTTGAGCAGTTGCTCGTTGTCCTCCGACAGTGCCGAAAGCCCAATTGTAGAACTTGATCAATGCAACGGTGAATAAAAGCTCACATTGACAAACTGCTCAATGGTTTGTTTGTTTTTTGAGGGGAGAAAGAAGAAAGTGCAACGAGCAAGCAGAAATAGAAAAGGTACAGAGGACAACCAAATATGAAGGTCTCCAAAATGATGAAGGGGATGGAACGACTCCCCTTTGAAACTGAACTAAACTAAACTAAACCTTAAGTTTGTATACCGCATCATCTCCACAGAAGTAGAGCTCGGCACGGTTTACAGGAATTGGTATAGAAAGAAACTACAATGAAAACTGGAAGGACTTAGAAAGAGAAGTTTAGAGGGAATTAGTATATCGATGAGGGAGGGGTCATTGCATTTTAGAGAAGAGTCAAGTTTTCAGATGTTTTCGGAAGAGTTGGAGGGAGGTCAGGCACCGAAGCGGGGGTAGTAAAGCGGTTCCAGAGTTCGGTGATCCTGAAGGAGAGGGAAGTCCCTAATTTTCCTGCATGGGATATGCCTTTTAAAGAGGGGAAGGATAGTTTGAATTTTTGAGTGGATCTGGTGGTGTTGGGATTCGAGGAGTTCCAAGATAGTGGGAAAAGGGGAGGCAGGATACCGTGAAGAGATTTGAAGGTTAGGCAGGCGCATTTGTCGTGAACCCTGAGGATTACTGGGAGCCAGTGAAGCTTAGCCAGAAGCGGGGGAGACGTGGTCAAATTTGCTTTTTGCGAAAATTAGTTTAGCCGCAGTGTTCTGGATCCGCTGGAGTCTGTGAAGGCTTTTCTTTGTCAGGCTTAAGTAGATGGAGTTACAATAATCCAGTCTGGAAAGAAAGACTAAGAGGCAGCTGAGGGGAGAAATCAAGTGTCAAGTTTTATTAAAAATTTGATTCTAATGCTTATCAAAAATTTCTAAGCGATGTACCAGTAAAAAAATGGGGAACACAATCATATATATAGAATTGACTCTCACAAACTAAACTAGATTAACCCAACCCTTGAACAGGTTTGTTTACTCTTTCCAAAATCAAGGACTAGGGGGCATGCAATGATGTTACTAAGTAGTACATTTAGAACAAATTGGAGAAAATATTTCTTCGCTCAACATATAAGCTGTGGAATGCATTGCCAGAGGATGTGGTAGAAGCAGTTAGCATAGCAGGGTTTAAACATTGGTTTGTTCTAGTTCCTACATGTCAATAAACTGTTATTAAGGTGGACTTGGGAAAATTCACTGCTTATTCCTGGGATAAGCAGTGCGGAATCTATTTTACTCTTTTGGGAACTTGCCAGTACTTGTGACCTGGACTGGCCAGTGCTGGACGGGTGCTTCGGTCTCTCCACTACGGTGATTCTCACTGCTGCTCTCAATCTTCGACTGCTGCTGGGCGTTCCAAAGCACGTGATCAGACAGATCCGAATAGTACAAAACGCAGCAGCTAGATTTCTGCTGGGAAAACCAAAGCAGGCGAGTGCCACCCCGCTACCGAAAGAGTGAAATTCAAGGGTTCATAGACAACCCCGCGCAAGACGGAGGCGCGCGCCGAAGAAAATTATAGTTTTTAGGGGCTCCGACGGGGGTTTTTGTTGGGGAGCCCCCCCAGTTTACTTAATAGAGATCGCGCCAGCGTTGTGGGGGATTTGGGGGGTTGTAACCCTCCACATTTTACTGTAAACTTAACTTTTTGCTTAAAAACAGGGAAAAAGTGAAGTTTTCAGTAAAATGTGGAGGGTTACAACCCCCCACAACACGGCGCGATCTCTATTAAGTAAAGTGGGGGGGTTCCCCCCCACGCACCCCCCCGTCGGAGCCGTAAAAACAGTAATTTTCTGCGGTGTGCACCTCCGCGCTGCACTCAATTGTCTGCGTGCGCCTTTGTCCCGGCGTGCTTTTGACCTGACACCAAATTCAAGATCATGTTACTGATACACAAAATCATTCATCTGTCAGAACCGCAATACCTAGTAACTAGACTAGACAATCATACACCAACCCACGCCCTACGCTCAAGCCAAGAACACCTACTGGAAATACCCTCCTTCAGAGACATCAAATACAAAAGCGTCAGGAACAGAATGTTCTCAGTGATGGCGTCAATGTGGTGGAACTCCCTTCCGAAGGAATTAAAACGAGAAAAGGACACCAAAATGTTCAAGAAAGGAATAAAACGATACTCTTCACAGAACACTTTAGCAAATAGATGTTTAGGGGGAGTAGAAACATGGAAGAAACAGCAGGCTACCCCCCAACTTGGAACACGAAAGGGTGAACTCACAAATAATACAAAGACGAGTATATTACATTACATTACGGATTTCTATTCCGCCTATACCTTGTAGTTCAAGGCGGATTACAAAAGATTTGACTGGGCATTTTCCAGTGAAGATACAATTTATTTTTATTTATTTTTTTTTTTTTAACAGAGGAGAGATAGCTGGATAGAATCCTAGGGGAACTTACGGGTTGGATGGTAAACTGACAGTGCCGAACTGTGTGATATAAACAAATAGAATACAGTTAGAATAGGTAAGATTACAATCTATTTTAGGGGTTTTGGGGGGGTTATTTGGGGGAGAATTATCTGGAGGTAGGTGAAGAGGGGTTAAGATATTTGGATGAATTTTTTGAAAAGCAGGGTTTTGATTTCTTTTCGGAATGTTTTGAGGTCGTCCGTTGTTGTCAGCAGATTGGAGATGGAATACAGTATATGACAATACAGAAACAATAATTATTGTATATGTAGAGGAAAGATACATATATATTTAGCTCATGTATTGTACTGTATTTCCTCATATATAGGCCACAGTCTATACATGGGTTTTACAAACCCGTGTATGGGGCAGCCTATATAAAAAATTTTCATCATCCCCCCCCCACCCACGGTACCTTTTTCGGAGCCCCCTGGATGGTGAATCTCCAGTGGTGCAAGGCAGCTGCGATCTCTTCGTCATCTGGCCTGCACCGCCCACTGAATGGCTGTCAGCTCTCGCGGGACTCGCAAGAACTGACGTCAGTCAGCAAGCGGTGCAGGGTTAGGCCGGACGCCGAAGAGATCGCGGCTGCCCTGCACCGCTGGAGATTCGCCATCCAGGAGGCTCCGAGAAAAGTGCCGGGGTGGGGGGAAGATTTTAAAAGGCAGAGGAGGTACCGGAAAATAAGCCACAGCTAATACCTTATCGTCCGCAGCTTATCGTCCGGCTTTTAAACATAGGCCGCCCCTTTCTGCAGCCTATACATGGGTGCAGCCTATATGCAGGGAAATACGATAACATCTTTACCGAAGCTCATGCAGCCATTAGTAGCGATATAGAAGCTTTGAATAAGCAATGTTTCTCTGCCCTCTCCTGCAACAGTAAGTCGGGGCTCAGGATTTCCACTATGAATATGCATTCAAGAGATTTGCATCTAGCGACAATCACAGTATGGAAATCTCTCCTGCATATTCATTGTGGCAATCCTGAAAACCCAAGTGGTTAGGTGTGTGTCCAAGAGGGATGAGTAGCAAAGAGCCATAAGACTGTTTAGAAACGTCTAACTACAGAGGAATGGAGTCAAGAAACCAGGAACCTCTTGCTTTTTTTTTTCCCTGTATTTATTTTAAAACATTGAATCCAAGCAGAATAGAAATCACAGAAATTACACATATGAATTTTTCTTTCATTGTGGGGGAAAAAACAAACAAACAAAAAATTACAGTAAAAAAACAACTGAGTAAAACTATAAGATAAAGGGGGAAAAATACCAAAAAAAGGAGCTCACAGCTCAGTGTAACCCTTACAATTTAAAAACACTACTATAATTGGTCCAAATATTAAAAAAGAAATTATAAATTTATATATATTATATGTATATAAAGTGGTATGATAAACAACCATTACGGTTAAAAACAAAGACAAGCATTAAAAACAAAATTAATTACAAAAAAAAGGCTAAGGACATGTTTACTAGTCAACTTTCGTGCAACAGGGTGAACAGAACGATTCCCTTAAAAATGATCGTTTTTAAGCCTATGTGCAAAAGCTCTGATCTCCCCCTATTCACAGGTAAAAACCAGATGTCCGATGGAACAACCGGCTGCTGAGTGGGGCTGGTCCTCAGCTTTAAAAAGGAAATATTGAGTCTGGAACTGCATAGTGAATCCACGTGGCATGAGGAGACTTTAGAGCACCTGGAGTTCTGGGTTCTTTTCTGGGGGCCACATTTTGGGGAAATGGACGCAGTCGAACAGTTGCAAAGACAGCTACCAAAAGGGTGCCAGACCTGCAAATGCAAGGTCTTCACAGAGCGAGGATTAAGGGACTGAAAGCAAGGAGGAGCATTTTCGATAGGACGTTGGACGTTTTGGGCAGGAAAAATGCCCATTTTCAAAACTGCCAGACACCTTATCTTTTATTTTTGACAATGACCTAGGTATAAGTTTTGGTTCTTAGGACATCTATCTTTATTGGCCATTATAAAAAATAAAAACGTCCCCATGAAAACAAGTTTTGTAGACATACTCGACTATCTTGTCTGATCGCGGCAGAGGAATCACCTTCAGCTGAGCTGGCAGGAATCCAATTCCTCTGCCGCGATCAGCCAATGGTAAGTCCTCAATGTGCTGGGTTTCCCCCCCATCTCTGGGTAGTAGGAGGGGCGGGGGTGTCAGTGACCAATGGGGGAGTAAGGGGGAATCATGCCTTAATACCTCCAGTGGTCTTCTGGTCAGTTTGGGGCAGTTAGACACAACTAAAACAGGTCTAACTGAGGCGTCTAAGTTCCCTCTAAGAAAGCTTTATCACTGCAGTCCATCCAAGTTAATTCCCGCCCATAACACATCTCCCAACAAGCCCCTTTGAGCTCTGAATGCAGAGCAGCTTAGAAGTGCTGCTCCACGTCCAGAAAGTTGGTTTTCATTATCTTGGACGTCCCTGCTATTAGGTTGTCCAAGTGCCAACTTAGACTGTTTTTTGGACATTTCAAAGTTTTATGAGCCTCTTACTCTCTAGAACAGGGGTGTCAAAAGTCCCTCCTGGAGGGCCACAATCCAGTCGGGTTTTCAGGATTTCCCCAATGACTATGCATGAGATCTATTAGCATACAATGAAAGCAGTGCATGCAAGTAGATCTCATGCATATCCATTGGGGAAATCCTGAAAACCCAACTGGATGGCAGCCCCTGAAGAGGGACTTTGACACCCCTGCTCTAGTAGACATGAGCAGTGAAGATGGGGTATAACAAACATTCAGTATTTTGTAGTTTCAATAAAAGTACCAGAGGCCAGCATTTTGAAGAGAAATTCCTGATATAACGCTAGTGAAGGGGACTTGTATACCACCTTTTTGTAGCTTTGGTATTTCAAAGCTGACATTCAAAGCGGTGGCATTGAGGGATCAAATGGCTTGGCCAGGGTCACAAAAAGCAGCACTGGGATTTGATCTCACAACCTCTGGGTGCAGAGGCAGAAGCTCAACCAGTGGCCCACACCAGTGATGGAGGCGCGGAAGAACTATTTCTTTGCCAAGGGGTAGTAGAATCTGAGGATGGGACAATCTACCAGTAGAGGTAGAAACAACCAAAACTGTGGCAGATTTTTGAGACAGATATAGGAGGTAGAAGGGTATCAAGTAATTATACAATAGGATAGGTTCAACTAGGTAGATAGAATGGGCCAAGAGCTCTTTATCAGTTGACATTGACCATATTACCGAGTAATACCTAGAAATGTTGGATGCACACCTCCTTGCAAATCACATTGAGGGATACGGCTAAATATGGTCATCATAAGGGAACACCTAGGTCTCCATCAAGGAACATCTAGATTGGCCTCCGCGTGTGCAGGTCACCAGACTGGATGGACCAAAGGTCTGATTCGGTGAGGGCATTTCTTATGTTCTAAATAGCAATCTCCTATCACAGTGCTGCTTACCTATGTCAACACACAGTACTTCTAGTCTGTACATCTATTCATTTCATGCTCTGATTTAGTCATTGATAAAACCCTTTTGGACAATTACCAGGGTCGTTTCACTAGTCAAACATTTGGTGTTAGTTTCAGAAAGAATATGTATGTATTTATACACGTACAGAGTTTAACTCACTTTCTTTCCCTTGTCATCTTACGATGGCTTCCACCAGATTTTGTTTGGAATAGGGAATTGCTATCGAGGCTGCTAGCATTTTCCCGTTGGCTAGCTCAAGACATCTCTATAACCGACAATGCAAGGCTCACATTGCCTGGGAGTGGAGAGGACACAATGGGGTAAAATACAGATTGGTGTTTTTTCAGATGATAAGATGGGGGCATGGTTCACACATCTCTGCCCCTCAATACCTCTCTTCTCTCTCCTTACACACCTCCAGAAAACTCCGTTCCTCAAATAAGCCGCTCTTAGCTGTACCCTTCTCATCCACCGCCAATTCCAGACTTCGTTCCTTTCATCTAGCTGCCCTCTATGCCTGGAATAAGTTACCCAAGTTTGTCCGTCAAGCCTCTTCCCTTTTTAAGAGCAGATTGGAAACCCACCTTTTTGATATAGCCTTTAATCCATAACCCTACTTCCCACTGCTCACCAATCCTGCCAGCTGATTAACCGTTCCCCTTAACTGTATCCATGACATCCTGTTTGTCTGTTTAGATTGTAAGCTCTTTTGAGCAGGGATAGAAATAATAATTAGTATACGCATTTACCCAACACCTCTCACTAACCTATCAGAGATCATGGCTTACTAGGTGTTGTCTTCCATTGAATGAAGGATTGAATCCAATGAATGAAGGATTAAATCCAATGTTCAACAAGCCCTCAACACCCATCACCTGGAATCCGAGGGTATGAAAAGATGAAGTATGTGGGTAGTGGTTGTGGGTCATTGGGAAAGTTCTGGATTTCTTCTTTATGATAGATGAGCTCGGGACAACTGTGGAAAAACAAACCTTCCCAGAGGAGCCAACTTTTCAAAAATGATTGGTGGTGCTAAACCCAGTGGAAATTGTCCATCCCTGGACACAGTCAAAGAGTTTGCTGTTGTCCTCAAGCACCCACAGAGTTGACTCCTCTGCCTGGAGGTCATGGTGAGATGGTAGAGTTTTAACAGAACTAGTACAGTGTAAGTTGCAGTGGAGGAGATAGAGAGTAAATACATACGATTAAAAATAAAAAGACAAATTACCAGACATTGCTTTTGTCAATACATATCATGAAATGGCACTACTAGGCAGTATTTCTGTAGTATGGTTACATAATGAGTTATGGTCTTTACTGGTTGAATGTTTACCAGGAGTCACTTCAGATTCGTTCACCCCCTAAAGTTGATTCAGGACCAGCTCATTGAATGTAAAACAAAGGCAATGCTGACCAGGAAATTTGACTAAATACCTAAGAAATACCCAAAGACCTGCTGGTGCTACCTCAAGTGTTCGCTCTTTCTCCTCATGGATATCGGCAAAATACCCCACTCAAAATGCAAAGTTATCCAGTTAAGCTCTTCATATTACACAGAAGATACTGTTGCTACAGTTCTAGATTCTCAACATGGCAGGGAAGCATTCCGCCACATCTCGGGTGGATTTCCTTTTGCAATCATATTGCAGCCTTGAGGGCTGGGTGCCAAGCACGACATGCTCTGTACATTTCACATTGTGGAGATGCTAGCTCTTAAAGACCCAAACCAACAAAGCTTCTATAGCAAGAGCAAACATAAAACAAAAAAAAAAACAAAAAAAAACCCAACCCCCAACCAGTTAACACCAAGGTTTGTGCTTCTCAAACATGAAGGACAGTTTTACCGCACCGGTCCCCATGTCAATGTCTTCCTGCTACATCTATGGTCGGCTAATTCCATCTTTCTTTTGCATGTCCAATAGAGAAGACTATCGTTGTTCCTCCCCCCATGAGATGAAATCAGGTTGACTTCTCATATAGCATTCTATCTAGAAGATGGGAGACAAAAAAGAAAAGAAAACTCCAAAAATCAATCATTCTAAGATGCTACTGTATTTACAAGGTCTAAACAACCCACGGTATGACACCGACATCTGTAGAAAAAGATTGAAAAGTCTCTCTCATTCTGTTTTTGAGTTCTTGTATCCAGCACTGCTGTGAAGATCTCTTTAGTCTATGTGCCCGACTCATTTCCAAAGAGTGCGCAGAGCAAGTCACCTCATGTGCAGAAGCGTCTTTATGCCTACGTTCCTGGGCAATGAGGGATGACCAAGAGCGACGTGAGACAAATCAGTTCACCAGCACTGCGCAGACACATCGCTGGTTCCAAAGAATGTTCAATTGTCTCATCAGAATGATTCAAAAAGGTAAAAACTATACAAGAAAAATACGAGCCCCCCCCCCCCAGTTTCTTGCATCCTGTGCAGGCAAGTGGCTGATCACTTTTGATGCAATCCAGTTCCAGCAACTCTACAGGATCCAGTTGACAGGGAGGCGGGGGACACTAGCTAATACTACTTCCTGTTTCTCTCCCAGCTTGCAGTGTTAGTTTCGGGTTTGCAAGATTTGTTCTTACTTTTTTCCCCCCTCAAATCAGCTTTATAAATTAAGAACATACATACATTTATTGTACACAGTTATTAAACTCCAATGGGCAACCCGGGGATGGAATTTAAACAGCACAAGTTGCTTAAGCAGGAGGCAGACGTCAAAATGAATTCAGACCTAAAGGGGTCAAATCAAGGGAAAACTCTGGAAAAGCAGGACAGTGGCTCGTACAGCAGAGGCATCACAGGTTCTGTGGCATAAAAAGGGACCGTCAGGAAACGCAGCTCAGTTCAATAAGTCTAGCCCAGGGATCTCAAAGTCCCTCCTTGAGGGCCGCAATCCAGTCGGGTTTTCAGGATTCCCCCAATGAATATGCATTGAAAGCAGTTCATGCACATAGATCTCATGCATATTCATTGGGGAAATCCTGAAAACCCGACTGGATTGCGGCCCTCAAGGAGGGACTTTGAGACCCCTGGACTAGCCCTTAAATGGGTTTTAATACAAGAAACAGTCCACTATAGGGTAAGGAAATGCTTATACAACTGCCCGGGGCTATACAGACAGAAGAGAAAACGCAGGGGTCAATATTTAGCTGTCTCTCTCAAACCTTTTTAGCTCCGACACACTAAACGGAGCAAATGTTTTTCACGGCACATTAGAACTGAAGTTATATAATTGCAGAACCAACAAAAAAAATGAAATTTGAGAGCTGTTTATTTAAGGTTCTTTAAGCTACGTGTGGGTAATTGTAACAACGGTGAAACTAAGCCTGTCTTTTACTAAATCGGCTAGAGCAGGGATCTCAAAGTCCCTCCTTGAGGGCTGCAATCCAGTCGGGTTTTCAGGATTTCCCCAATGAATATGCATTGAAAGCAGTGCATGTAAATAGATCTCATGCATATTCATTGGGGAAATCCTGAAAACCCGACTGGATTGCGGCCCTCAAGGAGGGACTTTGAGATCCCTGCTCTAGAGCAATTACTTACGCCTACTACTTATGGGGAATTCAGGAAATGCTTAAAAACACATCTGTTCCTGAAATATCTAGGCCAGGGGTAGGGAACTCCGGTCCTCGAGAGCCGTATTCCAGTCGGGTTTTCAGGATTTCCCCAATGAATATGCATGAGATCTATGTGCATGCACTGCTTTCAATGCATATTCATTGGGGAAATCCTGAAAACCCGACTGGATTGCGGCCCTCCAGGAAGGACTTTGAGACCCCTGGGCTAGAGGGTAAAGTGGAAAGAATTGCTAATCAATGCGATGGATGTGCTTGTTTTTGAGTGCAAATTAACGCAAAACGCAGCCCGATAGTTGACAAGCAAGCATGCATTTCATCGTCCACCCTCTGCAGTGTTTTTTTTTTTTTTTTTTCAATTTAATTTCTGTCGGAGCTGAAAAGCCAAGTTGGCAAAGATAAAGAAGATCCAAACGGTAACAAAGCCTCGATGGCTTTGTTGCTCAAGTTAGAATAACAACTGCATAAAAAAATTATAAAAAAATAAAGTGAAAATTACTTGCCGTTAGTTTTCAAGGACCAGTCACGCCAAAGGATGGCGCTTGTCTGGGCGGTTGTATCCTTACGCACACAGACGCTCATAACATTGACGGACTCTTGCGTACCCGACGTACATGTCATCTATTCTAGGGTATACTCATGAAGGGAATTTTTAAAAATAAAGTGAAATTCTGGAATCTCTCGTGGCACACCCGGAATCTCTTCGGGGCACACAGTTTGAGAGACACCGAGGTTGTGCTCAGCATTTTGCTGGCTGCTGCTGGTATTATGCCTGGGCTCCAGCACAGAATTTTCGGATTTCCAGAGCAGGCTAAACCATAGCCGATGAAGTGCGATATTCAACTTTTAGCTGCATAAATATAGGACCACGTAGAAGTCAGTCCTATTTATGCAGTGACCTTGGCTGGTTAAATGATGAATATTGGCATTTAACTGGCCAAGGGCTAGGGTTATCAGATGTCCGGATTTATCCAGGTGCCTTATCAAAACCCGGCACTTTGTCCAGGTTTTGAAAAGCTTCCACCTTGGGACAGCGTCGGGAGGGCATCCGCGTACGCACGAGAGTAAAGGGGCTGGGCTGGGTGGAATGGGTGGGCCTGGGGGCGGGGCTATAGGTCTGGACTTTACTGGAGTAAAATCTGGTAACCCTACCAAGTGCTGACTGTCCCCAGACACCACCAAAATAGCTGGTTTTGCTTTAGAACAGTGTCTCGCAAAACTTTACGAGCCGCGGCACACTAAACCGGCAGCTGCAGCTCGAGGACACCCGGATGTGTGTGGACATTGCCGCAATGACATCACACGCCTGCATGTCATCATGTCGACATCCGCGCAGGCCTTCAGTAGACCAGTAGGGGGTGCTGACAAAGAAGAGGCGCAAAGAAACAAGAGATGCCAGGGAGCAGGAAAGACGCTAGTGGCGGATGGCTGCCTATGGTATACACCTCTCGCCTTTCTATACCCTACTGCCCCAAGCGATCAGTGGCAAAAACTGCAAAATCCCCACCAGCTGTGTGGCAATATTAGCATTAAAAAGCCAACTGAATACAGCAACCAGCTTTTGCTAGCAGCGCTTCTGATTCCATCGCTTATATATATATATGAAGAGACACAGAGTGCCAGAATACAACTGAGAGCACCTGACAAGGCTTTGGAAGTCGCTCAGTTCAAGAAATTCCTAAATAATGCAGAAGAAAGATGCTGACCCACCCAAAACTCTGGTTTGTCTGTGCAAACAGTGGTGATGTGCACTTTTAACCAGTTGCCACGATATGCCAGGATTCAATGACACGAGAGTTTATTGAGATTCTTAGTAGAATGTGATAAAAGCAGTTAGTTTAGCAGGGTTTAAAAAAGAAAGGTTTAGGCAAGTTCCTTAAAAATGTCCATAAACTATTATTTAGGTGGATCTGGGATAAGCAGCATAAAATCTATTTTTACTCTTTTGGGGGTCTTGTCAGCCTGTGACCTCGACTGGCCACGGTTGGAAACAAGATACAGGGCTTGACGGGCCTTCGGTCTGTCCCAGTATGATGCTGCATAGTTGTCAATTTTTTTTAACTGAAGCTATATTTACTACATCTTAAAACCATCTTATTGTTTTTACTAAATTTCTTTATGCAGCTGTGTGCAGAGTAACACACAATGCAAAACATAATGTGTGGCTTTTTTTTTTTTTTTTTTAAATATTTGATTTCCTAGTGAATTAAGTAAAGCATAAATAAAGCTAATATGAAGCAGATAATGTAAGGAGTACGAGGCAGACAGCCAACCGTACTACAGTTCTTGAAATGCTCATATTTTGGGCACATGAATAGGACAGTAGAGCCATTAAGACAGTCTGAAATAAAGGTGTGGGCAGTTCTCGCTTTCCTGAAGACAGAGGCCCCCTCCCTCCCCCCTCCCCCCACTTTTCCTATCCTAACAGCTCTGTGTTAGCAGCAAAAAGTCCCATGATCCCGTGTTTTCCCAGCCCTACCTGCTCCCAGTCACCTGTAGCTCGACTACATGGCTAACGTAAGGTATCTTGGGAACTCTTTCGGCATTTCCCCGTTATTTCTAAGCCCCTTTTGGCAGAGTGGGGGGTGGGGTCCTTCCTTTTCTGGAAGATACAGACGAGTTCAGAGATTCTGCTGTTCTTTCACTGGAACATTCACGATCATGAAACGGAAAGAGAGAAGTCAGAGGAAGGAAAAAATAATTTATTTCAAGAGGGAAAAGTGTTACAACGCCTTGCTCTCAACACCCAGGATGTGCAAAATGTAGCACGGAGGTGAAGACAGAAGGGTGAAGTTGACAAGTAGCTCAATGAAGGGGACACTACCAAATTTTACTGGTAAATAAAGAAAGTGTTGCTGCTCTCCAGAGCATGTGAAGGTCGCCACTGATTACATAGCCTTTATTGTGGTTTTCGTTTGAAATATACAGTCAAAATTAGGGGACCTTTATCACAAACTAATCTTATGAATTGGAAACTGCCAGCCACTTGGATCTCTGTGGGAGGATGCCTGGAACATAAAAATAGCCTTACTGGGTCAGACCTGGATTGGCCTCCGTGAAGATGGGATACTGAGCTAGATAAATCATTGGCCTGACCCAGTAAGGCTATTCTTATGGTCTTATGGCGTGCAAAGCCTGAGCTCTTTCATTAATACTTGGAGACCATGGGTCAGTTTTAGCAGGAAATGGAAAAGATATCAGTACCAAGTACCCCCGAGCATCCACTGAAAAAATGTCCTAGTTTTTTCAAAGATCTCCTTCCTCATGTTGAGGTTACCATATTTTTCTCCTGGAAACATCGAACACATGACCCCCCCCCCCGCCCTGTTCAGCCTCCAGCCCCACCCTGTTCTGACCAAGCTCCGCCCAGTTGTCTCCAGCCCCGTCCCATTTTGCCCCCACAAAGCCTCCTCTCTTCTTCTGGACGAGCTCCAGCCACGTCTGGGGGGCCTGGAACATGCGCGGATGTGTGTGACGTCATCTACTCATGGTCAGAGGCCCTCCAGACGCGGCCGGAGCTCTTTGGGGCTTTCCCAAACCAAGACAAATGCCAGGTTTTCACGGATGTCTCATGTACACCCTTCAGGCCATATGAGTTGAATAAGTGCTGGTAATGAAGCCTTTCTGTAAAGCCTTCAAATGCACCATGCAAAGGTAAGTAAGAAGGGCTTGAAACACTGCCATCTTCTGGAGAAGGAAATAAAGTCAGAAAGAAACACGTTTGCTATTAGTACTGTTGCTCCAAGACGGATAAATTCTTTGTGTGATTGACGAATTAGAATTTTTTTTTTTTAAATTGAAGATTAAAATGAGACATAAGGAAGAACTAACAAGAGAAAATCTATAAATCTTGCAAAAGGAAATAGGTTTCCACTACTTCCACGGCCTACACGCACTGGCCAGACCAGGCCTGGATTTACCACAAAGCTAATTAAGCATGTGCTTAGGGCACCAAAATCAGGAGGAGCTATAGAGTTTTCCCCCCTAGCCATTATGCCCTTAACTCTTTCACTGCCATTGCCCCACCAATTATCCAACATGAATTTCAGTGCTTTTCTAATCATTAAAAATATATGTACATGATGTTTTGTACAGCAACAGTATTTCTCAGCACTTAATGGTGTTAATGTCTTGTCAGTTAAGCAATGGAAGGGCCAAGGGGCACCATTATTGGCC
This sequence comes from Geotrypetes seraphini, assembly GCF_902459505.1. Taxonomy (NCBI): domain Eukaryota; kingdom Metazoa; phylum Chordata; class Amphibia; order Gymnophiona; family Dermophiidae; genus Geotrypetes; species Geotrypetes seraphini. The sequence continues at coordinate 15,911,497 of NC_047094.1, read as the reverse complement.
TGGGCTTAGGACATCAGTTGGCCTTAACATGGTCCTGGGCCAGACTAAGAACAAGAGGTCTGTTAGAAGAGAAGTGTGAAACCCTTCTTCACACCTAAAATGGACTTGGTGCAAAATTTAAAAATCACAAAGTCTTTTTCTTGAAGGAATTTGGCACAAAACAAGCTGGCTTCTGTTCCACGTTCACTATATCCTGCTTTTCATAATATACAGCAACTCATAATGCTCGGTCTTCCCCAATAACGTTGAATCATGGGTCAAAACGGGCAACCAGATGATCCCTGCATCTCTACGAGACACTGAACTCTAGAGTGGCCAGAAAAAAATTAGTTTTGATTATCATTCTAGTTTCTGAATATTGAATCAGGAGCTCATCCAATGACTTGGTGATAGCTCCACAGGAGATCTGGGTTTGATTCCTAAGCCCAGACATGGCTCGGCAGACCTGCCTTGGCTGGGGCTACAGCAGAGAGAGAGTGCTCGCAGCACCCAGGCGAGGAAGTCTTGGCCGTACATGAGAACACCTACTGAACAGCCCCCAGGTTCATGCACACCTGTACTGCAGAAAGATCTGCCCTGTGACCTTGCCAAACGTTTATGCTGTATGGCTGCACGATTGGGAGGGAGCATCCCCCCCAAAAAAGCCCTCCCTCTCATAATGCTACAGGACCAGAACGAGAAGACACTGCAAGATTAAAATAAAAATTGTTAACCCAAAACACAGAAGTTGCTGAGGTGCTTCTCTTTTCCAGTCAATGTTATTACAATATTTCTGCTTTCTCTCCCCCTCCCTCAAGATCTTACCAGGCATCAACTAATCTTACTCAGAAGCAGAGTTTGAGTCAGCTCTCTGAACCTGGACCCTTGGAAATTTCTCCACTCCAGGTAACGAAAGGCCCTTAGGCCCAGTGAAGCAGGGATGCGAGGTTTTCGCAAGCACAGCTTCTCTGCTCTACATGGTCAAAAACAACACCTTTATTTTAGTTCAGATGCTTCGCTGTGCGTTTCTTTTGCCCTGTCGAAGAAATGAAGCAGCTGAAAGTTATGCAGAAAAGCAAAAACAAACCCATATTAGGTCATCTGCAAACAGTCTTTAACCCATCTGCCAAGTGGGAGCCATAGTCAAGCAGAAAATCCCCCTCCCCCCAAATAAAAAACAAAAAAACTTCACAATGCACTGTAAATAATTTACTTTTCACTTGTAGACAGGAAGAACCGTGGGACTTGTTGATTTCACTGGACGATCTGTCGTGTGCTCCCCTTTCCCCTTCACCAGCAAGCTTTGCTCGCTGGTCATTATATTTAAAATTTGAATTCCTCTTCGGTAGGTACCAGGAGGAGACTGGCATGAATGAAGGCGTGTGAGGGAAGAGGATGGGGGCCACGGCCGGAAGAGAGCTGGATCGGGAACACAAAGCCAGGCTTGGTCAAACACGACAGTGCGGGGTTTCGGAAAATTGGCACGGTCTGAGTTGGTTCACTGGTACTTCAAAGTCGCTCAGTGCCCGCTGCCGGCGTCGGGTCGGTTGGTGGCGAGGTATTTGGCTCTCATGCTGGAGGTGTACTGCAGGGAAACAAAAGAGAAAATTAAAATCCTAAGTCAAAAGAACTGCTGATGTTACAGAGATGTGGAACTGCTTCCCTCCCCCCTCCCCTTTCCCACACATTCAGGGGATAAAGTCATTGCTCTTCCAGAACATTCCACGCTTTGCAGAAGGCTACAGAGATTTACCGTATTTTTTGCTCCATAAGACATACTTTTCCCCCCAAAAAAAGTGGGTGGAAATGTAGGTGCGTCTTATGGAGCGAATATACCACACACACCCCCCCGGTACCTTTTTAAAAATCTGTTGGTCCAGCAATGTATCGGCAGGAGCTTTCTGCGCTCCTGCCCCTACTTCACTGGATGCCTGCCTCCATCTCTCGTGGCAGAGCGGCGCACAAGGCAGACACGAGCTTTCTGCACTCCTGCCTGGTCCTGCGTTGCTCCCTGAAGGCTGCCGTCAGTTCTTGCAAGAACTGATGGCAGCCATTCAGGGAGCGGCGCAGGACCAGGCAGGAGTGCGGAAAGCTCCAGCCGATACAGCGGTGGACCAACAGATTTTAAAAAAGGTACTGGGGGGCTGCCTACCACTAGACCACCAAAGGGGGGACAGGGTACAGGGCAGGGCGGTGGGACAGGGTACACCATTTGGTTCAGAATTTTTTTTTTCTCCTCTACAGGTGGGTGTGTCTTATGGTCAGGTGCGTCTTATAGAGCAAAAAATATGGTAAATGGTTCAGATGGTTTCATTATGGAGACCACCTAATTCTAAAGTCTGTATCAAGAACAGAATAAAAACATCCAGTTCAGAACAGCGAACAACACAAGCTTTAAAAAGTGTGTCCCACATATGTTGGTGCGTTTCTGTCCAATGAGCGTACCTGGGACACAAGTTCTGGCAGAAAGGTTTAAACAAAAAACAAAACAAAACATAGGAGTAAAACAAATGGCTGAAAAATCTAACTGAAATAAACGATGAACAAATTTGGTTTTTCACAATGGCACATGTCTTGAGGAGAGAATGTGGCTGTTTCGAAAAAGGGAAATGTTACAGCTCTATGTTGAAGAAAAAAAAAATGATAACAACCCTGGCATGACTAATGATGAGACTCAGTGTCAACTTTGTGAAAAACAAGATCGAGGCAGACAGTTTTACTGGGCTCTACGACTGAGATTTATATAAACTAAACTAAACTAAACCTTAGGTTTGTATACCGCACCATCTCCACAAGCGTAGAGCTCGGCACGGTTTACAGGGTTAGGTTGAAAAGGAGCTACAATGAAGGGTTATAGGAAAGGAGCTAGGAAGATAAAGAAGGTCAGGGTACCAAAGAGCGGGAGGTGTTAGATTTTTGAAAAGAGCCAAGTTTTCAGGTGTTTGCGGAAGGATTGGAGGGAGCTTGAAATTCTGAGCGGGGATGTGAGGTTGTTCCAGAGTTCTGTGGTTCTAAAGGGGAGGGATGTTCCTAGTTTTCCTACGCGGGATATACCTTTTGCAGAGGGGAATGATAGTTTCAGTTTTTGGGAGGATCTAGTGGAATTAGGGTTAGAGGAGTTCCAGAAGAGTGGGATAACGGGATAATAGTGCTAAACTCAGAGCCAAATGGTACTTTACACAAACGTGAGGTTTTAAAAAAATGGAATGGATTAAGGCGGATAGAGGAAGCAGGCACAGGACACAAACAAGGCTGCCATGTATTTAAGGGCCTTTAAAAAGGGCCTGACGAGTCCTCCAGGTGTTTTAGTCATACAATAGAACAGAACGTGATGCTTCACTAAACCCATTCAGGTTTAACAAACCCTGAAACGGCTAAACCTATCCACACCAGCCCAATAATGTATCAGCAGCGCATTTAAAATACGTTCCTAACATCTGTCATAAAGCTGACCGGGGGGGGGGGGGGGGGGGGGGGGGGGGAGCATATTACAAGCTCGCAAAGGGAAAGTTCATCCCTTGGCAGCAGGGATTTTTCCTATCGGTGCCTGCAATCGGAATAAAAGTGTAGGCCCGTAGCGATTAACTTTGGGTTTTTTTTTACTAAGGCGTGCACACGCTAAATGCTAAAGCGCCCATTATATATTCTACGGACGCGTTAGAATTTAGCACGTGCTAACTCAGCTAGCGCGCCTTAGTAAAAGACCCCCTATGTATCAGGAGGAAGACCTTAAAATTATGATTTAAGATCCAGGGTCTAGTAGCAAGTTGTAAGGGTTCCATCTGTCGCTTTTCCCTAAGGCAAAACATTCAACCCAGCATCCTTGTCAGAAATTCACACTTTCCTGGGTTAAAAATAGCTCCTTCCAAAATTCTAAAATTAAACATTTCTTCACTAAGGGCTCCTTTTACGAAGGTGAGCTAGCGGTTTACGCTAACGCTGGCATTAGTATTTTCTGTGTAGCGCGGGGTTAGCGCGTGCGGCATTGTAACGTGCGCTAAAAGAAGCCCTAAGTGTAACTACCTAGTCTGTCAACTGTAAGGGAAGCTCGGTTGTACTATCTTATTTTTCAGATTTATCGAGTTTTATTTATACAAAAAGGAGCCGAGCGAGAGAGATTATAGTGGAATCAGAAACTGTTTCTACAAATTTATATAAAAAAAAAGGATAAATATTCTAGATACAATAAAAAGGTGGTGGGGGGGGGGGGGAAATATATTAATTCCTCATTAGAAATGTGTTTCTATAACCAGTGGAAATGTTCCGTTGGCACCGTGATATGACCAGGGTATGGAGGCTCCTACTAGAAAATGACATGGGGACAAATTTGTTCCCATCCTTGCAAGAATATAATTTCCCCGTCCCGTCGAGTTTTGTCGCTGACCCTGACCCATTCCTGTAAGCTCTGCCTTAATCGCACAAGCCTCGAACACTTAGGATTTGAAAGTGTTCGAGGCTTGTGCAGATGAGGACGGAGCTTAGGCAATGGTGGAATGAGGCATTATGACATCACAATCTGAGCTCTAGAATGTTGCTACTTAGGATTTGAAAGTGTTCGAGGCTTGTGCAGATGAGGACGGAGCTTAGGCATTGGTGGAATGAGGCATTATGACATCACAATCTGAGCTCTGCCATATCAGAGGTTTTCCCAAAAACAAGCAGATAGGACTTACCTTTGAACCCCAATGTTGCTGCTTATGATTTTAAAGTGTTTAAGGCTTGTGCAGATGAGGACAGAGCTTGCAGGAATGGGGCAGGGACAGAAACAGAACTCGCTGGGACAGAACAGGAAAATAAGTTTCTGCGGGAATGGGGAAAAATTTGGCATTCTCTACTTGGGAGAACAGTACAAAAAATTGAATAAATAAATAGTGTGAAAAGTTTCAGCCTCTGATAACCAGAGCTGGTATTGTGACATCATAACGCCTCATTCCACCAATAAGAGCCAACCTCATCAGTGATGTCACAATGGCTTGGTTGTCCTTTACTTGGCTCACTTTTAGTACATTTTGATTTCTAGAGTAGTGCAGTGTAGAGAATGACACGAGGACAAATTTGTCCCCGTCCCCGCAGGAACTCAATTTCCACATCCCGTCCCCGCACATTTTGTCGCTGTCCCTGCCCCATTCCTGGAAGCTCTGCTTTAACTGCAAAAAGCCTCAAACACATGATTTTAAAGTGTTTGAGGCTTGTGCAGATGAGGACAGAGGTTGCAGGAATGGGGCAGGGACAGAAAAAGAACTCGCTGGGACGGGATGGGAAAATGAGTTCCCATGGGGCCGGAGACAGGAAAAAATTTGTCCCTGTGTCATTCTCTAGCTCCTACCATTACTAGAGGGGGGGAAGGGGGAACAACCCTTCTAAAGTCTTGATACCTGGAAACGCCACAGTATACAAATACCCAGCTGCTGGGGCCACTTCCAGGCCACCCACCCCTTTTGATCCCGAGAGAGATGAGAAGGAAGTAGACATGAAAAATCCCACACCCTGCCAGAATTTCTCCTATTCAGTACTCCAAAATGCATTAAAAAATAAATTCAAAGACATACCGCCTTTACTTTTTAACCTGAAACAATATCTGAATGTAAGGAACGGAAGACAAAAATACCACATTCAGATCTACAGGAAAAATGGGAAGAGAGATGGCAGGAAATCCATTCAATGGTTATTGTTCCGTTAACACTGAGGTCAATGCAAACCACCTGTAGAAGGGAAGGAAGTGGAAAGACTATGGCACGAGAAGCTTTATGCACAGACTGGGAGGAAGTTTTTTTGGAAAGAGACTATCATGTTTGGAAAACATGCAAGCCCCATGCAGCAAACATGCAGCTACTTCATCTCACGACATGCAATGACATGGATGGTGCAAAGCGCCTCCACACCTCTCTACTGCCCCAACACCCACAAAAGCAGAGCAGGCTGATGGCACAATGAGACAGGGGTGACAACAGTGAGCAACTGGCAGAGGAAAGGGTGAAAGAAGGTGAATGCATGGACAGCTCCAGTAAGCAATGGCAGACGGGGGGAGTCGTGAGGATGGGGGGGGGGGGGGGGGGGACAGCTGAAATGTGATACCATTTGCAAAGAGAGGCGTTATGGCTGAGCCAACCATTTTTAATTCGCTTCAGCTAGTAACTCAGAAAATGTGCGTTCCAAATTGTCGACTTGCAAAAGAGTAAATGGCCCTTGGCGTTCTAGCTGAGAGATGAAAGCAGATTTGCAACGCAAACCAGCCCCACGATGCCATGCAACGTGAAGTCTAAACCGTGCAGTGTAGAGTCTTCGACGGGCTGGACACGTCGGTCAATTTCTCTGGGTTGCAGGCTGTGTTTTAAATTCACGGTTGCCTCTTCCAACGTCATAAGACTAGAAATTACCAGCCTGTATGAGTTAACGCTGCCAAATTTGGTGATGCTGAGATTTTGAAACAGAAGAAGGGGGGAAAGTAGCCTGTAAAAATAACTCTTCGTACTCGATAGCTCTGCAAACCGATTCTAATTCAGGCTTCCTCTTGTTTTGGGATAGCTGGTTTCACTTAGCCATATTTTGAGTTTGACTTGGCAAGAGCTGTGGGCAGCTCAAACTGACTGCAAGTTTGCATAGCATTTTAATTAAGGGAACGCTGGCGAACTGAATCTCAACACATACATTGACACAGACAACAAGGGCCAGAATTAGACTTCTTCAAGCTTCAACAGAAGCTACTCAGGCACAGTAGACACATCGGCTCTCATTTCAAGATGGGTTGCACTGTAGAACCAACCGCCTAGAAGACAGCCGACAAGGATCGCAGCACTCGCCGCCGTCCTGTCGGTGGGTGAAAAATGTCTTCCCGACCCATTCAAGTAATCCAGCAAGGCTTCTTTCTGCAAGGATGGCCGAATAAATCTAAAGTGCTACATGAAATATAAATGTATTTTCTATTCTGCTCCGACAACCCAGGATTGGCACTAGAAGGTGGGCACCAACAGATTTCCCCAAAGCCTATCAAATGTTTCTGAAATTCCTGGCAGTAGTGGCAAGGAGAGGTATTAAGATATAAAAGAAAATATCACAATTTTCATGGGCTGAAACCATCTGAAAGCCCCTCTAGCTCCATAATTCTGATCTGCATTAATCATGGTGAAATTCCCAAACCTAAAATGTTGTATGCATTGGGCATCATGCTAATCCCTTCATGCGGCAGGAACAAAGAATTCGCTCTGGATAACCACAAAGGGGAATCGTTGACCAGCAAGTCAGTGGCATAGTTTGGGGCGGTGACGCCCCCCCCCGGCACCCTCCTTCCGTGCCCTGCCCGTTCCTTCCCACCCCCCATTCCACACTTGCGCTCTCCCTAATTCCCCCCGTACTTCTTAACCTTCGCCAGAGCGAGCAGCTTCTGCAAGCATAGCTCCCCACGCCAACTTTGGATTTCCCTCCGACGTCACTTCCTGGCCTGTGACCCAGAAGTGATTCGGAGGGGATCCAGACTGGCGTGAGCAACAGGCAGAAGTGGCTCGCGCTAGAGATGATAATACGGAGGTACGGGGTGAGGGTGCGTGGTGTGGCAGGGTGAGGTGCCAGTGCCCCCACCGATCTTGCACCCAGGGCAGTCTGTACCCCCCCCCCCCCACTACGCCACTGCAGCAAGTTTACTCAATAGTCCCCTCCCACCTCTCCAGCCCCCTCTAATTCCCTTCATGGGCACTACACGTTCCGACTCCTCTTTTGTCCTGTGTGTCTGTCATAATTAGACTGTAAGCTCTTCTGAGCAGGGATAGTCTCTTGCATGTGTCCGGTAGCGCTATAGAAATAACAAATTGCTGTTGTAGTTGAATCATTGGTTCCTTTGTGTACTGCAGGTTGAATGTAGATTAACTGCACATGTGAAATCCTTTGAAGATATACTTTGCCCAAGCGAAATACTCATGGTGTTCTGCGCCAGCGGCAGGGAAGGGCAGTCCAGTTTGCTTCAAGCCTCAGTGGGAAGGGAATGGGTTGTGGGTGGGGGAGAGGGAATGTGAGAAATAAGGCACTGGCCAGGGAGGGGGCAGGGATCAAGTGCAGGGATGGAGGGAGGGAGGGCTGTGCAAGGAAGAGGAGGAGGACCTTGATTCTGTACCTGTTCCATTAGCGGGCGCTGCTACCAGAACGTCCTTGCATTGTCCAAGGGCTTAAACTGCCAGCTCATATGGCTGCTACTGTCCATGGCAGCCAAATACAGCTGTGGTGACGTGGGAGAGAGAGAGAGAAAAAGAGAAGGGCAGCCTCAACGTGCATGAAAAACACAACGCAAGCAAGTGAAGGCACATCTCCGTGCCCACGAGAGGGAGAAAGAGTTCTGCCTTCCTGCGGAGACCATCCTGGGGACAAGAACGGAGAAGACAATCTGGGGTGAGGGGAAGGGAGGGATGACTGAGGAAACAAAAAGGGACCAAACCACCCAGGAAGTGAGGAGGAAATGAAAAGTGAACAGCGTGGCACACCGATAGTGGTCCCGCCCGGGCCCTCTCTCCTGTATTTATGTCCTGAAATCTCTCCTCTCTTCACCAAGCTCCTGTGCAGGTTTAATTTCTCTGTCATCACTTTGTAACCATAGCTGTAAAGATGCAGTAAGTATATCTCAGTCCAATTCCATGCAGATAAATTAAACGCAGCCACTGTGTATTTAATATAGAGTAAGGGCAGTGAGCAGGTGAACACATTACTGTCTATATTTTTTTTTAAAAACACACGAAGACCTGGGTTGCACGAATGTACTCTCTTCTCACTCCCACAGGGCCTCTTGTGGTTCCCCCATTTTGGGGTAAGAAACCAAGGCCTTCCTGCATAGAGAATGACACGGCGACAAATTTGTCCCCGTTCCCCGCAGGAACTCAATTTCCCCGTCCTGATGAATTTTGTCACAGTCCCTGCCCCCAATCCTGTAAGCTCTGCTTAACCCGCACAAACCTCGGACACTAGGATCTTTAAAGTGTTTTGAGGCTTGGGCAGATGAGGAGCTTGCAGGGATGGGGCAGGGACAGGGAAAAATTTAGTCCTCGGGTCAGTCTCTATTCCTGCATTAGCCACCTTATCTCCTAATCTGCCTTGAGTCTATGGTAGGAACCTCCTCAGGACCCTGGGGCTGTCTGTAGGCTATCTTTATACATCTTGAGGGGTTTCATTTTTATAAAGGTCCTCTCCATATAAAGGCTATTTTATATTCAAGAAAGGACATTTATAAAATTAGCCCGTCATATTGTGCAAATAAGTACATTCGACAAGTGGACAGTGCACATTTATACATGTAAAAAAAAACAAAAAAACTCTGTGGAGTGACGATGTTCCCAAATGGACTTTATTTGAAAGTATCAAAGTTCCAAAGATACACTAAAATCATCCACATAAAATAATTCCATCCACATAAAAGTAAATCATCCACATAAGAGCCTTAAAGGACCTAGTCCGCTAGGGATACAGGACCCAACACGGTCCGTGTTTCGACAAAAAGTCTTCTTCAGGGGTCCCTGGGGGTCCTATAAAGGTGAGTACGTGGGAAACAATTGTGTGGTGAACCGGAAGTGAGACACTGGATGATTTACTTTTATGTGGATGGAATTATTTTATGTGGATGATTTTAGTATACCTTTGGAACTTTGATACTTTCAAATAAAGTCCATTTGGGAACATCGTCACTCCACAGAGTTTTTTTTTGGTTTTCTCTGGATTTTCTTCTTTGTGGATATTTTGGGGTCAATTCCTTTTGTTTTTTTTTACATTTATACAAGTGCCGTTCACAGGTGTTCCTGAGGGCATCGCTCGGGCAGAGCAAGGATGCAGCCGAGATGTACCAAGATATTTTTTATATCAGGTGAACACACGCACAAACTACACGTGCACATTTACTCCCGGGTGCAATAAAGGTCGTCCAAATTTTGGCGCGATCCTGAGCTGCCTGCGCAACTACATTGAATTAACCTCAGCTGATAAGTTCAAAGAGAATTCAAAGACTTCTATTTTTCCTGATGCCTATACTCAGGTATGATGGATATTGCTGGGGGGGGGGGAACCTCGAAAGACAAAGGAAAGAACATTATTTACGTTAAATTTTCATTATCTGGATTGTGTTGCTTTTTTTGTTTGTATGAAGTACTGATTTATTATTTGTACGTTGTGTATTTTAAATATGCCTTAGACCAGTGATCTCAAACTTAACCCCTTTGCAGGGCCACATTTGGGATTTGTAGGGACTTGGAGGGCCTCAGAAAAAATAGTTAATATCTTATTAAAGAAATGACAATTTTGCATGAGATAAAACTCTTTATAGTTTATAAATCTTTCAAGTTTATTTAAAATTTCTTATACCACCCAATCAAGCCTTCTAGGCCTTGGCTGAGTCTTAATAATAATGTAATTTATAGCTATGGAAACATACTAACATGATGGCAGATAAAGGCCAAATGACCAATCCACAGCATCCACTATCTCCTCCTCTCCCTATTGGCTAAGGCTCTTAACATTTGCATCTCCTCTTCCTATAGGCCAGTGGTCTCCAACTCAAACCCTTTGCAGGGCCACATTTGGGATTTGTTGGTACTTGGAGGGCCTCAGAAAAAATAGTTAATGTCTCATTAAAGAAATGACAATTTTGCATGAGATAAAACTCTTTATAGTTTATAAATCTTTCCTTTTGGCTAAGTCATAATAATAATATTGTAATTTATTGCTAAAGAGACATATATGGTCAAGAAACTGTTTTATTTTACTTTTGTGATGATGATAAAACATACCGAGGGCCTCAAAATAGGACCTGGCGGGTCACGAATTTGAGACCACTGTTATAGGCTAAGGCTCTTTACACCTGCATTGTGATGTCATAGAACTTTATGATTATGGAAACATAGTAACATGATGGCAGATAAAGGCCAAATGACCAATCCACAGCATCCACTATCTTCTCCTCTCCCTCTATTGGCTAAGGCTCTTAACATTTGCATCTCCTCTTCCTATAGGCCAGTGGTCTCCAACTCAAACCCTTTGCAGGGCCACATTTGGGATTTGTAGGTACTTGGAGGGCCTCAGAAAAAATAGTTAATGTCTTATTAAAGAAAAGACAATTTTGCATGAGGTAAAACTCTTTATAGTTTATAAATCTTTCCTTTTGGCCAAGTCTTAATAATAGTATTGTAATTTATAGCTAAAGAGACATATGATAAAGAAACTGTTTTATTTTACTTTTGTAATTATGATAAACATACCGAGGGCCTCAAAATAGTGCTGGCGGGCTGCGAGTTTGAGACCACTGACTTAGACTGTAAGTCACCTTGAAGGTTTTCCCGAGAGCGGGATAGAAAATTTTAAATAAACTTGGAAACATGGCATTAATGAGCAATTAATGCTGTTTTACAGTTAATGAACCCCAGTATGGATCAGCATTAGCCAAACCTTGACCTGGGGACAGTGAGTGCTATCTTTCCAAAGTTCCACTACATCACCAGGCCTTCCTAAGGTAGACCCAGTGAGGCCTATAGGGTGGGTGGGAAGTGATCATGCAAAGGGGGGGAGGGAGAGAGAGAAGAGGGCTGCCACCGTTGGTGGGAGGGGGGAAGGGAAGGTGGCAGATTTCAAAAATAAATGGGATATTCATGTGGGATCTCTAATGAGGTAAGGGCAGGAGGTGGTGAGCAAAATCAAAGAGAAGGGTCACTAGAGTGGGCAGACTTGATGGGCTTTGGCCCTTTTCTGCCGTCATTTTTCTATGTTTCTATGTTTATTTACAGTTTCTACCAAAGCCGAGCGGCCAATTTCGGTCGCAGATTCGGTTTCAGCAGAAATCGAAGGTCCTGAGTTTGGTCAGGCTCTAACTTCCCGTGTCGCTGCAAAATGACAGACTATGCTTAGTAATCAAAGGGCTTCCGAGTAGCTTATTTGGTTACAACCGACCGCTGGTCAGAGTGCTACAATGGTCGATCGTCATGGTGGAAGAAAAGAATCTGAAACCAAACCCAATTAACGAGACGAAAACTGAAAGGGGATAGGACAGTGCTTACCCTGGGGAAGCTCTCCCCTGGTTTCTTTAAACGGTGCACAAAACTGAGCGCTAGCCTGAGATGTGTGGGCAGCCAAACTGGCTAATGAGCCAATTAGCGGCCATAATTGGCAACAATTTGGATTTGTGTGCGTGTGTCTTGCTAAGTACAAACTCAAAAGGGAGCGCAGCCTCGAGAGGGTCCGAGGCGCTCAGTAAAGATTCGCACCGCATTACTGAATGCCAGAGATCCACACCTAACTTACACGGCAAGATTTACAGCAGGTTTCCGTGAGTTTAAATCCTCGCACTCAAAATTGTGCGCGGAATTTGGCAAAGAGGTCAATTCAAGGTCATATCCATTGTACGCCAGACTCTATACCACAAGGTCCCTGATTGTTTTCAGGATATGCTGCGATTATACTGTCCTACAGGGCTGTTACGATCAGAACATGCGATGAGATTGGCCCTGTAATATTTTGCATGCAAGTATTGGGATATCAATGTTTTCTGTAGCAGCTGTGAAGTCCTGGAATGCTCTGACAGGACAATTGCGCCTATGAAAGGCTAGAGATGTTTTTTAAAAAAAAACTTCTGAAAACATACATACAGGTGTCAGTGAGAGAGGTTTTATGCCTCGAATTTTGCTTGAAATTAATGTTTGATGTGTACAATATAATTGCTCATTTGTATGCTGTTTGCACACTGCTTTGGTTTAAAGCAGTACACGCCTCCCTCTATATTTGCTGGGGTTAGGGGCAGAGCTGGCCCACGAATATTAAAAATTCGCAAATAACTTTTGGGCTGGCTCTGACCCACCCCCGACTCCCTCCCGGACCTTACCTGGTGGTCTAGCGGTCTTTCGGGGGGGCAGGAGCGATCTTCCTCCGCTCCTGCCCTGTGCAGATCACTCATCCAAAATGGCTGCCGTGAGTTCCTGTAGTCTCTCAAGACTACAATGGGAACTCACGGCAGCCATTTTGGATGAGTGATCTGCACGGGGCAGGAGCTGAGGAAGATCGCTCCTGCCCCTGAAAGACCGCTAGACTACCAGGTAAGGTCGAGGGAGGTCTGGGAAGCGGGGGGGGGGGGGGGGGGGGGGGGTGATTCCGGTTTTAGGAAATTGTGAATAATCAAAATTGCAAGTCCTAAAACTGTGAATCAGGAGGGGGAAGAAGTGTATATACATTTTAAAATAAATATTCTATAAAGAGCACTTGAGAGCCCTTTATTAGACAAGTGCTGGGTGCTGATTTTTTGGGGGGCATCCTTTTTCAGGCACCAGCTATTGGATCTATCTCTCTGTGTTGACTGAGTGGAGAAAACACAGCAGCACCAATGACCTTGGTTGAACACGCTGCACTGACACAAATAAAAGCAAATCCTTTGTTTGGGATCTTCTCGTTTCTTGTGCCTGTTAACGTGAAGTTTACTTGTTAGCAGTCGCGCAGTGAGGGTGAGAGATGCCCTTCCCCCGCCCCCTATTGCTGCGCGCGCCCCCTTTCCCTTCCCCCCGTACCTCTTTAAAGTTCGCGGCGCGAACGGCAAACCCCGACCTGCTGCTCACGCCAGCTCTTCCTCTGACATCACGTCCCGGGCGCGGGTCCAGGAAGTGATGCCAGAGAAAGGGCCGACGCTGGCGCGAGCAGCAGATTTAAGGGTGCTGTTCGAACCGTGAACATTAAAGAGGTGCGATGGAAGGGAAAAGGCGTGAGAGGGGCGATAGGAGGACTGGCGCCAGTGTTCCTATCAAGATGGCACCTGAGGCAGACCGCCCCACCCCCACTTCCCCCTTTACCACGCCACTGCTTGTTAGCTATTAATCTATTGTTCTATTATATTTAACCATATGCAGCACTCAAACTGCTTCTTAAGGGTTAAAAATGCTCTGAAATTCACTGGTGTCTGCACAGCGTGAAGGGCAATGTGACCACGTGTAGTAGGCAGTGGCGTACCGAGGGTGAGAGGCACCTGGGGTGGAGGTGCCCTTTCCCCGTGCGCTTCCCCAATCACCCCTTCTCTATGCGCACCCCCTTCCCCCATCCCTCTAGTTGTTCACCGCCGCGACCAATAAGAACTTCAACGTGCTCTCCGCGACCCCATTGGCTCTCCATCCGTGACGTCTGCGGGAGAGACGAGGCGGTCGTAGCACGTCGAAGTGGTTGCTCGTGGCGGTGAACAACTAGAGATGCAGGGAAAAGGAAGGAGGGGGGGGCGCGCACATGGCAAGGAGAGGAGTGGGAAGAGGCGGAGGGGGGCGAGAGGAGGAGGGGTACGGCCGCCCCCACCAGCATGGCGTCTGCGGCGGACCGCCTCCCCGCCCCACTTACTAGGCCACTGGCAGTAAGTTTTCCGTGGACGGCGGAATTGATAATGCACGCAAGTGGCGTGATATCTGACAGCACCCAGTGTTAAGTTCTGGCTCTCTGCTGCCCTTCCCACGGTACGCCATCAAAAGCGCGGACAACGGCGCGCCGACATTTGAGCATAGGAGAAAAGCATGCCGCCACTTCGAGGCATTCCGTTACGTGCTCTGACAGGGGTGTGGGAGTGAACCCTCCGACTACACTTAGAAGTCCTCGAGCTCCCGTTGGGGGGAGAGTTTTAGGGGGGGGAACCCCCCAGTACACTGAAAACTCCTATTCTCCTTCCTGTTTTCAGTCTTCTGGAGTTTTCAGTGTAGCTGGGGGGGGGGGGAGTGTTTCCCCACCCCCACCCCCAACGAGAGCACAAGGACTTCTAAGTGCGCAAAAGGGAAGGCCTCAAAGCAGTAGCGTGCTTTTCTCCTGCGCTTAAATGTCGGTGCGCCGTTGTCCTCCGTAGTTTTGACGCATCACCCTTCCCAACAATAACGGTCGTCTCAGCACCTCAATTAATTTTAAAGCTATAGAAGGAAAAAAAGCAACGCTTGGGGAGGTGGGAGAAACTGACTGGCGTAGTAAGATGAGTGCAGCACCCGTTCTTCTCCGCCCCCCTCCACTACCACGCACACCGTTTCCCTTCCCTGTACCTCTGTAACGTTCCTAGCAGCGAGCAGCAACCCTTAACCTGCTGTTGCGCCTGCGTCGGCTCTTTTAACGTTGCTTCCCGGAAACGCGCCAGGAAGCGGCGTCAGCGGGAGAGCCCCCTCAGGTGCGACAGCAGGGCTGGGGGTTGCGGATCACACCAGGAATGTGACAGAGGTACGGGGGGAAGGGAAATGGCAAACGCTCATGACAGTGTGGGGGGAGAGGGACACCACCGTCCCAGCCACCTTTCCCCCTCGTTACGCCTCTGTGTGTGTTTTATCAATTCTGTTGTCTGTGGTAAATATCCATCAGAGATCAAGACTACTTTTTCCATCAACAAGCAGGACTGAGTCAGCGCACAAGTGGGCCGATCTCTACTACCATTTATCATTGCTATAGCGCTGAGAAGGCATACACATTTAACGTTTAGCGCTGTACATTTAACGTTCAAAAGGCGGTCCCTGCCCAGAAGAGCTTACAATTTAATTTGGACAGACAGGACATCTCGGGGCTGGGGTGTTTCTAGCAGAAGGAATGGTGGGTAGAGAAGAGCTGAAATGAGCTTTTAGCTTGGCTTTGACGACCGCTAGGGATGGGGCATGACGCATTGACTCTGGCAGCCTGTTCCAGGCATACGGGAACGGCAAGAAAGAAGGGACGGAGTCTGGAATTGGCGGTACTGATAAGAGGGACTTATCCGATGGACGGAGTTTAGCGGGGAGGAGGGGGGGCATAGGGGGAGATATTGAAAGTGATATCATAACATTTAAAAAGCTTTTAAAATCTTATTTATTTAAGGACGTCTTTGATTTATAATATAACTAAAGGACGCCCTTAAACAATTTTAATGCATAAATTTTTTACGCATAAATTTTTATTCATAAATTTTACCCTACCTTTCGTTCTTTCCTGGTTTTTTGTTTTTTTCTTCTCCCACATTGTAACTTTACCCTCCTTCCCTATCTTTCATGTGAGTCTTAATTGATTTTGTAATTTGGTTAAAGTTTCTATATTATATTATTATGTACATCGCCTAGAATTTTGAAATAGGCGATCCATCAAATGTGAAATAAAACTTGAAACTTGATATTGAGGGGCTACAGAGTGAACGCACTTGTAAGTCAGTAAGAGGAGTTTGAGCTGCATTCGGGAACGGATGGGGAGCCAATGAAGTGATTTGAGGAGAGGGGTAATGTGAGTGGGGCGACTCTCGCTGAATATGAGCCCCTAGCTTAGGGCTGCTCAGCTTTTTGTTGTTTTAGACCAGTGTATCGTAAACTGTACGTCACGGCACACTAGTGTGCCGCATGAGATTTCAGGTGTGCCGCGAGATGCCAGGGAGGAAGAGAGGCGCCAGTGCCGGCTGACTGCCTACAGGACGTGCAACGCCTCTCCCTCCTCCCTGGCGTCTCTCCCCACCTCTTCTTTTTCTGCACCCACTACTGACGGCTCGGGGCCTCGTCTGGAGGGCCACCGTGCGTACGCCAATGTCAACGGGATGAGGTCACGCGTGCGCGTGATGTCATCGCGGCGACGTGGGCGCACTTCCGAGTGCCCTCGAGCCGCAGCCGCCAGTTCAGCGTGCCGCGGCTTGCAAAGTTTGCAAGACGCCGTTTTAGACTTTTAAGAGCGGCCTACACCAGAACAGTGAAAGAACTGTTAAGGCTATTGAGCGGCCTTGATGAGGATCGCCTAACCCAAGGCCGTTTTCTTTTGCCGAGGGCTGATGAAAGAATCTTAGGGAGCGCGGCGTAAAGTGACGACAACCTTTAGCGCCGAGCGGATGATATCTAACACAGTAGGATGAAAAAGCGTACCTGCTGCTGTAGTAGGTTTAATTTAATGCACGTTGATCTCGGAACCGAGGAGAACGGTACACCGACGACAGCACGCCGACATCTGCGTGCAGGATGAATGCGCGCCACCGGTTCCACACCTTACCGTTAGTATTCTGAGGGGGTGGGGAGGAGAGTGGGGAACCCACCCAGTACACAGAACTGGTCGCTCTCCTGTTGGGGTGGGGTTGGGAGGGGGGTTCCCCCCCAGTACACTGAAAACTTCTGTTCTCTTACTGTTCAGGAGTTTTCGGTATAGTGGTGGGGGGGGTTTACCCCCCCCAAACACCCCCCCAGTGGGATCGCGAGCAGTTAGAAGTATAGTTGGGGGGTTCTCCCCCCACACCCCCTCTCAGAACGCTAACGGTAAAGTGTAAAAGCAGTGGAACTGGCGATTCGCTTTCGTCCTGCGCGCAGATTGTCGGCGCGCCAATTTCAACGCGCTTTTGACGTGCCACCGAGAAGAACATATATCTGTTGCGAGCAGAATGATGACAGTCGTAGTCTCCAGGTATTTTCTTTCTTGGAATGAGGTTTATTCTTAGCGCTTTGTATAAAGTGCATTTCCTTTATATTTCTATTACTATTACTGTACTGCTATTTATCATGTTTATAGCCCTGAAAGGTGCACACAGCGCTGTACTTTTAAGTCAATAGACGGTTCCTGCTCAGAAGAGCTTACGATCTAATTTGGACAGACAGACAGGACATTCTCAGGGTTCTGATAGAAGGAATGGCATAATGGGTAAAGGTTATCTGACAGTGAGTGGGCGTTAAGAGTCGAAGGCGGCTTCAAAGAAGTGGGCTTTTAGCTTGGATTTCACGACCGCTGGAGGCGGAGCATGACGCATTGGCTCTGGCAGCCTGTTCCAGGCATAAGGCGCGGCAAGAAAGAAGGGACGGAGTCTGGAGTCGGCGGTGGAGAAGTAGGATACAGATTAGAGGGACTTGTCCAATGAACGGAGCATAGAGGGAGATAAGATTTCAAAATGTATATGCTGAGAATTTTTTTAATGAACGATGTCGGAACAAGCTCGCCATACTTGGTTTGAAGAAGTAAATGATGCTGGCAAGGTGCAAAGAGCAGACTAACTTCTAAGACAGGGGATGTGCAACCCTTCCATAATTCAAGTGTCACCAAGGAGGAAGAGAATCAGAGAGCAGTAAAAACATTGATCCCAGTGGTCGTCTCATTCCTAATCCGGTAGGGGAAAAAATTGAACAAGTCATTGGGCTGTGGATATGGTAAGCAAGCAGTGGAACTCGGGTCCCCCTCCAGAATGCTTGCATAGGGGTAGGGGGGTAGGAATAATTTGCCCCCCCCCAGTCCCTCGCTATATTGCAGGACTGGCTACGCCACTGTTTATAAGTATTCGCTGGCTGTGATATTGAGTGCTGAGTGAATGACAGAAATTTGCACTACAGCAGTCTGAATTCTACATCCTGAAAGAAGGGATTTTGGTTTCAAAGTTTCTTGACATTATATAGTAATAATTTTATTGATTCTAGTATAGACTTTAGAACACAAATTAAATTATGGGGAAAGTAGAGCGATTGCCTTTCTCAAGAGAGTTAAAAGGCTGCGACTTCCCTTGGAGAAGCCAGTCTTGAACACTTGTAAAAATGGGGACATGTGAAAAGTACCCTAAATGTCACTAGATAATCAAAGTTGAGGCTTTCTACCAGAAGTGGGTTGAAATGGTGGAGTAAGCCTGATGTACTGTTGGGAATATGGAATACGTATACCTATCTTCTCTACAGGAACGAGCGTACACCCCATTCCACTTACCGAACAGAAGAGAAAGAATGGAGGGGATTAATAATAATTTAATAATAATAATTTTATTTCTTATATACCGCCAAAGCCATAGTAGTTCGAGGTGGTTTACAACGAAGAAAGGCTGGACAATCAGCGAAAATGGTACAATCAGAGAAAATAGGAACAATCAGCGAACAATCGGCAAAAAATGGTACAATCAGCGAAGATAGGTACAATCAGGGCAAAAAATGGTACAGGGAAGAAGGTCAAGACAATCTGCGTAAAGGATCAATCCAAGAATGTAGGTATAACAAAGGGGTACAAAGTGGTACAAAGTGGAAGTGGGCATGTAGGTAAAAAAACAGGGGGTGCAGACAGCAGGTGAAGATGCAGTTTAAAGGGAAGCAGTTTAATGGGGAATGGGACATGGTGAGATAGAAGGGGCCAGGGTAGGGCATAGGGGTCTTAGGGTGTGAATCGGGTGACAAGATTAGTTGCCGGGGGTCGCGTAACTAGTCAATCTGACATGAAGAATACGGAGGTCATGTAGGAAGTCCTTTGTGAAGCAGAAAATACGTGGCTTAGAAGGACCGATTTAGCCTCAGCTTTGGTGAGCAATAAACTGAGGAAGGAGGTGGGTTTCTTCATCCCATAGACTGAGATGATGGGAGGAAACCTAGACTATAAGAATTTAAGAATAGCCTTACTGGATCAGAGCAATGGTCCATCTAGCTCAGTGTCCCGTCTTCATGGAGGCCAATCCAAGTCACAAGTACCTGGCAAAAACCCAGATAGTAGCAACAGTCCATGCCACTGATCCAGGGCAAGTAGTGGCTTCTCCCATATCTGTCTCAACAGCAGTTTATGGACTTTTCCTCCAGGAACTTGTCCAAACCTTTAAAAAAAAACAAAAAACCAGCTACGTTAACCGCTCTTAACATGTCATCTGGCAACGCATTCCAGAGCTTAGCTAGTCTCTGAGTGAAAAAAATATGACTAAGGCATGATAAACTATGATAAAGGTGTATCCAGGGAACAGGGTTACTCAAGTAGAAACATAGAAATAGACGGCAGATAAAGGCCACGGCCCATCAAGTCTGCCCACTCCAATGACCCTCCCTATCTATCTTTGCGGATAGATCCCACGTGTCTGTCCCATCTGGCCTTAAAATCTGGCACGCTGCTGGCCTCAATCACCTGAAGTGGAAGACTATTCCAGCGATCAACCACCCTTTCAGTGAAGAAGAACTTCCTAGTGTCACCGTGCAGTTTCCCGCCCCTGATTTTCCACTGATGCCCCCTTGTTTGCCGCGGGACCCTTGAAAAAGAAGATATCCTCTTCCACCTCGATGCGACCTGTGAGGTACTTGAATGTCTCGATCATATCTCCCCTCTCTCTACGTTCCTCGAGTGAGTAGAGCTGCAACTTCCCTAACCGCTTCTCGTACGGGAGCTCCTTGAGTCCCGAGACCATCCTGGTGGCCATTCTCTGGACCGATTCCAGTCTCAGCACATCCTTGCGGTAATGCGGCCTCCAAAATTGCACACAGTACTCCAGGTGCGGTCTCACCATGGATCTATACAGTGGCATAATGACTTCAGGTTTACGGCTGACGAAACTCCTGCGTATGCAACCTAAGATTTGCCTTGCTTTGGATGAAGCTTGCTCTACTTGATTTGCAGACTTCATGTCTTCCCTGACAATCACCCCTAAGTCTCTTTCTGCTTCAGTTTTTGTCAAGATCTCGCCATTTAGGGTGTAAATCCTGCATGGATTTCGGCTTCCCAGGTGCATGACTTTGCATTTTTTGGCATTGAAACTGAGTTGCCAGGACCTAGACCAGTGCTCCAGTAGAAGTAGGTCATCACTACATTGCTTAGTTTGGCATCATCGGCGAATAATGTTATTCTTCCTCGGAGCCCTTCTGTCAAGTCAGACCATATTGAGCTATGGTTGTACCCTGTGCAAACTGACCCACCCGCTTTGCCAATGGGAGGAGATAGTCGGTTGGAAGCAATATTTGTGTTCTGTGTGGTCACACCACATGTACAGCCCTTGGTATGGCACTGAGTAGTCATTCAATGACTATGAAGTCAACCCATGCGCTCAGCAACGATGTTGGCCCATCGGTGAGAAGGAATCGCTTGAACTGAGCTTAAATTGTAAAGAAATAAAAGATGATGAACAGTTTGCTAAATCGCTTTGAACCAATGGTTCATTTTCATTCTTTTAGATACTAACGCCTTGGAATCCAACGCCTCAGTACTCGAACAACTTGGAATCCGAACTAAAAATTCAAGCAAATTTTGCCCCAGAACCCGACCTCTGCTTTGGAATCCTAACGCCCTGCACACTGTATGTGTGTGTTTGTGCCCCAGAATCTGAATGCTGCTTTGGAATATTTGTTAATATTTTACCTTAAAATCCAATGTATTTACTGTTAAAATTTGAGTTTTTGGGACCCAGGAACGGATTATTTTCAGTGGGAAAAATTGTCTTGGAACTCGAACGGGGTTCTAGAACGGATTAAGTTCGGGTTCCAAGGTATCACTGTACAGCTGCTCTTGGTAAGGAACCTTTCATGACAGCTAAAGTTACAGAGACAATGATCAAGGCAGAAAACCCAGCAGACTAGAAAAGCTTGGAGCTGAATTAAATTTCACTTCCGTTTCACTCCCCTTTAAAGGGCATGTGGCCGTCTGAAGTGGATAATCTTCTGAAAGATGGAAGTTCACCTCTGAGGTGAAAGGTCTTGTTGGGATTACAGAGGCAGAAAATGCCCAAATTAGGTTTTGAAGCATCCTATGTGGTCTGGTAAGCAGAATGACCCAAAGCTGGATTTAACTTAGTAACGGGTAGCATTGGGGAGTGAAAACAAGAGTTCTATTTCGGAACAATCCAATAGTGTGCTATCTTCACTGAAGACATGATATGGGAATTATTCTAATTCTTCTCCCCCACGTTTTCTTTTGCGGAATAAATGGCCCTGAGGAGATAAGGCACTGTCACGCATGGAACAAGCTAAGAATGTCTTTATTCTTACAATATCATCTTGGTACAATCAATGATTCAAATGAGTCGACATGTACATGTTTCGGCCACCAGGCCTGCCTCAGGAGTCTTGAGAATCACAAACCGGAAATGAAAACACTTGTCAAAGATACGTGGACGCTAGTGATATACAAATGAAATTAGCGCCTTGAACAACTCAGGCAGATTGAAAACTGGGATCTTTTTACCTTCAGATGAAGTTTGTGGATACTTGATTAGTGCACATCACTCTTTTTTGGACAATTCCATTCTTTGTCTTTTGGGATTTCACCTTTGGTTTCGTTACGTCCCCTGTTTTGAGATTTTGACAAACTAAGAACGTACATATTAGCTGAAACAGAGGTTCTCCTTTAAAAGGAATCTTTGTCCGAGCACTTTAGCATGTCCTGCAAGAAGAGATAAGCTGCACTATCTCTACAGAATGGATGCGATGAGTGGCGATGGTGATGTGCAGAGCGGGAATGAGTGGTGTGGTCCAGCAACCGCACAGGGGAAGGTTAGCACAGGCCTGGATGTCTGGAGAGAAAGATAATGCACAATAGTGATGGTTGGCATGTTCACCCGGAAAGCTCTGGGTGGCCATGCGCAGGGCCTGGACAGAGGACATCTGCTGAAGCTGTGCCCCACCTTGCACAAGGAAAGATTTGGTGTCAGGTCAAAAGCGCGCCGGGACAAAGGCGCGCCCAGACAATTGAGCGCAGCGCAGAGGTGCGCGCTGCTCAAAATTACTGTTTTTAGGGCTCCGACGGGGGGGGCATGGGGGGGAACCCCCCCATACTTTACTTAATAGACATCGTGCCGTGTTGTGGGGGCATTGTGGGGGGTTGTAACCCCCCACATTTTATTGAAAACTTAACTTTTTCCCTGTTTTTAGGGAAAAAGTTAAGTTTACAGTAAAATGTGGAGGGTTACAACCCCCCAAGCCCCCCATAACGCCGGCGCGATGTCTATTAAGTAAAGTGGGGGGGTTCCCCAACAAACCCCCCCCGGAGCCCCTAAAAACTGTAATTTTCTTCGGCACGCACCTCCGTCTTGCGCTCAGTTGTCGGCGCGCACCTTTGTCTTTCGCGCCGTTGTCTATGAACCAAAGATTCAATTGGATACGCAGAACATAGAGGAATAAATTCTATAAAACGCTCCTCTGCGTCTAAACTCCTTGGGCCTCTGTGTAGGTGGGAGGGATCTGTCTGAAGCAACTGTGAGCAGAGTAAGAAATTGGGGTGATCCTCTCATGACACAATCACAACAGAGAATGATGAAGGTGGTCCTGGCGACACCAGAGATGCTCTATCTTGTTATTTCACCAGGTTAGGCAGAGCATGCAGTCTTTAAAGTTATGGCTTGGACCTGTACGGCTAAAGAAAATGGTCTTTAAGATAGAGGTTTTCATACAAATCGGACACAAGCAAATACACCACATATGGAAGAAGCTTATCTGCAGTACCTGAAGAAGGAATAGCATCTGACAGCATATTGAGAAAAAAAATAAATAAATAAAGAGAAAGAACAAAAGAAATTGTTTTGGTGGGAGAGCTTTAGTCGTACCTCTCTTTGGCAAAGTAGAAGACAAAACTGAGGCGCTGACAAGACCACATTGAATGGGAAAAGCTGAGCGTGTCGAGAAATTTACATTAAATTCCGAGCTCTGGGACAGCAGTTCTGTCCCGACACTCTAGAGGGTGGCGTCATTCCACTTGTGTGCCTGACTCAGTCCTGTTCGTTGATGGAAAGACTGCTTGTGTGTTAAAATGCACCTGACAGTCCTTCCCGTACCCTGATCTCGAATAATACCTACCCGCCCCAAGTCCAACTTTTCCTTCTTCAGCTCTCTTCATATGCTGTCCATCCCTTACCCGTGACTTTCTTAGGTTCTAAACCAGGGGTAGGCAACTCCGGTCCTCGAGGGCTGGAATCCAATCGGGTTTTCAGGATTTCCCCAATGAATATGCATTGAAAGCAGTGCATGCAAATAGATCTCATGCATATTCATTGGGGCAATCCTGAAAACCGGTCCTCAAGGGCCAGAATCCAGTCGGGTTTTCAGGATTGCCCCAATGAATATGCATGAGATCTATTTGCATGCACTGCTTTCAATGCATATTCATTGGGGAAATCCTGAAAACCCGATTGGATTCCAGCCCTCGAGGACCGGAGTTGCCTACCCCTGTTCTAAACCTTCCAGGGACAGCAAAATATCTACTATACCCGAATGTAATTCAACTTGAGCCATTAATGAAAACACAGTCTACATCTCCCCAAGTTCCCCCCATCCTCTTTCATACCTTGGAGAACGATTCCATTCAATTTTCTGCTTCTGGTTTCCGCAGTGGGTCTTTCCTCTCCCAAGGGCCCTGTACTCAACATTCTAAATCAAGACTGCCCAAGTCCAGCCCTCGAGATCTACTGGCCGGCCAGGTTTTCAGGATATCCACAATGAATATGCATGAGAGAAATTTGCCTGCACTGCCTTCTTGGTATGCAAATCTCTCTCTCATGCATATTCATTGAGGATATCCTGAAAACCCTGGCCAGCCAGTAGATTTTGAGGACCGGACTTGGGCAGCCCTGCTCTAAATATTCTCAAATCTGTATTCTCTAGCTGCCTCAAACCCCAAGTCTTGGATTGTAGCTGAATTAACCAGCTGAAGTGCTGGGTAGAGGAGGCTATTTCGTAACTGGCAGACAGAGAAAACACCCCATAAGATTCTGCAGAGCAAGTCAACGCACCGTTAGCAGGAAGGAGCGCAGACCCGCAACATTGGAGGTACACTGCTTTACAGACATGTTTCTAGGTCACGTGGACCGTTAGAGAGACAGTGGAGTTTTTATTTATTTATTTATTTTTTTTAGTTCTCTCCGTTTTCAATATTCTGTTGAAGCTAACCCTCAGAACAGAACTTACTGAGGGAGGTGGGGATTCCCGGCCGATCAGAGGGGTGTTTTCACACCGAGGGTTCTGGAAGTTTGCATTCTGACTCCTGGAATGGGAAAAACACATCTGTTCAGTGCGCACACTGCGCTACCATTTACCTGGATACACAGTCAGCTAATGACAAAAACAGCCCTAACTCCCCCCACCATCACGGTACAATCGACCTGCGTACGCATATAGCGATCTCCCACATAGCCTGTGCTCATAATACAGATACAGACAGCAACATCATTTCATAGGTACAGCTGGGACAGCGTTTGGATTAGAAGTGTATGGTCTCGGGGCTACACCTTATCAAAATAAACCCAAGATGAGCCATTTACTCTTGCCACGTCACTGGCCATATATCTCAATTATGGCAGTCAACCTACACATAGGCCTTTTGACTCACCCTCCCAGCTGCTCTACGTCTTTGATGCCAGGACAGACAGTAAAGTCTTGGGCGCTAGGGACAACATCTTTCATTCCGAACCTAGGCGGTAGTTTAATGGAATAATGTTTTTTTTGAATCATAGTAAAAGCAGTCCCTGTGTTAAGAACAAGTTTACGTTTTTAAAACTGTTCTTAAGTCGGATTTGTATGTAACTCAGAACTTGTAGATTTTAAGATTCTTGCTGCTCACCTCTGCTCCCAGCTCCCTACCAGTGTTCCCTCTAAGGTACAGCCTGCACAACCACACACTGTTCTTAATGTGGCCATGCATCATTCCTGAATCTGCTACAGGAGAAGTGTAGGAGTCTAGGCCACGGGAAATCAAATGAAGCCGCAACCGCGTTCTTAAGTACGGGTCGTACTTAAGTCGAGCGTCTGTAACTCGGGGACTGCATGTATCAGAATTTTTAATATGAATTAATTGAGGTTAAAGAAACCAAAGGGTAGCCATTAGAGGGACCCCATATCTTCTCCTGTTACTCTAGAGGCCCAGGCCTCCATCAAAGACTGCCCCAGCTCTGCTCTGTGAATTTTAGAGGTGTTACGGGTTACTCACATATACTCTGTGACAGGCGCATTGCTGACGGTGTGTGCCGCCGCCGGGATGCTGGTCTCACTGCCATAGCTGCTCCCACAGCTGTACAGGCTGGGCATGTGCACCCGGTACAGGTTATCAGGGGCCTGCCTGTTCGCCTGAGCAGTGGACTCCTCTTCCCCATCCTCGTCCGAGCTCCTGCAGTGGAAAGAACTGTCTTAAGGTCGTCCACACCCTCTGAAAAAGTACCAATGGATCATCTCTACATTCTTCCTTTCAACCCCAGTCCAAGCTCCTGCTCCCCCTATAGGACAATTATGGAAAAGCTGTCTGAAAATTTCTCTGCTTAACCAGGCTAAAATGATGTGCAGGATTCCACAACAGGTAACACTTTTATCCCTACCGGAAGGAGGCATTCCCAGAGGTCAGGGAAGGGAAGGGAAAAGCTGTGTCTTGACTGTGTTCCCAACTCTGGTGCATTATTATCTTGCATGGAAACAGTGGGCCTATATTCAAAACTTATTGCCTCAGGAAATGAGATGTCAGGAAATTATCCTTCCTTAAGAAAAAGGCTAAAATCTTTTTTTTTTAAATTCTGTAGATTTTTGTCTTATTCTGATTAAGAATGGTTGATTTTATTATTGCTTTACTCTGACTATGGTCTAATTTTTTATATATATATATATATATAAAAAATTGTAAGCCACATTGAACTTTTGTAGACTACTGTGGGCTATACCAGTAGTTGAGCAAACAAAACAAAACTGCAGATCTGTACAAGACGTAGGCAAAATTTATTGTGACAAAATAAATATATGTAAACCCGTTTACCAATCAAGGGACCCGACACGGTCCGTGTTTCGGACAAACCTTCGTCAGGGGTCCATGGTAAAAAAGGGGGATAACAAAAAAAAAAGTCACAAAAAATTGTAGAGTAGCAGCAAAGTGTTAGCGACGTCGAGATTCATTGCGACGTTTCATTGCAGTTGGTGAATCTCGACGTCGCTAACACTTTGCTGCTACTCTACAATTTTTTTGTGACTTTTTTTGTTATCCTTTTTTACCATGGACCCCTGACGAAGGTTTGTCCGAAACACGGACCGTGTCGGGTCCCTTGATTGGTAAAAGGGTTTGCATATATTTATTTTGTCACAATAAATTTTGCCTACGTCTTGTACAGATCTGCAGTTTTGTTTTGTTTGCTCTCGGTTGGTTTTTTACTGCAGTTTAGGTTGGGACCTCCCTTTTCTCTTTGTTTGGTTGCTATATACCAGTAGGCGTCAAGACAAGGAAATGCAAAACAATTTAACTGGGTTGGAGAGGTTCCTTTCATCGTTAAATTGCACCGAGGTCAGAAAGGGATATTTTGGTACTTAATCGGAAAATCCCCTCTGACCACTTTGACACCGTCCAGTAGGTGTCCATATAGCTAAAAGTGCTTAACTTACAGTCCTGGAGGAGTGGCCTAGCGGTTAGAGCACCTGCCTCAGCCCACTGAGGTTGTGAGCTCAATTCCCACTGCAGCTCTTTTTGACTCTGGGCAAGTCACTTAACAGGTACAAAATAAGTACCTGTCTAAAACATGTAAACCACATTGATTGTGTAACCACACAATAAAAGCAGTATATCAAGACCTTTTCCCTTTACAATCGAGCTAGTGTGACATCATTGATGAGGTTGATTCTTATTGGTGGAATAAGGGCATTGTGACATCACAATCTCAGCTCTGGTGACCAGAGACTGAAAACTCTTTGTACTAAGGGGAGAAGTTGGCAACATAGGTCACTGGGAGTGGAGGAGTGGCCTAGTGGTTAGAGCAGCTGCCTCCGCACCCTGAGGTTGTGAGTTCAATTCCCACTGTAGCACCTTGTGACTCTGGGCAAGTCACTTAACACTTCATTGCCCCAGGGGCAAAATAAGTCGCTGCCTAAAATATGTAAACCGCATTGATTTTGTAACCACACACAAAAAGCGGTAAATCAAGTCCCATCCCCTTTACCCTTTAAATAACAGTCCTATCTTTGCCCAGTTAGCTTTGTGACTACAGCACTGAACGCTGGCTATATTTGTATAACTACCTCTGACCTGCATATAGCTCAGCACTGAATATCCAGATATTACCTTCCAGGTTCTGCCTCTGACCAGGATATATAATAATTAACAGTTTATATACCGCAACACCGTGAAGTTCTATGCGGTTTACTAAAAGATTAGAGAAGGTACAGAATAATTGGACTTGAGAGCGGAAAGAGTGAGTGAGTAAGGGGGAGAACAGGTCAGTTGTCTAGGTATTTCAGGAACAGGTAAGTTTTTAGACGCTTCCTAAATTCTTCGTAGGTAGTGGGCGAGAGCAATTGCTCTAGGACTTTACCCCATAGGGCCGCCCGGTGTGAGAGAAGGTGTTCGTGATGTTTTTTCAGTTTGCAACCTCTAACTGGAGGGGAAACGAAGTTTGAATGTGTGCTTCTCTTGCGTTTGTTGGCAGAGCAGCAGAAAAGGTCCGATATGTATTTGGGGGCTGGTCCATATAGTACTTTGAAACAGAGGCAGGCGAATTTAAACTTTACACGTGCTTCCATCAGCAGCCAGTGCAACTGCCAGTAGTAGGGTGTTACCTGATTGAATTTCTTTAGCCCGAAGATAAGTCTGACTGCTGCATTTTGAATTATTTTAAGACGTCACATGTTCTTTTGGGAGATTGCTAAATAGGATATATTGCAGTAGTCAAAGCTGACTTAGTACGAGGTTAGTGCACTAAGATTCTGAATGCTGACGTATCGAAATATGATTTGACGGATCTAAGTTTCCAGAGAGTGAAGAAACCCTTTCTGATTAAGGAGTCTACCTGGTCTTTCATGGTCAGTATAGCTTTCAGGTACTATCTCTGACCTGGCTATGATCCATATGATCTAAGTTCGCAAAGATAAGGAGGTCCAAACGGTGACAAAGCCTTGATTGATCTGTTGCTCAAGTTAGGATAATTGCTGCACTAAAAACTAAAACTAAAATGACTTGCCGTTAGTTGTCAATGACGAATCACGTCATAGAATTATGATCACCTGGGCGGTTGTATCCTTACGCACACAGACCCTCATAACATGTGTGACGTACATGTCATCTAGTGTAGACTTATGAAGGGAATGTTTTAAAAAAAAAGTAAAATTCTGGAATCTCTCGTGGCACACCCAGAATCACACCATTGTGCCGTGGCACACAGTTTGAGAGACACTGAACTACCGTATTTCCCCATGTATAGGCCGCGGCCTATACATGGCTTTTACAATCCCCTGCACTGGGTGCGGCTTCCTTATATGGGGTGGCCTATCCAAAGTCATCGTAGATAAGCCGCCGCATTGGAAGATCAGCCGCGGAGTCCCCCGTACCTGCAGCTCCCTACTGGACGGCTACCAGCTGCCTCGTCGCGGCCAGCGGTGCAGGGCAGGAGCATTCTTTTCAGCATCCAGCCGGCCTCACGCTGCTTCCTCAATGCCTGCGCCAGTTCTCGCGGGACTCGCGAGATGCAGGCATTAAGGAAGCAGCACGGTACTGGCTGGATGCAGAAAAGAATGCTCCTGTCCTGCACCGCTGGACGTGACGAGGCAGCCGGCGAAGGTATTTACCGGGGGGGGGGGGGGAGGAGGGATGTATAGGCCGCCCCATTGTATAGGCCATTTTAGGTTTTAAAATGCTTAGATAATCCGCGGCTAGTAACATGGGGCGGCTTATCTAAGAGTTTTAAAACCTAAATCTACATTTCCTGTGGCCTATACATGGGGAAATACGGTAATAGGTGCTTTCTCTCACGATGGAATTGCACACTCCGGTGCAATTTTACAAGCGCCCTTATTCTGTGTGTAAAACACGCTTCATAAAATTACGTAACGTTGACAGAAGGGAGGAACTGTTGCCGCCGTGTGCATCAATAGCAGTTGGAAATGGTTGCTAACGAGCGAGATGGCGGCAACAGGCTGGAAGGGAAGGAGAGGCGCGAGCATCGGGTTTTAGAAGGTGTGCAGCGGTTTGCTCCAATTGCCTTGAATAGCTCATCACCTTGCTTCAGTGGCACAATAGAAACATAGAAACATAGATGACGGCAGAAAAGGGCCATAGCCCATCAGGTCTGCCCACTCTACTGACCCACCCCCAAGTCTACTATCCTAGGGATCCCACTCCTGGTGACAGGTTCCCTTGGCTTAACCCTCTAAGGGATCCCACATGGGCATCCCATTTGCTCTTAAATTCTTGCACGCTGTTTGCCTCGATCACCTGCACCGGGAGCTCGTTCCAAGGATCAACCACTCTCTCGGTGAAGAAATATTTCCTGGTGTTGCCATGAAATTTCCCGCCCCTGAGTTTCAGCGGATGCCCTCTTGTGGCTGAGGGTCCTTTGAGAAAGAGAATCTCTTCTTCCATCTTGATACGGCCGGTAATATACTTAAACGTCAAGATCATGTCTCCTCTCTCCCTACGTTCCTCGAGTGAGTACAGCCGCAAATTTTTCAGCCTTTCCTCGTATGATAGATCCTTGAGCCCTCGAGACCATCCTGATGGCCTTCCGTTGCACCGACTCTACTCTCAGCACATCTTTTCGGTAGTGTGGCCTCCAGAATTGCATACAGTATTCCAAATGAGGCCTCACCATGGTTCTGTATAATGGCATTATGACTTCAGGCTTCCGGCTTGCGCGACTCCTGATGCAAGCCCCATCGCTGAAACACGGCCAGGCCGTTTATCTTTGTGCCATGGATATTTGTAAAATGAACACTGTATTTCTTAAAGTCCTTTTAAATGTAATTGGACTTTTGGTTTGTTTGATCACCTTTCTCACTCTTTTGCCTTCAAATACCGAACAAATCCATTTGGCAGGGCCGACCCAACCATTAGGTAAGACTAGGCGGTCGCCTAGGGCAACAGGTTCTGAAAGGCAGCAAAGAGCAGCCAGCCAAACAAAGCCAAAAAGAGATATCGGTGTGTATTTTAACCTGCGGGAAGGGTAGGCAATCTTCAAGCTCATTGACCTGGGTGAATGAGTTTCTGGAGACATCGTGGATACCCACTGGCATAATAATGGGGGCTGCGGTCTGCCCTGGGTGTGGTCTTTGTAAAGGGCATGGGCATCCCTCCTTCCCAATCCCCCTTGCTGTGCGCATGTGACCCTTCCCTCATATCAATTTAATTTTTCCTGCGTGAGCAGAATTACGAATGTGCCGCCCGGCTCGGTGTCGCCTCGGTCTGATGTCACTTCCAAGCCCCGCCCCTAGGATGTGACATCAGAGGGAGAGCCGACACGACGCGGGCAGCCAGTTTGTGCTGTTGCTCTCGCTTGGAAAATTAAAAAGGTATGGGGGAAGGGAAAGGGGGCATGCGCATGGCAGTGAGGGGGGGAGGGTCGGGAAGGAGCGGGGGAGGGGCGCCACTTACCCTCGCTATGCCTTCCCCCCAAGAAAAACCTCACTGCACAGGCTCAGACATGACGCCCCGAAAGACTTTGGATCCCGTCAGCCCCATCCTTCTTTCCTGTGTTTCCTACCACTGGCCCCTCATCTGCTCCACGAGCTCCTCTTCCTTTGCCTCCTGCATTGTCCCGGTCGCGCTTACCTTCTTTGTTGCCAGGTATGGGGGACGCTACAGACGATGGAAGTGAACATCAGCGCTGTGACAAAGGAGAAAAGGACCAGGTAGATGAGCCCCTCCACCCCATCGAAGCAGAAGCCAGTAAGAGCCTGGACATAGTCCTGAGGAGAAAGAGCACAGCAAGGGTTAATTCAAGTGTAAAACTTCTATCCCGCTTTTGGAGCGCACAAAACGGCATACAGACATTGACAACAACCAAGTGACAAAGCACAAACGTTATCCTCCACATGGTTATAAAAGAAAACTTCAGAACAACAGAACTGTAATTAACCCTGGCAGCCTGCACCAAGTGTCAGGCTGATTGAAATTATCATATTTTTTTGCTCCACAAGACGCACTTTTTCCACCCCCAAATACATCTCCCCTGCTACCTTTTTTTAACTGGCAGTAGTCTGGCGCGGTCTCCTGCTGGACGGCAGCCTTTCTCGCTGCAGAGCGTCGCATAAGGCAGGAGTGCGACCTTTGCGCTTCCTACCTGGTCCCGCGCCGCTCCGTGATTGGCTGCCATCAATCACGGAGCGGCGCGGGAGCAGGCAGGAAGCGCAAAGGTCGCGCTCCTGCCTTTTATGTGCCGTTCTGCAGGGAGATAGGCAGTCGTCCAGCAGGAGACCGTGCTGGACCACCGCCAGTTAAAAAAAGGTACCGGGGGACTTCGGGATGCGGGCTTCCCAGCACCAGATGCACCTATGTGTAGAGGAGGAAAACCCAAGAAAAAAAAATTCTAAACCAATTTTTTTTTTCTTGGTTTTTCCTCCTCTACACATAGGTGCGTCTTATGGTCAGGTGCATCTTACAGACTGAAAAATTAGGTATGTTGTATCCATAATAATAAAAGGCTAAGCGCGTATGTGCTGTCAAAAATCCGTGAGTCCTGGTGGCGTGAGCTGTGCTTCTGTGCCAGTGCTCACAGCGCCTGCGCTAGCGCGTGTGCCCGCGACTCCTCCCTCCCCACTGCCGGTCCTTTTCAAAGCGGCCTGCTGAGGTTCGCCAGCCACTGTAGCGAACCTTGCAGGCCGCTCTAGCAAATCCAGGGAGGCGAAGGCGGGACGGAGGCTGCAATCGGCAGCGGCTGCTGCTACTCCTCCAGCCGCCTAGCTCCTCTCCGCCGGCCCCGGCTAGCAGCCCCCTCTGCCCAGTCTTCTCTGCTCCGGTGGCCCGCGCAGGAGAAGGAGCGGATGAAGCAGGGAGACTGTGCAAAGGGAAACAAGGGGGTTGAGGGGGAGGAAGCCGAGGAATCTCTAGCACCTGTTAATGTAACGGGCTTAACCCTTTCAGGACCATAAGGATTGTAGGCCAATTTTTGTGGTTTTGATGACATTTTTATGGTAAAAAGGGCTTGCAGATGCCAAAAAATTGATTTTTTTTTGTGAAATATCATTATTTTTTTTTAAAAAAATCACACTTCTGGCTTATGGACAGTGTGGCAAGTGAATCTTCTCGTCAATCTGGCAACGACGCTAATGAATGAATGTCGGAACCAGTTTGTTTACATAAAGGCAGTATCATATGGAATCCGTACATATCAAATTTAGAACTGTAGACTATCCCAATCAAAATTTATAGGATTTTAAAGTTATGGGACAAATATGTCCCTTGGTCCTGAAAGGGTTAAAGACTAGTTTGATATAAATGTGGAACAAAAGAGAGTGAACAGAAACCCAACATCCAATCAAACAAGAGAGACCCATAAATGAAATGTCCTATGTTATAGAGATCCAATGGACGACATTTCATTTATGGGACCTTTTCATTTGTGTGGTTTTATATGTATTATATTTTGAGTTTACAAACACAACAATATACTAAACTAAACTAAACTAAACCTTAGGTTTGTATACCGCACCATCTCCGCGTGTGCAGAGCTCGGCACGGTTTACAGAGGTTGAGAGGAAAGGAACTACAAGGAAAGGATATAGGAGAGGGACTGGGGAGATAGAGGGGGACAGGATACTAGAGCACGGGAGGTGATTAGGTTTTTGAAAAGAGCCAAGTTTTCAAGTGTTTGCGGAAGGATTGGAAGGAGCTAGAATTTCTGAGCGGGGATGAAAGGTTGTTCCAGAGTTCTGTGGTTCTAAAGGGGAGGGATGTTCCAAGTTTTCCTGCGCGGGATATACCTTTTATAGAAGGGAAAGATAGTTTCAGTTTTTGGGAGGATCTAGTCGAGAGCGGGTTTGAGGAGTTCCAGAAGAGTGGGATAACAGGAGGGAGGACGCCATGTAGAATCTTGAAGGCTATGCAGGCACATTTATAGAGGACTCTGGAGTAAACTGGGAGCCAGTGAAGCTTGGAGAGGAGTGGGGAAACGTGGTCGAACTTGCCTTTTGCGAAAATAAGCTTGGCCGCGGCGTTTTGAATTAGCTGAAGTCTATGGAGGTTTTTCTTTGTTAGGCTTATATAGATGGAGTTGCAGTAGTCCAGTCTAGAAAGAATGGTGGATTGAACGAGGATGGCGAAATGAGAATGATGAAAGCAGGATCTTACTTTCCTCAACATATGGAGGCTAGAGAAGCATTTTTTTACTAGGGAGTTGAGGTGATCGTTGAAGGAGAGAGAGGAATCTAAGATGATGCCAAGGACTTTGCTTGAAAACTCAAGCTGAAGAGTGGGGCCGGAAGATAGAGGGATGGAGGTGGGTAAATGGTCTAAGGTTGGGCCGAGCCAAAGTAGTTTGGTTTTGGACTCATTCAGTTTCATTTGTACAGATTGGGCCCAGGATTGGAGGTTCGTAATGCATGTGGAAATGTTCTCAGCGAGGTTCGAGAGGTTCGAGTCGGTTTCGAGGAGGATGAGGATGTCATCGGCGTAGGAGTAGAGAGTTTCTAGTGGGGATAAATGAAGGAGTTTCAGAGAGGACATGTAGATGTTGAAAAGGATAGGGGAGAGGGGTGAGCCTTGAGGGACTCCACATTTTGGCTTCCAGGCGGGGGATGAGGAACCGTTTGTGTTAACGGTGTAGGAGCGGAAGCGTAGGAATTTCGAGAACCAATCCAGAACTGTGGAGCTTATGCCTATTTCGGAGAGTTGGAAGATTAGGATGTCGTGGTGAACGACATCGAAGGCTGCGGAGAGGTCGAATTGAAGAAGAACAGCAAATTTGTTGCGAGAATGGAGTTGTTGCACCTTAGAGATTAGTGAGGCCAAGAGGGATTCGGTGCTAAAGTTGGGTCTGAAGCCGAATTGGTGGGGTAGGAGAATAGAGAATCGTTCTAGGTAGGATGAGAGTTGGGTGGATATGATGGATTCTAATAGCTTGGTTAGGAGAGGGATATTTGCTATAGGACGGTAATTTGATGGAATGGAGGGATCGAGGTCGGCCTTTTTCAGTAGAGGGGACAGTGAAATGTGTCCCATGTCGGGGGAGAAAAGGCCTGATGTTAAGGCAGAGTTTATAAGTTCGGTGAGGGAAGCGATGGCCTGTGTAGGGATATTCTCGAATAGGTAGGAGGGGAAAGGATCCAAAATGCACTTGCAAGTTTTTAGTTTGAGGCAGAGTTTGGAGACTTGCGGTTCAGAGACAAGCTCGAAGGTGGTCCAGGATCTATCGGCAGGAATGGATACCGGTAAGGTAGAGTTGGGAATAGTAGAGGTCAGGGAATTGTAGGAGACTGAGGGGGGGAAGGAGCATCTTAGGGTGGTAATCTTTTCATTAAAGAAATTTGCAAGGGCCTCGGCTGATAGAGATGGCGGAAGCAAAGACGGGTCTTTTTTTATAGTTAGGGAGCGCCAGATGTTGAACAGCGCACTGATCTGGTTGTTGGATCTGGAGATCTTGTCTCCAAAGAAGTTTTTCCTGGCTTTTTTTAATGTTGAGTTGTAAAATTTAATATTAGCCCTCCAGGTCTGTCTATCAGAGGGGGATTTGGATTTTTTCCATTTGCGCTCCAAAGCGCGACACTTCTGTTTCAATTCTCTGTGAAGGGGTAGGTACCAGGGGGCCTTTCGGGGATAGGAGATGGTTTTGGTGGTTAATGGAGCAAGGGAGTGGTAGGTGGACTCTGAGAGGATGGTCCAGTTGTGCCAATGTGATTCGGGGTCTATAGGTCTAGGGTTGGAGGAGAGTTTGTTGAGAAATTTGGACCAGAATAGGTTGCTCGAGGTTTTTTTGCGGTAGGTTATGGAATGAGTGGAGTGGGGTGGGGAGTCAAGATGTGACATGAAGACGGGGAGACAGGTAGTCCCTAAGAAGTGGTCTGACCAAGGGACTTGTTCCCAGCGAGTGTCGTCGGTTGAGGTTTTGAAGGTGGTAAGATCAATGAAGGTGGTGAAGTCTAGAGTATGCCCTTTTTCGTGGGTTTGGGATGGGGTGGGTGAGGGGAAGCCAAGAGAGGTAAGGAAGTTGTTGAATTCGGATGTATCATTGTTATTTGTGTCGTCGAGGTGGAGATTGATATCACCAACAATCAGAAGTCTTTGGAATTTAAGGAAGGCATTTGTTATGGTCTCATAGACGAGATTTGAAGATTTTGCCCAAGGGGTGGGTGGCCGGTATAGTAATAGGATGCCCAATGGGTGGGTGCGGAGTTCATCATTGACTGAAGCAAGCAAATATTCTAGAGAAGGATGGGTGCCCGTCTCAAGGAGCTGGACGTCGAAGAAAGATTTGTAGAGGAGTGCCAGGCCACCTCCTTTTCGGTTGGGTCTGGGGGAAAAGAGGCCTTGGTAACCGTGGGGGAGGAGTTCGTTTTGTGTGAATAGGTCGTCTTTGGCGATCCATGTTTCTGTGATGCACAGAAATCCAGGGTCGAGCTCGTCTAGAAGGTCTTTCAAGATTTGGGTCTTGTTGCACGCGGATCTGGCGTTGCAATAAAGTGTCGGGACTGGGGTGAGAGAGTCCGGGATAGTGTTGAGAGGATTGGCAGGGGGTAGGGGCTTTAGGGAATCTTGGTTGACTTTTCGGGGGTTTTTCTTGGGAGGGGAATTTCTGGTGCGTATCAGTGTGGGGATTCTGAGTCCGGGGCAGATGATATTGGTGTTAGCGGGGTCGAGTAGGTTGGGGGAGGGAGGTTTCAGACAGAGGGAAGGATAGAGGGGTGAGCAGAGTAGGAGGAGAAGGATCCAGAAGGATGGATTCATGGTGGGGTGGTTGGTGTGTGAGAGTCTGCAGCAAGGAGCAGTCTGCAGCAATATAGATTGTCCATCTCAAGGTTGACGTGATGTATCCCACTCCCCACTAGTTGCTCTCATATTTGATATAAATGAATTTATTTTGGTTTTGTGTGGAAGCTTTTCAAAACCCGGGCATCGTGCCGGGTTTTGAAAAGCCAACTGGATGCCTTATCTGTTCTCTAAAAAGAGGACATGTCCAGATAAATCTGGCAACCCTATCAGTACCCCACAGCTTTCAACCTCTCCAAGAGAGACCGACGACGACTCCGCACTCACCAGATGCAAACCACGGCAGTCCACCAGGGCGGTCAAATGCTGAAGGTTCACCTCTGTGGAATTCAAAGCTCCTTGGATTCGGATCACGTGGTCCTAGAAACAACTCAGAGGTCAGCTAACAAGATCACGAGGTGATGACAAAGCTGAGAAACCGAGAGATCTACTACATCCTCAAGACTTTAACGTGTCACCTCTCCTCTTGGGAAAGGTGCAGAGGAAACCGAGAAGCGCATGAAGCACTTACCTTGGAGTTGGGATACTCTCTCACCGCCGAGCTCATGAGCTCCGTCACGTCATCCTGCATTTCCACAAGGGCTTTGTGACTCCACGATAATTTCTGTTCAATGTGAAAAGGATACAAAATACATATATATATATATATTGCAGTGTATATATGAAAAAAATCCATTTCTATGACTAATCTTTTGGGCCTAGTGGTTTCCCCTGTGAAGGAGTCCAGTAGTTGGAGAACCAGAGAAGCAGTCCGTTCTCATTATTCATGGTAGCACGGTTCCCCAAAATGCTCACGAACCGCAAAATCACGAATAACAAAACGTCAAGTCTATGGGAAAATAGAGTTTAGGGCCCAGCAGTACACGTTCCGCCTCAAAACCATGGAAAGTGAACATCGGATCCTAATGGGGAAATAGGGTCAAGTTCCCGCATGGGACAGCATTTGAAGTACCTGTAATCAGTGGTGTTCAAAAGGGGGGTGCGAGGGGGGGCAGTCCACCCCTGGCGCTGCCTTCCTCCTCTCCGTCCCCCGCTCCTTTCCTTGCCGTGCACCCCTTACCTTTTTTACTTCCCTGGCGCAAGGTTGCTGCCCGCATCGGCAGCGGCGCTCACTCTGATGTCATTTCCGGCACCCGCGTCTAGGAAGTGGTGCCAAAGGGTGGCCCAACACCGATGTGGGCATGCGGCTCACGTATTAGACGTTAAAAAGATATGGGGAAAGGGAAGGGGGGTTGCACATAGGGGGCGGGGGAGGGGTACCACCGCCCCGAGTGTCGCTCACCCTTACTGCACCACTGCTTACAATTTGCACGCCAGATGCTCGGGGGCCTTATCTAGAAGCAAAGCCTGACCACGAGGGGAAAGTGAAAGCAAAAAGCAGGGGAGGTTTTAAGCGCGGTTCGCAAAGATGCGAACACAGAGGCAACCGATGCAACCGGGGAAGGGCAAAATCGTGCATTGTGAATGTGCGAATAAAGAGAGCGGACTGTATGTGCACGCTTGAAATCTTTTGGCAGCCCTCATTCGCACTGCAAAAGGCTGGAGACCCATGGCATGGAACGGAAATGAATTTTGCAGGCTATAAGAGAATATCGATACTGCTGTTGGTATTAACTGTGCTGGCTGAACATTTTTCAGTCCGCTACTACTAACCATTTATATTGCGCTACCAGACATACGCAGCGCTGTACATCAAAACGTAGAAGAGAGAGTCCCTGCTCTAAAGAGCTTAGAATCTAGTCAACACAGACAACCTGGACAAGAAGGTGCAACTCTTCCTCGCCACGACCTTCTTCCACACCTCGCCTCAATCCAAGGTTCGAAACTAACTTATACTTTCCACCATGAATCTCATGTACTGACATAATGTCTCTTTACTGTAACCCACCTGCACCTCATGTACTGACAAAACGAATCTTTATTGTATCCCATGCACTGACAAAATGCACCTTTATAGTAACCCACTTGTATCCCATGTACTGTCAAAATGTATCTTTATTGTAAACCGCTTCAAACTTCACGGTATAGCGGTATATAAGAAATAAAAATTAAATAAATAAATAAAATCTACACACAGTGCTCAGGTGGGGGAATTACAGAGGGAACGAAAAGACAAGACGTTAGAAGGTAGGTTGGAGTTTGGAATCAGAGAATGACACGGGGACAAATTTTTCCCCGTTTCCGCAGGAACTTATTTTCCCGTCCTGTCCCCGCAAGTTCTTTCCCGTCTCTGCCCCATTCCTGCAAGCTCCGCCCTCAATCTTCACAAGCTTCAAACACTTGAAAATCATAAGTGTTGAAGGCTTGTGGGGTTAAGGCAGAGCTTACGGGAATGGGGCGGGGACGGGACGGAGAAATTGAGTTCCTGCGGGGACGGGGGGAAAAATTTGTCCCCGTGTCATTCTCTATTTGGAATTGAAAGATGCTTCAAAGAAATGGGCTTTGAGTCTGGATTTGAATACTGCTAGAGACGGAGCCTGACATATCCAGTCAAGCAGCAGGTTCCAGGCATTAGGTGAAGCAAGGTAGAAGGAACAGAGTCTGCAGTTGGCTGTAGAGGAGAAGGGTACAGATAAGAGAGACTTATCTGATGAGCAGAGTGCCCAGATGGGCTGGAGGGTGTGGGGAGAGACTAGAAAGGGAGCTGCAGACCAAATACACTTATAGGTCAGGAACAGAAGTTTGAACTGTGTGCGGAAACAGAATCTGTTGCAATTTCAGCTACTCACCTGCTGGAAAGGGTTTGTGTATCCGTTGTTACAGGTAAGATAATAGCGCAGCACATCTGTCAAGTGAAAAAGAATAAAATAAATACAGGTCAAAACATTATGAGCCCAACCAACCAACTTCCTGAATTTTGAGGGTTATTTTGCCACTGCAGCTGAAAAGAGTGTTATCTTAGTTCGTTAAGTGCCAATTTGCAGAAACAAAATTCTATGCTTTGTTTCAGATCATTGATTGAACCATATCCACATCATTCTCTTCTTGGTTGGGCTGAGAAATTTTCAGAATCCCCTGGTAGTGTGAAGAGTTTCAGTCTCTGGTAACCAGAGCTGAGACTGTGATGTCACAATGCCTCTTTCCACCAATAAGGGACAACCTCATCAGTGATGTCACAATGGCTTGATTATCTTGTACTTGGCTCATTTTTATTACATACAAGGGAGTGCTGGTAAGTTCTCAGCCCAAGCAACCAACTGAGTGTTATTTTGCCATTGTAGTTGAAGAGGGTTATCTTTGTTCATTAAGAGCCAATTTGCAGAAACAAAATTCGATGTTTTGACATTGTTTCCGATCATTGGTTGAACCATATCCACATCATTCTCTTCTTGGTTGGGCTGAGAAATTTTCAGAATCCCCTGATAGTGTGAAGAGTTTCAGTCTCTGGTAACCAGAGCTGAGACTGTGATGTCACAATGCCTCTTTCCACCAATAAGGGACAACCTCATCAGTGATGTCACAATGGCTTGATTATCTTGTACTTGGCTCATTTTTATTACATACAAGGGAGTGCTGGTAAGTTCTCAGCCCAAGCAACCAACTGAGTGTTATTTTGCCATTGTAGTTGAAGAGGGTTATCTTTGTTCATTAAGAGCCAATTTGCAGAAACAAAATTCGATGTTTTGACATTGTTTCCGATCATTGGTTGAACCATATCCACATCATTCTCTTCTTGGTTGGGCTGAGAAATTTTCAGAATCCCCTGGTAGTGTGAAGAGTTTCAGTCTCTGGTAACCAGAGCTGAGACTGTGATGTCACAATGCCTCTTTCCACCAATAAGGGACAACCTCATCAGTGATGTCACAATGGCTTGATTATCTTGTACTTGGCTCATTTTTATTACATACAAGGGAGTGCTGGTAAGTTCTCAGCCCATGCAACCAACTTCCTAAATCCTGAGTGTTATTTTGCCATTGTAGTTGAAGAGCGTTATCTTAGTTCATGAAGAGCCAATTTGCAAAAACAAAATTCGATGTTTTGACATTGTTTCCGATCATTGATTGAACCATATCTACATCATTCTCTACTTGTTTGGAATGAGAACTTTTCAGCCCCCCTCGTATATTGCTTTCAGGTTTTCTGCAGCAAGTAGATCTTGTATGCTATTGGCAGGGCTGTGGAGTCGGGACACAAAACCTTCAACTCTGACTTCACTATGTGTATTTATTTATTTCTATACCGTTTACTTGTATATCCTGGTTAACAGGATATACAAGTAAACAGGATATACATACATAGTTTTAAAACATAATAAAATAAAGATACAAACAAGCCTTAAAATTCATAGCTAAAAAATAGTAACATAGATTTGCATAGAAACAGAGCTTAAGAGACGTAGATAAAAATGAATAGCATGTCATAGACACAGATTAATAGCGTAGACTAATTAACGATTTCCTATACTGATTGAAGCAAAAGACGAGACCTGTGGCGTCAATGATCTTGATACAAATGTCTATTTGAAAGTGATACAGGTCAATAAATAGATCCAAAAGTCTTCACAATTGAAAGTGATGCTGGTCAATCAGTAAAGCAAAGTAACAAACGGATGGTCACTGGTTAGTGCTCGATCTCCTTTATTAGATAATATGTTACTGGCTCGACCCGATCGTGTTTCGGCCTAAAAAAGGCCTGCCTCGGGAGTCCGATTCTGAGGAGAAATATGTTTGGGGCTTCACCTTCTTTGTTCGGTACTTTGCCTTCCATGATTTGGGAAGGAGGACTCTCCTGTTTTCTCTGAGCTGGTCAATCGGTAAATCCATAGGACACACAGTAAAGGCATTGTGGCGTGGACCCGACCCGGTCCGTATTTTGGTCATAAAGACCTTCTTCTGGAGTCCAATCGGATAGTGGCACAGGATTTGGCATGCTGAAGAGCATTCAAAGTACTGTGTATGTGAAAGTGGAGTCCATGCATTCGCTCTTAAAATCTTCAACCCACAATGCAAACTAATTCTGACCTAAAATGATCAGTCTCTCCTAGGACTACACTGAATTTGCTCTCCACATTCAACAGTTGGCTTCCCCCCTTTATTCAGAGACAAGTGAGATACCCTACAACAGTGGTTTCAAACTTGCGGCCCACCAGGGACTATTTTGAAGCCCTCGGTATGTTTATCATAATCACAAAAGTAAAATAAAACAGTTTCTTGATCATATTTCTCTTTAGCTATAAATTACAATATTATTAAGACTTTCATAAACTATAAAGAGTTTTATCTCATGCAAAATTGTCATTTCTTTAATAATATATACTCTTATAATCACAGCTATAGTTTGATTAGAAATATTTTTCTTTTTCTTTGATAATTAAACAAAATATATTTTTTTATAAATT
Source organism: Geotrypetes seraphini (assembly GCF_902459505.1). Lineage (NCBI taxonomy): Eukaryota > Metazoa > Chordata > Amphibia > Gymnophiona > Dermophiidae > Geotrypetes > Geotrypetes seraphini. Next base: position 15,869,886 of record NC_047094.1, on the reverse strand, counting down.
ATTTGTGAAGTGCTCAGACCAAGAAGCCCATATAGTGGTAGTGTCACTACAATGAGATTTTCAAGGGGACCATCATCGCCTTCACAAGTCCCCGGCCCTCCCTATATCTTAAGGTCTGTATAGAACCTATCTGGTAAATATAACCAACATGTGATGTTGGTCTATTATTGGGGAGATGTTAACGATGTTGCTTCTCATTGGTGACTTATTAAAATAACAAAAATATAAAAATAAAAGAAAATGAATATAAAGTGCTTATCTAAAATATAGTACTGGTGGTTGTTTCTTATCTGATTAAGTTCCCGTCCCTCCGACCCGGATTTCGTCTCTTCGTCAGGGAGGAACACTGGTGAAGGCTCGCTAGTTGCATGAACAGTCAAAGACATTAACTATTGTTTTCTGAGGCCTTCCAAGTACCTACAAATCCAAAATGTGGCCCTGCAAAGGGTCTGAGATTGAGATCACTGCCCTATAACAATTCAGTCCTAGAGTGTTACACATCCACATCCAAATAGCCTCCAAAAGCAACTAAACTGGACAGACATGTCACCACTCTTATCTTCGACTACAGATTACAAGGCCTTCAGGAGAGATATTAAAACCATACTCTTCAAAAAACACATAAAACCTATCCAGCACAACCAATCCCAACCCAATATCCAACACTCTGTTTACCCTTAGATCTCTCTAATACTCTTTTATCTACCAAACGTTATCTAAAACCCATAATTTCACCCTATTCTTATCTCCTATAGACCTCCACTTCCCTTTGGTAACTCTTTACCCAACATATATTACCTTAAAAATTCTATGTCATCGCTTATTCTATTCCTTCAAATTTTGAATGTAATTTTTGTTTTAGTTTGGATGTAATCCGCCTTGAACCGCAAGGTAATGGCAGAATAGAAATCACTAATGTAATGAATGTACTGTAATGTGAATTCATACTCCTGGAGACGATCAAGTGAGATACCCTACAACAATTCAGTTCTAGAGCGTTACACATCCACAAGGTTATGAGTTCATACTCCTGCAGATGAAAGACCAAGATTATACAGCTCTACTGAAGAATGCAAGAGGAAGGGGAGCAGGGAGGAAAGGATGAGAAAGCATACATGGGTCCTTGATTACCCCTGCACACCTGGTAACATAATTAGTAAGTAAGGAAGGGGGACGTAATGTGTCCTGTCCTCTCTCATGTCCATTGTGCTTCTTTGCAATAATGGAGAGGACATAAAGACAGCATCTCATCTTCAAACCATAGAGGCATAACATGAATAACATATTGGGGAAGGGGAGGAGGAATATACGAAATGCCAATCAGTCTACTGAAATATGTGACAGGGCAAAAGGTAACACACTGAGACATGGGGGAAGCCACTGCTTGCCCTGGGATTGATAACAAGGAATGTCGCTACTATTTGAGTTTCTGCCAGGTGAGTCCTGGATTGGCCACTGTTGGAAACAGAATACTGGGCTAGATGATGGACCACTGGTCTGACCCAGTATGGCAACTCTTATGTTCTCATGAGCCAGGCATAGGGCAATCAAGGCATTGTGACATCACTGATGAGTTTGTCTCTTAGGCATTGGTGGAATGAGGCATTATGACATCACAATCTCAGCTCTGGAATGTTGCTACTATTTGGGTTTCTGCTATGTACTTGAGTCCTGGATTGGCCACTGTTGGAAACAGGATACTAGATGTTAAATGGGCTAGATGGACCATTGGTCTGACCCAGTATGGCTATTCTTATGTTTTTAAAAAGTTGAGAGAGTAAATGGGAACCACATAAGCCAGATTGGAGATGCCAAGAACGACGGTGCTGCTGACTGGAACGACTTTGATAGTCTCTCATGCAACTTACAGATGAGTCAAGCGCCAAATAAAGCATTTTCTCTTCCTTGCCAGTTATCAGCTTTCTTCTAATTAAAGCCCAGCTTTGCCTCTGAATTTTAATCAGTCTCATGTTTTTCACAATTGAGAGAGGCTCCCTAAGGAGCAGCCAAATTCACGAACAGAGAAAGGCAGCGAGCTTGTTACCAGCTCACATCCAAGGCCACGCGTTTGTGGTCTTCAGTAGTTTCCCAAAAACTTCAACTTGTGAGCCAGAACCATCACCGGAAAAAGCAATTGTCACATGGAAAAGGGAGTCCCTGTCCAATGACAGAACCTCAGGTTCATACTCATATCCATATCTATAGGACCCCTGAGGAAGACCTTTTCGATCGAAACACGGACCTTGTTGGGTCCTCTCCAATCACCAAAGTTGTGGATAAACTATTATTTTTTTAAGCTTGAATACACTTTTGAATCCTAATAAAGCCCGTATCAGTTCAACATCGGACTCCACAATTCCTTTTGTTTTGTTCAGGTTTAGACCCATTTGACTAAAATGAAAGATACTCCCCAAAGTTGCTTGCTCTCTCTTTCTGTCCAATCAAGGGCAGTGAAATATCTTTTGCTTGGGAGGGCTTAACAAACCAAAAACTCTCCCAGGCTGCTGATGCTGTGTGGAACCAAAATTTCACAGGGTCACGGCCCCTGTGGTTCGCTCCATTCTGCCGCCTAAGAGTCCATTTCTTCCCTAATACACATTCTCCCCCAGTTCCATCCCTGCCAGTCACCCATCAGTCTCCATCATCATATCCCCAATGTCAGCAATCCCAAACTGGATTTTTTTCACATCCTGTTAAGCCTTCCTCACATTCCCTGAAGCAGGGGTGGGCAACCTGTGGCTCACAGGCCGGATGCATTCTGCAGGCCTAATAAAGATAATATAACATAAAATTTTATTTGTACACTGCAATACACCGTGAGTTAAAGAGAGTTACATTGGCTCCCAACTGAGGCGAGAGTGATGTTTAAGCTCGGATGTTTATGTTATAAGGCGGTGCATGGTATGGCTCCTGGGTATTTAGTTGACCACTTCAATTTTTCTAGTTTTCAGCGTTCCCCACGTATATCAACAATGTTTGAGTTGCCACCAGTTGAAGGATGTCATTACAAAAGATTTGACAATAAATTGTTTCATATCAAGCAGCTACCCAGGACTCCATTCTCTGGGGACTATTTTTGGCTTCCACTTCATACATGAATTTTAGAAAACAATTAAGATCTTATTTGTACGAGTACGATAGATTTTTATAATTCACTGACAGATGTCCAGTTTTTCTTAATCGACTGTCAACCACAAGGATCCATATGGTTTTGCGGTATACAAGTGTTTTTTTATTATGTTATGTGACGTTCGATACAGCTAACAATAATTAAGTAGAAGACTGTACATGAGAGTTGAGGGTACAAGAAAATTAGGAGCATGACAAGGTCGACGTCAAATTCGATCATGGTAAGGCAATACGACAGGAAACACTCAATTAAGTGAACGGCTTTCGATAACTGCTTCAATCAGAGATACAGAGACCCAGAAGCAGGTGGTGAGGGAGGAGGTAATAGTTACCAGTAGGGTTACCAGATGTCATTTTGAGGACACGTCCGGGGATCCGTCTGGGTTTTGAAAAGCTTCTATCAAATTGCCGTCAGGCAGGAGGGCACGTGCGTGACATCACCACATGCCCTCCTGCCCGACAAGAGCGGTGGGCAGGGCTGAGGCGGGGCTAGGGGGGGTCTGGATTTTCCATAGGGTTTTCAAAGGGCACCTTCAAGAGGCTTTTCCCTTTCTAAATCAGCTTGAGTCTGGAAGGGCAAAGTACCCACAGACCTGCTGCATGATCCCAAAAGTGCCTCTAAAGGACCTTTCAGATCAACGTGCTCCAACCAGTTTAAAGCTGCATCAACCCTCACTTACTTAAGTATTTAGATCAATGCTGTCTTGTTAAAATGTTTATTTTATTTTTATTTTTCCTCTAACTCTACTTTTCACTTCTCTATTACCCTCCAGGTACTTTAGTTAGATTGTGAGCCTTCGGGACAGTAAGGGAATTTTTCAAGTACCTTTCTTATTTCTAATCTTAATGTATATTTTCTGTAAACCGCTTAGAACCTAACGGATGTAGCGGTATATAAGAAATAAATTACATTACATTACTTACAGGGCCGCAAGAACCTGAACTATTACTGGCTAAAAGAGCACGACCACTGATACATTTATTTGTACTGGAACTATTGGGAAAATAGTTATAATGTTTGCCAGCTGCGACATACATTACATTCAAATGAAGCAGCTCTACAGTGCAAGGGGCAAGGGAAGAAGGCGGCTCACTTATGTCCTTAATTTGAATTGATGCCAGTGGAAAATCAACTTGTTTTAAATCGCAATTAATTTAAGTTATGAGAAACACTTTAAATGCTGTACTGGGACTGATGACGAATTATACCACCTTGAGTTCCCTAATTCCGGTGGCGATCTGAACTCCCCTATAGTATTGTGCGCAGTCTATGCTGTTTGCCCATTTTTGTATATGTACAATTCATATGAAAAATTATTTCTTAGTAAATGTTTTATTTTGGGGAAGAAATGTATCTTGTGTTGCTGGCTGTCTTCTGAACCACCTTCCTTCTGGTACTGGAGGAATCGCCTCCATGAACTTATGGGTTGGGAGGCCCGTTTGGCTCGTTCTTCCCGACGCCGGAGCAGAGACTTTGTGCACACTTGGACTCCATATTTGAACATTTTGCCTCCTGAGAGTCGTAGCCGGGTCTTGAATAGCCTCCACCTCTGAAACTGTACTTCTAGATATCTCTGCTGTTCCATGCTTACGAGTTTTCTGTATCTGTGGGGGGATGGGGAGGGGTGGGTGGGGGGTAGGGTTTTCTTTGTCGGGGGGTGGGTGTATGATGGGTCCGGGGAGGACATAAGAGTCCAGTCCTCCGCGGGTGTTTGATGAAAATGCATACCATGGTTATTATTGCTGTTGTACTTCCTGTTGCTTAATAAAATAGATTTAAACATAAATAAGAAAAGAAAACCAGTTTAGCGCACTGATATTTCAGACTGAAACATACATGCATTCCCTTACATAGCATCAATCACTAACCATACTCTTATCCCACTCTCCTCCTGAGACACGTTTTGCCACGGTTTGTTACCTCCAAGTGCCCCCCACGGACATATCTCGGTCTGCAAACAGGGGAAGGAGGGACAGTGCCACTGGGTCGCCCTGAGCGTGCCTTTTTCAACTTGTAACATATGGTATATGCTTAAAGCTCAAGAGCACGCGATAATTGCAAGCACATTTCGGCAAGAATGCACAGGCAAAGGGCCTGATTTTCTTTGGTTTTCAATTTTAAATGACTTTATTCCGCTCCTCCTCATTAGCCCATGTCTGGAAAACATTACACATTCATTACCCTCATAAGAACATAAGAATTGCCGCTGCTGGGTCAGACCAGTGGTCCATCGTGTCCAGCAATCCGCTAACACGGCGGCCCTCTGGTCAAAGACCAGCCCTACCAGCGTACTTTCTTGTTCAGCAGGAACTTTGTCTAACTTTGTCTTGAATCCCTGGAGGGTGTGTTCCCCTATGACAGACTCTGGAAGAGCGTTCCAGTTTTCTACCACTCTCTGGGTGAAGAAGAACTTCCTTACGTTTGTACGGAATCTATCCGCTTTTAACTTTAGAGAGTTCTCTCTTGTTCTCCCTACCTTGGAGAGGGTGAACAACCTGTCCTTATCTACTAAGTCCCTTCAGTACCTTGAATGTTTCGATCATGTCCCCTCTCAATCTCCTCTGTTCGAGGGAGAAGAGGCCCAGTTTTCTCTAATCTCTCACTGTACGGCAACTCCTCCAACCCCTTAGCCATCTTAGTCGCTCTTCTCTGGACTCTTTCAAGTAGTGCCGGGTCCTTCTTCATGTACAGCGACCAGTGCTGGACGCAGTACTCCAGGGTAGAGTGCACCATGGCCCAGTACTGTGGCTCATGCACTCCATATTAGCACAGAGCCAGTGAAAAACTCCATATTTATCAAGTGTGGGGGATGGACAAATAAGCAAACCCTAGACTTGCGACTTGGGTCAGGGTTCTTTACACATCCTCGCGATGTCTAGATACAGCCACCCAGTTCTTCCGTTCCAGCAGCCGACACATTGTTTGTAAATTCCCAAGCTTGCTGCCTCTTGCTTCCACCAGCTGATCTTTTCTCTTCCTCCATTACAAGATAGCAGGACATCCTTAGACAGACACTGGTGCGCTAGCGTTTTTAGTGCACGCACCGCATTAGCATAGCGTGTGCTAGCTGAAAAACTACCGCCTGCTCAAGAGGAGGCGGTAGCGGCTAGCGTGCGCTATTCCGTGCGTTAAGGTCCCAACGCACCTTTGTAAAAGGAGCCCCGAGTCATTAAATGGCACTTAACCAAAAACATGATTTTATGTGATGATCTTAAGGTGGCCAAACAGGTTGAAAAGGTGACAGCGAAAGCTAGAAGGATGCTAGGTTGCATAGGGAGAGGTATGGCCAGTAGGAAAAAGGAGGTAATGATGCCCCTGTATAAGACTTTGGTGAGACCTCATTTAGAATCTGGTGTACAATTCTGGAGGCCACACCTTCAAAAAGATATAAAAAGGATGGAATCGGTCCAGAGGAAGGCTACTAAAATGGTGTGGTGGTCTTCGTCATAAGGAGTATGGGGATCTCAATATGTATACTTTGGAGGAAAGGCGGGAGAGGGAGATATGATAGAGACGTTTAAATACCTACGTAATGTAAATGCGTATGAGTCGAGTCTCTTTCATTTGAAAGGAAACTCTGCAATGAGGGGGCATAGGATGAAGTTAAGAGGTGATAGGCTCTGGAGTCATAGAAGGAAATATTTTTCTACAGAAAGGGTGGTAGATGCATTGAACAGTCTCCTGGAGAAGGTGGTGGAGACAGAGACTGTGTCTGATTTCAAGAGGGTCTGGGATAGGCACGTGGGATCTCTCGGAAAGAGAAAGAGATAATAGTTACTGCGGATGGGCAGACTAGATGGGCCATTTGGCCTTTATCTGCCATCATGTTACTATGTTTCTATAACCATAAAGTTCTATGACATCACAATGCAGGTGTTAAGAGTCTTAGCCTATAAGAAGAGGAGATGCAAATGTTAAGAGCCTTAGCCAATAGGGAGAGGAGGAGATAGTGGATGCTCTAGATGGGCCATTTGGCCTTTATCTGCTATCATGTTTCTATGGGACACAGACCATGGCCAACTATACACAATAATTTTATCTTCTTTTCCAATAAAGCACTGAAATTACAAACAGCTCTTTACTCTCCTTGCTACTCAATCCACACCCCGGTTTGGCGAGGGGTGACTTGGATTTGCACAGTTCACTTGCAGGTACACTTAAGTAGATGGCAACTGTTATCACAAGTCAATTAGGTATCTATGTGATAAGAATAGCCTACAGGGTCAAAGCAATGGTCCATCTAGCCAGTATCCTTTTAGGTCAGTGGTCTCCAACTCAAACCCTTCGCAGGGCCACATTTTGGATTTGTAGGTACTTGGAGGGCCTCAGAAAAAAATAGTTAATGTATTATTATAGAAATGACAATTTTACAGGAGGTAACATTCTTTATAGTTTATAAATCTTTCCTTTTGGCTAAGTCTTTATAATAATATTGTCATTTATAGCTAAAGAAAACCAATGGCTGATACCGTGAGCTATCATCGGTCCCGTTTCCTGATAAATAGGGAATGGCAAATTATTAGAAAACATATAGTTTTACAATGAATTAATAAAAGTAAATAAATATGCACGAATCAGAGGTATAGAGAATATAAACGGGACCGATGATAGCTCACGGTATCAGCCATTGTTTTTGAAAAATATCTCAGATCCATGGCTGTGAGCACTTGAGACCCCTGTTAATCTCTAATTATCCTGTGAGAGTGCAAGAAAAATTTGTGCGACAGTGCTTTTGTTTAAGTGGAGAGTGAGATTCACAAGTTTTATTAAGTGGTAATTTATAGCTAAAGAGACATATGATCAAGAAACTGTTTTATTTTACTTTTGTGATTATGATAAACGTTCCAAGGGCCTCAAAATAGTACCTGGCGGGGCCGCGTGTTTGAGACCACTGTTCTAGGGGTTGACTGAGTTTGTCAACGTATTATATTGCTACTGTATTTTTTGGTTGGGAACTTCACTCAGCTTATGGTGATGAAAAAGAAACATTAAACTTCCAGCACAGGGTGTGTTCAGGAGAAAACATGCACCATAAAGGCCCATAGGCTGTAGCCTAAGGACCCCCAAATGATTGTCAGCTTCCCCGCTTCACTGCTTTCACAGCAGATGAACCCGAGCCTGGCTGGTGCCGAGAGTCACAGCGACTTTGAGAAGCGCCTCCATCATGACACTGCACACTTTGCTCTTCCTCATGAAACATCTTTGCAGTGACGATTAGTAGAATCACAGAAAAGACTGCAAAGTAGAAAATGACATGGGGACAAATTTGTCCCCGTCCCCACAAGAACTCAATTTCCCTGACCTGTCCCCACAAGTTTTGTTGCTGTCCCTGTCCCATTTCTGTAAGCTCTGACTTAACTGTACAATCCTTGGGCACATGATTTTAAAGAGTTTGAGGTTTGTGCAGATGAGGACGGAGTTTAGGCATTGGTGGAATGAGGCATTATCCAGTGTTCCCGCTAAGCTGCGCTGGGGTGCGCTGGCGCACAAAATATTACCTCGCAGCGCACAAGTTTCTCGTCACAGCGCACACAGTGTAGAGCACAGTTCTTCAACCGCCGGTCCGCAAACAAAATCTTGCCGGTCCGCGAAGGATTCGGTCCCCGCCGCAACGAAAGGCCGGCGTCAGCTGACTTGCAACTTCCTGTTGCAGTCGCTGTGCCGGGACTCCTGCCTTCCACCGCGTTTGCCTCCTGCCTTGTCTCCGCACCTCCAGACCAGCAGCGGCAGCTGTGTATGCTTTTAACTTCGGCACAGAGCTGCCCCTAATCAATAGTTTAGCGCGGTTTCATAAGGCAGCCTCAGGGCCTTTGCTAGGCCGGCCCACATCGCATCATCGAAGCGGGCCGGCTATCAAAGGCCCCGAGGCTGCCTCATGAAACCGCGCTAAACTATTGATTAGGGGCAGCTCTGTGCCGAAGTTAAAAGCATACAGAGCTGCCGCTGCTGGTCTGAACTCTTGGGCCGCTGAAGGAGGGCAAAAAGCAGCTGTCCTGGAGGTTTCCCTTCCTCTCGCCTTTACAGGTTCCTTTTTTCCACCTTTTTTTTTTTCCTTCAAACGGCAACGGGCCCCAGCATCGACATCAATCAAGTAAGTTCCACTGTCAATCAAGCGGTTCTGCTCGGCCAAAGCTTCCCCTGTGACATGAGCCACCCTCAGGGGAAAGAAAGTGACCCACAAAGGTGAGGGGAAGGGGGGCAGATGATGGAAGTTGGGGGGGGGGAGAGAGAGAGAGAGAGAGAAGGGGCAGATGATGGAATGGAGGAGATGAGAGAGAAAGAGAAGGGGACAGATGATGGAAGTGAGAAGAAGGGAGAGAGAGCAGAAGGCAGATGGATGTCAGTTGAGAAGGGAGAGCAGATGCTGAATGGAAGTGGGGAAAGAACACATACTGGATGGAAGGAGGAGATAAATAAAGGGGGAAGAAAATAGTAAGATAATGGAGGGGTGAGGGAAAGGGGTGACAAGCTGTGTGTAGACACAGTGAAAAGAGGGAAACGGGACTAAATAGTAAGAAAGAATTTAATTTAGATGGAGGCAGAAAATAGAGAAGGAAGACCAGAGAAGAAAAGGGAAGAGAGAGCAGAGAATGATCAGATCTGAGTGGAGGAAATGAGAAGAGAGATATGCTAAAAACCACAGGGGGGAGGGAAGGATAGAGATGCCAGACCATGAGGGGAACAGAAGGAAGATGATGGATGCTAGACCAAATTGGGGGGTGGGGGGGGGCAGGAGGAGAGATGGCAGGGAAAGACAGACAGTGAATGGAAGGGGCAGATGCTGGACTGAAGAGACAGAGAAGGTTATCATGCTGCTGTACCGGGCCATGGTACGCCCTCACCTGGAGTACTGCGTCCAGCACTGGTACTTTAAGAAGGACACGGTACTACTCGAAAGGATCCAGAGAAGAGCAACTAAAATGGTTAAGGGGCTGGAGGAGTTGCCGTACAGCGAAAGATTAGAGAAACTGGGCCTCTTCTCCCTTGAGCAGAGGAGATTGAGAGGGGACATGATAGAAACATTCAAGGTACTGAAGGGAATAGACTTAGTAGCTAAGGCAGGGAGAACGAGAGGGCACTCTCTAAAGTTGAAAGGGGATAGATTCCATACAAACGTAAGGAAGTTCTGTGGTAGAAAGCAACATATTTATTTGGCTCATAACTTGCTGGCGCCCGATATTTTTAGCTCACAGTGAAAAAAGTTTGCTCACAACACCCGCCCGCTTAGAGGGAACACTGATTATGACATCACAATCTGAGCTCTAGAATGTTGCTACTTAGGATTTTAAAGTGTTTGAGGTTTGTGCAGATGAGGACGGAGCTTAACCATTGGTGGAATGAGGCATTATGACATCACAATCTGAGCTCTAGAATGTTGCAACTTATGGTTTTAAAGTGTTTGAGGCTTGTGCAGATGAGGACGGAGCTTAGGCATTGGTGGAATGAGGCATTGTGACATCACAATCTGAGCTCTAGAATGTTGCTACTTAGGATTTTAAAGTGTTTGAGGTTTGTGCAGATGAGGACGGAGCTTAGGCATTGGTGGAATGAGGCATTGTGACATCACAATCTGAGCTCTAGAATGTTGCTACTTAGGATTTTAAAGTGTTTGAGGTTTGTGCAGATGAGGACGGAGCTTAGGCATTGGTGGAATGAGGCATTGTGACATCACAATCTGAGCTCTAGAATGTTGCTACTTAGGATTTTAAAGTGTTTGAGGTTTGTGCAGATGAGGACAGAGCTTGCAGAAATGGGGCAGGGACAGGAAAAGAACTCGCTGGGACGGGAGGGAAAATGAGTTCCCACTGGTACGGAGAAAATTTGGCCCCATGTCATCCTCTACAGCAAAGTTTTTCTGCTCATTTCCTGTGGTTGATATGGCTTCCCATTGGTCTACATCTGTAGGATGCATAGACAAACATGGAAATAACTTCTCACCTTTAACAGTAACCAATGTATTATGGTGTATTATAAATGGCCTGGATAATGAACTTTGGAGAGTGAAATGCTGCCAGGGCCAGATTTATGTACAGAGCAGATAAGATAAATTCATGTAAAACCGTGGGAGAACGGAATAGAAAACTGAATGAATGAATGAATAAACAAGCTACAGTTTAGGCCTCACATTACAGGGGGACTCACTTCATAAAAAAATGACAAATATGCATTTGAGAAAATAATGAAAATTACAATATAAATTAATTATTGTTTTTATGATCCAATGAAAAGTACATAATAAAATCAAAGGCCAGGAGTCTCCTTAGGTAACAGTGTCCCTGGTTCATCTTTATTATCCTGCAGTGGACAGTGCTACCTAATCAGGTCCCTGGCCCTGTGGCATAGAAAGGGGAAGGCCCGGGGGGGGGATGGCAGAACACCCCAGGTGCTGTCTTGGGGTTGGCGCTGGTACTTCTCCTCCCCACCCCAACCTGCCCCTCGCGCCGGCCTCGGCTCCCTTCCGACGCCACTTCCTGGTCATAGGACCAGGATGTGATGTCAGAAGGGAGCTGAAGCTGGCGAGAGCAGCAGGCGGAAGATGCCGCTCGCACCGGAGAATACCTCAAGAGGTACGTGGAGGCGGAGGGAGGCGCTCAAGCGGTGAGGAGCACTGAATGGCGGGGAAGAGCAGTGGGGCACCACCCTCCCTAGCTAAGCCACTGCAAAGGCTCAGCATTAATTAAAAATATTTTTTAAATCCCCTTACAGAGAGGTAGGAGTTAGTTCAGTGTATCTCAAATTGTGTGCCTCCTGAGATTTCAGGTGTGCCGCGGTACACTGGGGAGTAGGAGAAGCGCCGTCGCCAGCTGACTGCCTACATGACGTGCCTCTCGTGGAGAGAGGCACTTCCTGTAGGCAATCTGTGAGCGCCAGCACCTATCCTTCTCTCTGGCCCTCTTCCCGTCTGGCACCTCCCCCCACCAGCATCTCAGGGCCCGCCTGGAGGGCCGTCACACACACGCGGGCATCGACAGGATGATGTCACCCATGCACGTGATGTCATCGCGGCGATATCCGCACTCATCCAAGTGCCTCAAGCCACGGCCACTACCTTTTAGTGTGCCATGGCTTGAGAAAGTTTGCGGGACACTGAGTTAATCCATTACAAAAGCTACTACCTTCATTTTGGGGGGGGAGGGGAAAAAAAGGACAGATAAACTGGGGTAATGTGCTGCAGCGCAGAAGGTATCCAAAATGCAGCCCTGACCTGTACTCAGCAGACCACGGTCCTCTACCACTTTGGCGACAAACACGTCGGGATTCACGCAGAAATCACTGGAGCCCTGGAGGAGCAGAAGAAAAGTCCCCGGTAAATCCAGGAGCCTAAAGATGTCCCTGGTTGACAGTCCACTCAGCTCAAGGATAAGCTAAAAGAAACATAGCTGGAACTACTTACCACAGCGAAAGCCAGCTCCAGGCCCAGCGATGCCCAGCTGATGATAAGGGCCAGTACCCCCAGGATGCACACCCTACGGGACAAGGAAAAGATTGCTCTGAGGTCAACATTCAATGATCACAAAGTGCCCCAATTAAGGAACCTACGTTGTAGGCTGAAAATAGATGCCTAGCAAACTTTAAAATTCAACACAGACCCTTGTATCCTAAAAAGGGCACCCAAAATAATTAGTTAATAGGCTCCAATGATTTAATTACTGGAGCAAACAAGCACTTAATAAACACTGATTAGGCTACACACTATTCTATAACAATGGGTGCCAAAAATTGGATTGCATGCAACTCAAAAGGGGGCAAGTTCGTGGAAGGGTAAGGGGAATTCACTAAAGATGGGCGCAAAGTAGCGGAATAGCATGGATCCACACCCAATTTGAGCGTCAAGATTTACACCCAAAGTTGACTGCTGAATTGAAAGTTGAACAATGAATTCAGCACCAAATTCGGCACTCAACACTATTCTAGAAAGAGTGCTCATCCCCAAATGCCCAACTTCATTCCTCTCACTGGGCCCCGCCTGTTTGTAAGCACCTACATTTAGGAGCCTAGTCTAAATAGGGTCTCAGCCTAGATAGGGTTATCAGACGTCTGGATTTACCCGGACATGTCCGGGCGTCCGGACGTCTATTCAAAACTCTTTTGCAGATCGATGGATGGATCGATGCGATGACATTCCAACTTTTTTTTGACGCCAAACAATAAGTGAATAAAAAACTGTATCCAAAAATATCTCGATGGGCTGACTGAACTTCAATCCAGCCACAAAATCCGAGACATGGCGTTTCGGCAACAACAATGCCCATTTCCAAGAGTTTTTAATCAAAAGCCATGACATCCATAGACTTATAGTCAAAGCAAACTACTTTTTAAAATTTCAAAGGACATGATGTCAACAAGTTCAAAAACTCTCTAAACTCTAGGTCGGGACCTTATTTTGCTTGATATATTTTAGTGCACTGTTGACGCTGATAATGAGTGATAATTGAGCTCATAATTGGGAAAAAATGGATTGGGTGGTAGGCGCCTAACTCAGGAGGTGCCTATGAATTTCAGGTAGGCGCGTAGGCCAAGGAGCCCACCAGAAAGTGGGCCTGGTTAAGGGCGGGTCTGTTTTGCATGTAGGCGTTAAAGTTGATTTATCTATTTAGTTTTATAGCCCGTCCTGCTCAGGAGCCCAGAACGGGCTACAAGATCCGTCCACAGAAGTCTTCAGGATCAATAACACACATGCTAAAGAGAACTTAAGAAAAGTATCAGAGCAAACATGCTAAATAGTGAATCTAAGCACACACAAGCTATATAGCAGTGGTCTCAAACTCGCGGCCCGGGGACCACATGCGGCCTGCCAGGTACTATTTTGCGGCCCGCAGTCTGTATTAGTGCTGTCTGTACTAGTGCTGCCCACTCTTTGCAGCGTCCTCCGGCTTCCCCCTGGCCTCCCGCTCTTACCTTCAGATAATTACCGCAACCTGCAGAGAGATTCGTCGGTGCTGCAGCGATCCCTGCAGACTGCCGTCGTTCTCAGCGGCATGTTCCCTCTGCCGCAATCCTGACCCTGAAGTCAGAAGAGAGGCAGGACCGCGGCAGAGGGAATGTGCTGCGGAGGCCAATGGCAGCTTGCAAGGAACGTTACAGCACCGGCAATCTTCTCTGCAGGCTGCGGTAATTAGCTGAAACTAAGACTGGGAGGCCAGGGGGGGAAGCTGGAGGACTCTGCAAAGAAGGGAGGAACATGCAGGCCTTTGGGGGGGAATATTTATAAATTATAAAGAGTTTTACCTCATGCAAAATTGTCATTTCTTTAATAAGAAATTAACTATTTTTTCTGCAGCCCTCCAAGTACCTACAAATTCAAAATGTGGCCCTGCAAAGGGTTTGAATTTGAGACCACTGCTATATAGGATCTAAGAATGGTATCAGCATGGCTGCGGTAGATAAGAGAACAAGTACCAGTTGACATAAAGAGTCAGGTGCTCTGTGTTACAGGTGCACCATGTTTTGGTCAGTTAAAGTTTGAGACCAGAACCGTGCTGGTTCTTGAACGGTAGTGTCTTCACTGCCTTCCAGAAGGGCAGTAGATTGTCAATTGCCCTGATGACAGGGGGGGGGGGGGGGAGTTGGTTCCATAGTTTAGGCGTGCTGTAGGAGCATGATCACTTCCGGGTCATTTCCAGGTGGAGGCGATTTTCAAGAGGCTTACATAGCCTGAGTTTAAGTAGGGATCGGAGAGGTTGCCGAGGTTGGTAGATTGGAAGCTTCCTCGTTATGTAGTCGGGGGTCATGCCATGGAGGGGATTGGAGAGGTTGCCAAGGGTGGTAGATTGGAAGCTTCCTCGTTATGTAGTCGGGGGTCATGCCATGGAGGGGATTGGAGAGGTTGCCGAGGGTGGTAGATTGGAAGCTTCCTCGTTATGTAGTCGGGGGTCATGCCATGGAGGGGGGATTGGAGAGGTTGCTGAAGGTGGTAGATAGGAAAATTCCTTGTTATGTAGTCGGGGGTCATGCCATGGAGGGGGGATTGGAGAGGTTGCTGAAGGTGGTAGATTGGAAACTTCCTCACTATGTAGACGGAGGTCTTGCCATGGAGGCGTTTAAAAGCTAACATTGGTTGTCTGAAGATGATGCGCAGGTGTATTGGAGGCTAATGGTTCTGGTTCAGTGAAGGGGAGATGTGGTCAAAAGGGCCATTAGCACCGTGAGACACCTAACATAAGCACCGGTATTTAGGCCAAGAAAAACCCGGCATAAATAGAAGCACCTAAAGTGTTGACTCCTAAGTCCAAATTAGACGTTGCTAGGGGCAATTCTATAAAATGGAATTTTTGGCGACTCTGCCGCGGATGGAGTCGAAAAAAAAAAAATGGCGCCCAAGTTATGACTGACCGGAGTTATGGGCCGCTTTCCTTGATGCCTACATTTTAGGTGCCATTTATAGACTGAGGGCCTATGTGCCCCTATATAACAGCCCTCGCAGCACACAATCCTGTCCACTAAAGGCGCAAAAATCTGTGTGCATGCACTCTATACATCCACTACGACTCCACCTCAGCCTCCCTCAAACTAGCTCCTGAGAATGGAGCACACAGAGCACAGAACAGAATAAACTAATTTGCAGCCTTTCTTTTGTTGTTGTTTTTTTTTGTTTTTTTTATACCCTTGTATCCCTGTGTGCAATTTTGCACGTGGAAAACGTTTAATGAAAAATGACCCCCTAAGTAACTGATGGAAACCGCCGCAAATTCTCTGTGAGTGATGGCGAGAACAGAGAGACAGACTAACAGGGCCCCAGTTTATGTCAGAACTTACCCTACGAGAATGGCCTTAGAGTTCCGGATAAGGCCGAACAGCACCAGCAGACAGATGAGGACGTGGAAAAGGAGCAGGCCCAGATACCCCAGCCACCTGCGGACCCAACCAGAAACCACAGCAGTCAGAAAATAAGTTAGCTGGCGGCAGATAAAGACCTGAATGATCCATCCAATAGTCACACTCATTATGCATTCATGGTTAAATTGCCTTTCCTTGAATTCAAGAGGGCCTGGGATAGGCACGTGGGATCTCTCAGAGAGAGAAAGAGATAATGGTTACTGCGGATGGGCAGCTCTATGACCTCACAATGCAGGTGCACAGAGCCTTAGCCTATAGGAAGAGGAGATGCAAATGTTAAGAACCTTAGCCAATAGGGAGAGGATGAGATAATGGTTATTGCAGATGGACAGACTAGATGGGCCATTTGGCCTTTATCTGCCGTCATGTTTCTATGTTTCTAATATTTCTGGGCAATAGACCATAGAAGTCCAACCGGTACTCTCTTTAGGTTCCCACTGCTGGAAATGCCACTGAAGCCCACTCTAGCCTATCCTAACCATCCTGTCGCTGGAGCTCTCCCCAGGTCGTCCTAAACCAAATCACCATATATGGGGCAAAGGCCGTGCCCAATAATTGCAGCACAATCCCTAAGGCAAGGGTTCTTAACCAGGGGTGCCCACACCCCCCCAAGGGGGCACAAGAAGAGATCAAATGGAGTGTGGAGAAGAGTATTGGAACCTGAGGCAATTTATTGAAACTCTCAAGATAAAGTGAAGGCCGTTAGGATGGATATTGCTAGTATAATTTATACTGCTGTGATTTTAGCAACACATTAGCGGCTAATGGTTAGTGACACGTGTAGCTGTCAGTAGTCATTAGTGGATATAAGGTTTAGGAAGGGAGTGTGAGGGATTCATTGTTCAGTTAAAGGGGTGTGGGGCGGGGAGGGCAATTGCCTAACGGTTGGGCTGGACCTGCCACAAATTTGGAAATGTACCTTATCTATCAATTCCTTTATGCAAAAGTTCTTACATCACCCTTTACTGGCCTCCCCTCCTCTCAATTCAATTAATTAATTCATATTTCAACATGTGATCTCAAAAAATTAAACCAACTTGAAATTTTTCAACCATTCATAGCAAAACCTTTTAAAAATATTTTGTTATCAATTAGCTAGCTAGGGCAGGGGTAGGCAATTCCGGTCCTCGAGAGCCGGAGCCAGGTCAGGTTTTCAGGATCTCCACCATTGAATATGTACGAGATGGATTTGCATGCACTGCCTCCTTGAGATGCAAATCCATCTCATGCGTATTTATTGTGGATATCCTGAAAACCTGACCTGGCTCCGGCTCTCGAGGACCGGAATTGCCTACCCCTGAGCTAGGGGAAGTATTTGCTCAGGAAATTGCGACTCGGCTTCAGTAAAGGTCCTTAATTGCAGGGTCTACAAGCAGAGAAACATGAGCAGAAGCGAAGAGGTAGAAACCACGGTCAGCATCGACTTCTAACACTCTGTACCTGGGTTTTTTTTTTATTTTTTAAATTTTATTTATTCAATTTTCACACCAATTCACAAGAATAAATCTTGTTCCATGCAACACAGAGAAAGAAACCATTTTTTTACCGATTAAACAAAAACTTGTCAAAATACAGAAGTATAGCTTTAGCCCTTTCTTAGGCCACAATATGGGGGGGGGGGGAGTGATAATCAGTTAATAATGGAGATAATTTAAAGTAATAAGTTCAAAGGACAAGGCTTAGTGTAAAGACGGTTACCATCTAATTAATAATCCATTCCTTAATCAATCCTTAATGATCTTTTTGACTTTTAGAAACTCCCTCAAATGGTCTGGAGAGAGGAAAGTATACTTAATTCCCAAATACCTCACCAAACATTTACAGGGATATGCTAAAAGAAACGTAGCCCCCCAATTTAAGAGGAAAGGAAATCTTTTCTTCGTTCTTGAGTAACTTTTGAAACGTCTGGATACATCCAAGTCCGTTGTTCTCCAAATAGTTTTTGAGAGTTCTTAAAGTATAACCTTAAAAT
The DNA here is from genome assembly GCF_902459505.1 of Geotrypetes seraphini. Classification (NCBI taxonomy): domain Eukaryota; kingdom Metazoa; phylum Chordata; class Amphibia; order Gymnophiona; family Dermophiidae; genus Geotrypetes; species Geotrypetes seraphini. Next base: position 15,851,947 of record NC_047094.1, on the reverse strand, counting down.
CATATTTAAATGTTGCTCAAAAACAAAAGATATTAGAAAAGTAACTCTTTCAGTCTCTACATTCAAAGTTTGTTCCAAAAGAGAGGTAACATTCCCAAAGTCAATCTGTTTCTCTCCATCTCATTTTGAGGCATCTTTTTATTTGGAAGATAATAAATCTTATTTACTGTACCTGGGTATTTAATGCCGGGCTTTACCCAGACACCAACACTGAATATTCGGTGTCAGGTCAAAAGAGCGCCGGGACAAAGGCGCGCACAGACAACTGAGCGCAACGTGGAGGCACGTGCCGAAGAAAATGACTGTTTTAAAGGGCTCCGATGGGGGGTGTGGGGGGGGAACCCCCCCACTTTACTTTATACAGATCGCGCCGCGTTGTGGGGTTGTAACCCCCCACATTTTACTGAAAACTTCACTTTTTCCCTAAAAAACAGGGAAACAGTTAAGTTTCCAGTATAATGAGGGCGGTTACAACCCCCCAAACCCCCCACAACGCCGCCGCGATCTGTATTAAGTAAAGTGTGGGGGGGTCCCCAACAAAACCCCCCGTCGGAGCCCCTAAAAACAATCTTTTTCTTTGGCGCGTGCTTCCGTCTTGCGCTCAGTTATCGGCGTGCGCCTTTGTCTTCGGCGGTTTTGTCTATGAACCGAATATTCAGGTACAAGGTAAGTATTTTGCTGTCCTAACTTATCTAGACGGGGCTGGGGCTGTATAATGGCTGCGCCCAGATGACCGATGAAAAAGCACAAGTGACCTGATTCTATAAAAGGCTAAGGTTACCATATTTAAAATCCCGGACACAAGGCCCCGCCCCCGTTCTGTCTCAAACCCCTCCCCCCATTCCACCCCTCAGACCCCGCCCCTACACCACCTTGTCTCTTTCCTGCCGGGTCTGGAGGGCTTCCGAGCATAGGCGGATGCGTACGACATCATCAGCTTATGCTCAGAGGCCCTCCAGACGCGGCGGGGCTTTCCAAAACCCGGACAAACTGCCGAGTTTGGAAAGTTCATCCGGGTGCCCGGACACGTCCTCTAAAAAGAGGACGGGTCTGGGTTTTCCCGGACGTTTGGTAACCCTATGAGAGGCGCCGCTAAGCGCGGTTGTAAATCAACTGTTAAGGCATCGCTTATAGAATCACGCCTACCAGCGCCCAAGTAGGCACCAGTAATATAGGCCATGGTTTTCCTGGCCTACTTCACCAACGACTAACACAAGTGCCTACCAGAAACTAAGTTATACCTCGCCAATTTCTGCCCCTAACCATACCTACTTTTTGGATACACATGGGTAGGCATCGCATGGAGTTTCATGTGGAACTCTTAATTGGTAATTTATATCTTTTTTTTGTTGGCTTAAAAACGGTATGATTATTTATCATTCCAATTAAGCCAATTAAAAAATCTGGAATCCGTGCACAATTCAGCTAGGAACCTGCGATCTAGCTGCTCCTTACTGAATCTGGCCCAAAGGGCCTCAATGAACATGGACCCTCTCAGTGTCGTAGCTTGCACCCAGATGACTGCCCGCTCCACCCCCAAACAGCCTAGCTTTAGCCGAATAATGCTGCCGAAACTATTGGCTGGCTGCGGTGAGTGGGATCCAGGAAGGAGCCGTTTCTGCTGGAAAAATGCCGCTGAATATTGATCCCAAAGCTTTAAAAGCCATTCCATCCCCCAGGACCGTTCATTATCTGTGGTTAACCCGTCTTAGATTAGCCAGAGTATATTTACATATGCTACGTGAAGCCTTATTAAACCAAAGAGACTGTGCAAAGGAAAGAAAAAAAAAAAAAAAAAGCATGTTTGTTTACTGCGTGAAATTCCGTTCTTTAGAACGACAAGGCCCGGCAGGACTCAATTTGTAGCACAGATATTTACGGTAGATACAAATGTCAATGGCACTGAAGCCGGAGGACTCGAAGACATTCAAGAGGCAGAAATATTGAACTGACTTTGCAAGACGCACAGAAATAGCAGTTGAGGCTGCTATAAATCTAATCAGGAGCTTTTACGATTGTGAGCAAGACAAGTTTAGGCTTGTCAGGCCATAACTCCAAAATGCTAACTTCAGATTTGGCCAGGCCAAAGAGCTGCAACTATCACAATAAAACGTTGACGAAAGCAAGAATGAAAAACCAAGAGCCTCTTTTACGAAGCCCTTTTGAGTCTCTAGTAATCTGCTCTGACCTGGAAGCAGCAAATGACAAGACATCTCTTACCTAATCCACGTAACTGTACCCAGATGCAGAACATCGTACCTACCTGTACCAATCGTACAGATCAACCCAGGCTGCCAAGTCTTCCAACGAGAGCTGTTCGTTCTTCCAGAAGGGGATCCCCGAGGCCTGCCGAAGCAGATCGCCAGAGAGCCTCTGCAGTTTCTGGACCACGTGAACATAATCTGTCCGCTTCGTGTACAGCTCTTCCAGGACGAGGGCATTCGATTCTACCGTCTGGTTCAGGACCTCTGTGGTATCTTGTACCTGTGGGCAAATGATGTGTGAACGAGAGAGAAGGAGGCGTTAGGCAAAATCCTTGCGTAACATTTTCTAAGGCCTAGTCCTTCCTCGCCACCAACTTCCCTTTTCCTCTCTAACCTCTCCCCCGACTTAAGTGGATAGCACTTCCCTCTTCCCCTCTCTACTCCTTCCCTCTCAAAGTGTCATCAAACATCTTTTCTTTCCCCCCCCCCAGGTGACTAACCTCTGATATCCCCTTCACTAACCCCACCCCCACGTCCAGCATCTTCCTTCTCCTTCTGCCCCCACCCTCCTTTATGTCCTGCCAGGTAAGCTAGCTCGGCCGGAAGCTTGGAAAAGACAGAATGCTGCGTGAACCCTGCAAGCAAGGGCTTACACTCAAGTACTCCCATGACCATCTACTTCCAACAGGAAGTTTATCTTGGAGGAAGGTGAACATTGCTACATAGAAACATGATGGCAGATAAAGGCCAAATGGCCCATCCAGTCGGCCCATCTGCAGCATCCACTATCTCATCTTCACCCTAAGAGATCCCACGTGCTTATCCTAGGCTTTTTTGAATTCAGACACAGTCTCTGTCTCCACCACCTCTTCTGAGAGACTGTTCCACGCATTTACCATCCTTTCTGTAAAAAACTATTTCCTTAGATGACTCCTGAGCCTCTCACCTCTTAACTTCATCCTATGTCCTCTCGCTCTGGAGTTTCCTTTCAAATGAAAGAGACGTACCTCATGCGCATTTATGCCTCGTAGGTATTTAAAGGTCTCTATCATATCTCCCCCTCTCCTACCTTTCCTCCACAGTATACATATTAAGATCTTGGAGTTTGTCCCCATATGCCTTATGATAAAGACCACCAACCATTTTAGTAGCCTTCCTCTGGACCGACTCCATCCTTTTTATATCTTTTTGAAGGTGCGCCCTCCAGAATTGTGCACAATATTCTAAATGAGGTCTCTCTAGAATCTTATACAGGGGCATCAATACCTCCTTTTCCCTACTGGCCATTCCTCTTCCTACGCACCCTAGCATCCTTCTAGCTTTTCACGTCACCTTTTCAACCTGTTTGGCCACCTTAAGATGATCACATACAATCCCACCCAAGTCCCGCTCTTCCGTCATGCACATAAGTTCTTCACCCGCTAAACTGTACCTTTCCCATGGGTTTTTGCAGCCCAAATGCATAACCTTGCATTTCTTAGCATGAAATTATAGCTGTGTTTTTAGGGCCTGTACAGCACTCAATGTTATTTAAGCTTTAGGTCAGGACAGAACAGCCCAAAAAGATGTAGCAGGTGATGGCAGGCTCTTTCAGATGCTGGAGCACTGCTGCTGTCCCCAAAATAAGTCACCCTAGGCCAACGCCTAGTCTGTCTAATGGCTGGGCCAGCCCTGCCTTAAATTACTTGCGCCGTAGACATGGAGGGAAAAAAAAAAAAGGAAGAATACAAAGAAAAGTCTACAGCTCAGACCCTGGGGAAAACAGAACCTGCTACTCTCGTGTATATGCAGGGTAGGGCCATGCATCCAGAATTGTTTGTGTTTCAGATATGGTATCCCTAAGCATGTTGCTTATCTTACTGAAAGGCCATGCAATAAAGCAGGTGTCCAACAATGCTACTCTTCCCGTGTCCTGTCTTTGATGTGTCCTTCTCTCAAGGTTCACGCTTGCCTACAATAATGGGTATTGTAGAGATCTGGTATAAACCTTATCTGCTAGCAAGCAGCTAAGCAAAGCTGTGCTCCAGAGGGAACCTTTCCAGCTCACTCACTCAGAGCTTCTCACTACTGCCAGGGTCGAGTGCGTGGAGCTCTGGTGGCTCTACAGGTCCTGGAAAATACAGAATTCACTGCAGGTTGAAATAGTTTATATTAAATCACAATAAGGTGTGTGGGTTGTCTTTTTTTTATTTTTTTTATAAGGGAATGATGTGAATCGGCTCTTGCGATCAATACAAGTTCCCTCCTTTTTGGAGCTCACGCTTTGAGGTGCCACAAGACATTAACAGGAGCTGCATGTACAGGGATGCCAAGCTAGCCAGTTCCAGGCTGGAGAGTTTGTGGTCAGTCCTGGTTTTGAACTTACATCTCAAAGCAGTGTGGGATCTGTAGTGCCTGATCCCTGCCCATTGAACTCAGTGATGCAAGTCCCATAATGCACCAGGATGGGGGTGGTCAGAAATCCAGGAACGTACTACAATTTCTAGCCTGGAACTGGGTAACTTGGCATATAGAGTTACCATATGGCTCCAGAAAAAGGAGGACGGATTGAGACATCCAGGATTTACTTCCAGTGAAAGCAATGGAAGTAAAACCCAAATGTCTCAATCCGTCCTCCTTTTTCTGGAGCCGTATGGTAACCCTATATTTCCAAAACCTGCTAGTAATCTTTTGCCATGAAGAGTCTAACAGGGGTGTCAAAGTCCCTCCTCGAGGGCCGGAATCCAGTCGGGTTTTCTGGATTTCCCCAATGAATATGCATTGAAAGCAGTGCATGCAAATAGATCTCATGCATATTCATTGGGGAAATCCTGAAAACCCGACTGGATTCTGGCCCTCGAGGACCGACTTTGACACCTGTGGTCTAGAATAACATGATAATATAAGGTGTTTTTTTTTTTTCTTTTTTTTAAAATGGCAGCACTATTTAAGGAAATTAATCCAAATAGGAAACCTGCTTCCACACCTGCAAAACCAGATGCCTAAGGCTGGATTATCACATCATCCCTTGAAATGTTAAGAGCAAAGGCCTAGATTCACCAAACTCACCGGTCTGGATTGTTGTTGGGCGATTGATTCTTGGCCGAGTTTGGCCGAGCGACCGATTCACAACAGATTCTACATGCAAATCATCGGATCGGATCGCTGTAGAGCGATCTAGACGCACGCGCAGACAATCCTTGTTGGTTGTAGGTGCAATTTGCGCATGGGCTTGCTCTTCGCACAAGCGAGCTCAAAATAAAGGGGTGGCTGCAGTTTACTTGCTGGCCCTACGAGTGGACATTTTAAAATGAATGATTAGCCAGATTATGGAACAGAACACGCTTTAAACCCGCGGGTTAAAATCGCAGGTTAAAACCACGGGATCACACTGCACTTTTTACAGAATATATAAAAAGGGAATTCGTATGCATATATATATATATATATATATATATATATATAAAAACTAGTCTTATAGCCCGTTACATTAACGGGTGCTAGAATATGTGTGTGTGTGTCTGTCTTTATTTTTTTCTCTCTCTCCTTAGCCGCTTTCTGCATTTCTATCTGTTTTTGGTTTGTTTTTTTTTCCTTGGCTGTCCACTACCACCCCTTGCCTGCTCCCCCTGTCCATTCTCCCTTCCTTTTACCTCCCCTGTGTCCTCCACCACCCCATCACTGACCACCTTATCCAACAGAAGCCCTTCTCCCTTTGTTTTACCTCCCCCTGCTCCCCCTGTCCAGCAGTAGGCCTGTCTTTATTTTTCTGCCCCCCCCCCTGTTCATCAGCACCTCTTCCCCTGTCCATCAACCCCTTTTCTGCCCTCCATTTCCGTGTGTTGCAGCATTTCCCTCCCACCCCACTTCCCTGTGCAGTATTTGCCTCCCCCCCCATATATTGCTTCTTAACTCCATGCCCTACTTAAGTGTTTTCCGGGTTTGGCTGCCGCGGCCTGCAGCCACCGACAGTCGCCGCAGCCGACATTTGACTCAGGCCGCCGCGGCCGACATCCGACTCGGGCCGCCGCACCGCAGGAGAAGCAGTGCCCAACTTAAAACCCGTAAGGGCAGTCGAAATCCGGCTCGGGGGGGGGGGAGGAAGAGAGAAAGCAGAGAGGCGGCGACCGCTGCGTCTTTGAAGAGGGAGCAGGACAGATCGTAAGCCGCGCATGCGCACTTCCTATATGTCGCTACAGCTCACGGAAAACCGGCGCACACATAGGAAGTGCGCATGTGCGGCCTAGCGTTTTATTATATTAGATATTTTACAGTTTTATTTTGATGGTTGTTTTATATGGAGTTGTAACTTCGATACTGAGATATCAGGGCGGAAGAGAACAAGAGAGTCGGCAAGGACATAAGAGACTGGTCCTCAGAAGTCGCTTCATTTCGGATCGGCAAACCCAATCGGTGTTTGTTCTTCTGCTTAGTGAAATTGATGGCTTCCTACTTTTGCATGCCATTTCCCCTCATTTGCGTGGGCGGATCGGATCAGGACGGAGATTGATCGCACAGCAGTTTAGTGAATTTGGTCGGGAAAGATCGCAAAACCATCGGTACAGGATCGGTAAGTTTAGTGAATCTAGGCCAAAGTCCCATCTTTTTCTGAAATAATTTGCATACAGATGGAAGAGGGGCTTGAAATGGAAACTACTTTCTATGTCTGGCCCAAGTCGATACAAAAAAATAAAAATAAAAAATTGCACAAGTTATCCCTGTTAGAGGGACAGGGAGGTTACAGACGAGACAGACGCAAGCAAACAAACATGCAGAAAGCACAAAACAAATTCCCAGAATTTTTGCTTTTTTTACCCCCCCCCCCCAGCAGGATGGAGAGTATCGCCTTATTCTCACCCGGGTTTGGATTCCAGCCACTGTGCGGTTGGCATGCCTTAGCGAGTATGTGAGCCGGTGGATGCCATCACTGGTCTCTCCGTTTCCATAGAAACCCACAGCAATTCCAGCACTGTTGGGAGAGAGAGCAAGAAAGAACCAAATTAATCAGCTTTTCTACACTGTTTACACAGGGTGGGCTCCAGGCCCCTGCTGGGTACTCTGGAATGGCGCATGGCCTCCAGAACCCAGAGGAATGTACAGGCCAGAAATGGCGAGGGAATTCTGGACTTGTTGGACTTTCACACTTAAAAGCGGGGTGAACTGAGTCTGTAAGGAAAAGGTCCCAGTTTCACTCATTGTTTCACGTCGGGGTTTAGCCACTCCACTCAAAAATGAAAATTTCAAGCTTACTCAAAGAATCCTAAATGTCCAAACATAAGGTTCATAGACAACCCCGCGAAAGACAAAGGTGCGCGCCGACAACTGAGCGCAAGACGGAGGTGCGCGCCGAAGAAAATTACAGTTTTTAGGGGCTCCGACGGGGGGGTTTTGTTGGGGAGCCCCCCCCCAGTTTACTTAATAGAGATCGCGCTGGTGTTGTGGGGGGTTTGGGGGGTTGTAACCCTCCACATTTTACTGTAAACTTAACTTTTTCCCTAAAAACAGGGAAAAAGTGAAGTTTTCAGTAAAATGTGGGGGGTTACAACCCCCCAAACCCCCCCACAACGCGGCGCGATCTCTATTAAATAAAGTGGGGGGTCCCCCCCCACACCCCCCCGTCGGAGCCCTAAAAACAGTAATTTTCTGCGGCACGCATCTCCGCGCTGCGCTCAATTGTCTGCGCGCGCCTTTGTCCCGGCACGCTTTTGATCTGTTACCAAACATAAAGAGAGCAAAAATTTGTGTTTAGTTAACTTTCCAAGGACTCATTTATTATTACCTGAAATCCTTCTTAGGAAATATTTCAAGGAAATCCTTGGTCTGGCTAACGCAGATTTATTGCCTATATCGACATGTTACTATGTTCCACAAAAGAAAAAAATTACTTCTAAACAAGGTACAGAACAACTTGTTCCCACAGAATTTGATCTTACCGGTTTTTTAGAAGATTCGCGAGATACTATTTTGACTAGGGCAACTTTACTAGTAAAATATCTAAATGAATCCGACAAAAGACTGATTTTGAAAACTTATTTTTTCAAAATAAAAAATTCTGTGGGGACAACGTTCTAGTTTTTCCGGACGAAGCCAAGACAACACAGTTTAAAAGGAAGGCATTTCTGACATTAAAAAACCTCGAGTCTTGGCAATTGAAGCATCCTTCTATTTAAAATTCCCGTGCAAATGTTTATTAAGATATCAAGACAAAGATTATATTTTTTGGGATCCTCTACAATTAGAGCAGTTTTTACTAATTCAAGAAACCCATAAATCTTCATAAATTTAAATTGATAATTACTGTCTTAGGAGTTAATTAAGAATACCAGTATGAATTGAGAACTTTTGATTTCATGGAATATAATTTACTTGGATTATATTACTATAAATCTCTTAATTATGAATGTAATTTTCTTTAATTTAAAATAGTAATCTCTCTTGATGTGGGCTTGATGGAAAATGTTGGTTGTTTTTACTACAGATGTAGTTTATTTTCCTTTTTTTTTTTTTCTTTCGTATTGGAAATTCCATTCTTATACTTTGTGTAATGTATAATTTTTAAAATTATAATTTAAAAAAACAAAAAGAGAGAGAGCAAACTAATACAACATTTTTCAATCACGCAGACCTCATACACCCTGTACACTTCTCACACAGTTTTCGTGCCCATCGCTGGGGTGGTGTATTCATAAGTGTGTATAACAACATTACAAAAAACAAAAGGAATTGACCCCGAAATATCCACAAAGAAGAAAATCCAGAGAAAACCAAAAAAAACTCTGTGGAGTGACGATGTTCCTAAATGGGCTTTATTTGAAAGTGTCAAAGTTCCAAAGGTACACATTTGTTTCCCACGTATTCACCTTTATAGGACCCCTGAAGAAGACTTTTTGTCGAAACGTGGACCGTGTTGGGTCATGTATCCCTAGCGGACTAGGTCCTTTAAGGCTCTTATGTGGATGATTTATTTTTATGTGGATGGAATAAAGTCCATTTAGGAACATCGTCACTCCACAGAGTTTTTATTTTTTTGTTATAACAACATTACATCACATTTCTAGACTGCAAAACCTTGCGGTTCACAAAAAAAGAAGACTGGACACTCCCAGTGAACTACAAAGTAGACATCAATCAATTCAATTCTCTGAAAATTTTACAAGCAAGACTTGGTTTCAGTAACTTTCTGTAATGTACATAAGAACAGGACCCGCCAAATAAAGAATGTAACTCTCTATCTCACTTAACCAGCCCGATGGTTACTCAACCGTTTCACTGGGTTCATAGTCAAATGCACGCAAGACAACAGCGCGCGGACAAATGGGTGCAAGACAACTGAGCGCAAAGACAACTGAGCGCAAGACATTTGAGCGCAAGACAATTCCACGCAAATCATTTTCAGCAACAAGCACGAGCAGGACAACTGAGCGCAAGACATCTGAGCGAGAGACATCTGAGCGCCGGCAAGTGAGCGCAAGACGTCTGAGCGAGGGACATCTGAGTGCCGGCAAGTGAGCGTGCATTTGACCTGTCACCGTTTCACTGCATAGTTTCCTCAGGGGCCGTGCCACTTCCTTTACGCAGGTTATTCACCAAAGCGCACTAGAGCGTTCTCTATTTCATTTACATTCCAAACGTATTCCAGGCAGCGTCTTTAAGAACATGAGAACATAAGAATTGCCGCTGGGTCAGACCAGTGGTCCATCGTGCCCAGCAGTCCGCTTACGCGGCAGCCCTCTGGTCAAAGACCAGTACCCTAACTGAGTCTAGCCCTACCTGCGTACGTTCTTGTTCAGCAGAAACTTGTCCAACTTTGTCTTGAATCCCTGGAGGGTGTTTTCCCTTATAACAGCCTCTGGAAGAGCGTTCCAGTTTTCTACCACTCTCTGGGTGAAGAAGAACTTCCTTACGTTTGTACGGAATCTATCCCCTTTCAACTTCAGATTGCCCTCTCGTTCTTTCTACCTTGGAGAGAGTGAACAACCTGTCCTTATCTACTAAGTCTATTCCCTTCATTATGTTGTTTGTCGAGTAACCGTCGGGCTGAAGTTAAGTGCTTCCTTCTTGTTATACACATATTTTTTGCACATTAATTACCATACAGCAAAGAATGATGAATATACCACCCCAGCAATGGGCATGAAAACTATGTGAGTAGCGTCTAGGGTGTATGAGGACTGCGTGTTTGAAATATATTGTATCTTTAAGTTTGGCCATTCCACATAGGGTTGCCATTTGGCCGGGAAGGTGACCCGACAAATCGGCGCACATCAACTGCGCTCCGATAAATGTGCCCCGACAATTGTGCGCAAGACAAATACTCGCACTGAATAGGAGGTGACCCATCAAATGCGCCCCGATGGTGGGTACTTTTTTGAGGGGGGGGCCTCCCCCCACTACACTTAAAACATTCACTTGGTATCTAGAGTTAAAGTAAGGTTTATATCATGATTATGGGAACCCTTTATATAAGTGGGAGGGGCTTGAGGCGCTTTCCAAGGGACGGGGCCTGAGGAGTCTGAGCAAATCAGGGCCTTCCAGATATCCACTTACGGCAGATTCAGTCATGGGGCGCAATTGTCCTGCGTGGATTTGTCGGTGTGCCGCCTTTTTAGAGGACTGTCTGGATGTCCGGACGGATTTTCAAAACCCAGCCGTCTGTCCGGATTTTGGCAGGCCCCGAGCTCAGGGCCGCATCTGAAGGGCCACCGAGCATAGGTGGATGTGACGTGATGATGTCACATGCATGTGCGCAAGCGTGTGATGTCATCGCACTGCACTCGCGCATGCCCGGAGGCCCTCCATGCGCAGCCCGGACTTTGGTAAGGAAAAGAGACAAGATTTGTGTGGGTGGGGCTGGTGCAAAATGAGATGGGACCACGTGTCTTCTTTCTTTTCTTGAACAAATCTGGCAACCCTAGTATCACAGTCTCCTCCTTCCTACACACCAGGAGAGGAAGGGGGTCTCAAAAGAAAAAGTAAAGAGAAGGCCACATCCAGAATTAGGTAAGCTTACTACTAAACATTTTTCCCTGTCTGTCCCAGCAGGCTCACTATCTATCTAATGTACCCGGGACAATAAAATGATTTGCCAGGGGTCACAGGGAGCAATGTGGGTTTGAACCCACAACCTCAAGGTGCTGAGGCTGTAGCTTTAACCACTGCGCCACACTCTCCCACCACTCTTTTGCACCTGTAAAACTTGTCTCAAGGGGTAAGAAAACAACAAGGCAGCCTATCTATTAGATCCAATGTGGAACAGAAGACAAGAAGGAGACCGCATGAAGAAAAGCGGTTTTTCAATTAATGCTCCCAGGAGATAGTGCTTCACGTGACCGCGTTTCTTCAACAAGGCTGCGTCTGGGGCCTACAACCAACTGGTGACACACAACCGCTTCCCACCAGTGCTGAAAAAACGATCCTGGTGGAAGTTGGTTGTAGGCCCCTGACGCAGCCTTGTTGAAGAATCTAGCTATTCTTTTGAGATGCTACTCTTTGGATTGGCCAGGTTGAGAACGGGCTACTGGGCTTGATGGAACCACTCGTATGTTCTCACCAAAATCCCAGTCTGGTCTACCTTCAAACCTTCTAGAACAGGGGTAGGCAATTCTGGTCCTCGAGAGCCACAGGCAGATCAGGTTTTAAGGATATCCACATAAATATGCATGAGATGGATTTGTATACACTGACTCCTTGAGATGCAAATCCATCTCATAGATATTCATTGTGGATATCCTGAAAAACTGACCTGCTTGTGGCTCTGGAGGACCGGAATTGCCTACCCCTGTTCTAGAAGGATCAATGCCAGACTGGAATTTTAGCATCTTGTATCATTAGTGCCCTGAGCCAACAGAAGGGGGATACTTGAGAGGGGAAGATGCCAGATCACAGGGGAGGGAGGACAGAGATACTAGACTGCAGGGGTAAGAGCCGCTAATGCAAAAGTTGGCTTTCATATTTTTCTCTGTATCTGCTTCATACTTGAATTTCAGAAGGCATCTAAAGACCTATTTGTTTTCTAGATTCTTGGGCAGCTAATTTCTCTAAAAGTTTCAATTGTGATTGTAGTATAATCTTTTGTAAACCGTATAGATCCTCACGGTTATGCGGTCTATAAGTTGATTTTATGTTTTATGTTTATGTTGGCTCAAGGTGACACAGTCCCTCGAGTCGGCCCTGAAGACAGGCCGTATCATTTTCTAGGTTTCTATAAGCTACCATCATTCTTACAATGGACATAAGGAAAAAACACAGCAACCGCTCAGAGAGCTAAAGATATTTCAGTACCCAATTTCTCTTTTTTTATACACCTACAAAGTCTCGCTTCCTCACACCCCCAAACGATGCGCTGCCAAGTATTTCCTCCACACATTCTGGCAGGCGCCATTACTCAGCTTGTGACGCACGAAAGAGGTGGTGGTGGGGGGGGGGGGTATGAGAAACTAGGCAGCTACTTTATGTTTCCTGAATTACTATGTTCACAGGAGCTTATCAGTTATCTAAACATGCTTTTAAGATTCAAAATGTCATTACTGCAGAAACATTATTATTTACCTGCATTATTACTCTAACTAATATTTAAAACCGTTACATTAACGGGTGCTAGAGTACATGTCTCTCTGGTTTTTTTTAATTTGTCTCACTCTCCTTGGATACTGTCTGTCTGTCATTCTTTATGTCTGTCTCTCCATGGCCCCCTGTCTGTCTATCTTTATTTCTAACTCTATCCTCTTCCCTCAATCCTGCATGCGCCCTTTTTTCTTTCTCCTCCCCACTTCCTTCTAACGTCTGCTCCTCCTGTCCCTCAGACTTCCATTCAGCAGCTGTCCCTCCTCTCCCCCACACTTCCATTCAGTGTCTTTCTCCCTCTCTCTACCCCTTCTATCTACTGTTCACCCTCTGTCTTGCCCCTTCCATTCACTGCCCTCTCTTCTCTTTCCATCCAGTGTACGCCCTCTCTCTCTCTGTTCCATAAGGCATCTCCTCCTTCCTTTCCCCTTGGTCTGGCATACATTCCTCCTTCCCTCCATGCCCTGCCATCTCTTCTTCCCTCCAAGCCATTCTCTCCCTCTCTGCTCCCTTTCCTCCTTGAACTTCATCGGGCAGCAACAGCATTCACAATTCATTGCTGTTGCTGGCTTCAGGTCTTCCTCTCTGACGGGTCGTTTTCCTGAAAACAGAAAGTAGGCAGGACCCACCAGAGAGGAAGGCCTGAAGCCAGCAACAGCAGTGAATTGTAAACGCTGCTGCTGCCCGAAGAAGCCAGGCCTTGAAAAACCCGAGGCAGACCGCTTCTCTCCCCTCCCAGCCCAACCCTCGCCGATTCGGCTCCCTTACCCTTCCGATCCCCGCCTGCGTCGCGGAAGCGTGAAGACTGAGCGCCAGCAATCGGGGTGGCGAGGACGCGGCTCAGGAGACTGTGAAGGTGTTGGCATGCGGCGACGCTCCACGAAGCCCTCCTCCCGGCCGCCGCTGCCAGCACCAATCGGGGCGGCGAGGACGCGGGCAGGGAGAGAGCTTGCCTGCGCTTCCTCCAGCGGTTGGTGAGTGAGGGCGGGAGGAGGGGAGTGGCTAGAGTGATCCCTGCCACCATGTTCTAAAATGGAACGCGGCCACGGATCAGAAATCAAAGTGGCAGGGATCACGAAGTTTCAAGAGCGCATGCGCGCTCTAGGGTTTTATTATATAGGATGTAAGATTATTTAATTGATAAAGATCTAGATGAGCTGCAAGTAGCAGAGTATGCAATACAAACTGTAATAATATACAGTCAAAATAACATTGCAATATAAAATCAGGATAGCAGAAATTTACTTACTGAAATATAGCAAATCATATGAACGTACAAATTCCTAAAGTTGCTGATCCACTTTCGACTAGGCCTCTACACGGTTTACAACAATCATAAACATTAACCCCTCTTTTATGAAGCTATGTTAAGAATTTGGTTTTTTTTTATCGCCGGCTGCAGCGGTAAAAGCTCCGATGAAAACAAAAACAAAAACTGTGGATACAGATGTTCTGGAGATAATTTATTAAACACTGACATATAAAACCACGAAAATTCAATTTAAAAAGTACAATGATAAAAAATATAGTGATAAAAATCCAACCGGACCCTACACGGTCCGTGTTTCGGCGAACACGCCTTCCTCAGGGGTCCAATGGTTTTGCAACCTCATATATAAAGAATTGGACTGAAAACAGTCTATTGTCTTTAAACATGTCAGCAAAGAACACCGCAGACAAGCTGAAGTAGCAAAAAAAATGCCCATCTGCAGTAACCATTATCTCTCTCCTTATTGGCTAAGGCTCTTAACATTTGCATCTCCTCTTCCTATAGGCTAAGGCTCTTTACACCTGCATTGTGATGTCATAGGGCTTTATGGTTATAGAAACATTGTAACATGATGGCAGATAAAGGCCAAATGGCCCTTCCAGTCTGCCCAACAAAGAAAAATGAGGAGACCCGATGATCCACAGTGAAAACAATCCACTGATGAAAACAAAAACTGTGGATACAGATGTTCTGGAGATAATTTATTAAACACTGACATATAAAACCATGAAAATTCAATTAAAAAAGTACAATGCTCAAAAATATAGTGATAAAAATCCACCCGGACCCTACACGGTCCGTGTTTCGGCGAACACGCCTTCCTCAGGGGTCCAATGGTTTTGCAACCTCACATATAAAGAATTGGACTGAAAACAGTCTAATGTCTTTAAACCTGTGAGCAAAGAACACCGCAGACAAGCTGAAGTCCACAGGGCCGGCATGTGCATCAGGCCCAAAACAGTGTTTTTCAACCGCCGGTTCGCGGTGCGATTGAAGCGGCGTTATCTTCTAACCGGCTCCCTTTTCCTCTTCCTCACTGACTCAGTGCACAAAGCCACGGGCAGCGGCTCCTACGCACGTCCTGCGCCTGAACTGGAAGCCTTCTATCTGATGTCGCAACATCAGAGGGAAGGCTTCCAGATGGCCCACGACTTAGTTCAGTGTTCGTCAACCGCCAGTCTGCAGACCAATGCCGGTCCACAAAATAATTCTTTTATTTCTGCCGGTCCATAGGTGTAAAAAGGTTGAAGAACACTGATCTAAGGAAATACTTTTTTATAGAAAGGGTGGTAGATGCATGGAACAGTCTCCCAGAAGAGGTGGTGGAGACAGAGACTGTGTCTGAATTCAATAGGGCCTGGGAGAGGCACGTGGGATCTCTCGGAGAGAGAAAGAGATAATGGTTACTGTGGATGGGCAGCTCTATGACCTCACAATGCAGGTGTAAAGAGCCTTAGCCTATAGGACAGGGGTAGGGAACTCCGGTCCTCGAGAGCCGTATTCCAGTCGGGTTTTCAGGATTTCCCCAATGAATATGCATTGAAAGCAGTGCATGCAAATAGATCTCATGCATATTCATTGGAGAAATCCTGAAAACCCAGCTGGAATACGGCTCTCGAGGACCGGAGTTCCCTACCCCTGCTATAGGAAGAGGAGATGCAAATGTTAAGAGCCTTAGCCAATAAGGAGAGGAGAAGATAACGGTTACTACCGATGGGCAGACTGGATGGGCTATTTGGCCTTTATCTGCCATCATGTTTCTAGTGTAGCCAGTGTAATTTCTTCAAAATTGGTGTTATTTGTGCCATCCTATTGCCAACCAGTACTAGCCTAGCTGCAGCATTTTGTACCAACTGCAAAGCTCTCCCTCTTGTCTTAGTGATGCCAAGGTAGAGGACGTTACAGTAGGCTTGTTTTCATATAGCGTGTACAATGGGAAAATCAGTCCCTGCGTGCAATGGGGTAAACCCAGGACTGAATCAATCCTGTTAGACAAATCTAGAACCGCGGCTGGGAGAGAGGACTTAATGAAAAGCCTCCTATTACAAAAGTAAGGCGGGGAGCAGGGTGCTCTAAGACTGCCATCCATGCTCCTAGAAATAGAAGTTATCTTCCCTTGTTACAGTGCAAACTGGTAATTACACAGGCAAATTAATTAGCTCATCTCCTGAGATTTCCAAGAATTAAAAAGCTTCAGCTGATAACACTCCAGGAATGAAGAATGACTTGGTGCACCACTCTAGAAATCAAAATTTACTAAAATATAGGACAATCAAGCCATCGTGACATCACTGATGAGGTTGGCTCTTAGGCATTGGTGGAAAGAGGCATTATGAGGTCACAATACCAGCTCTGGTTATCAGAGGCTGAAACTCTTCACATTATTCAATTTTCTATACTGTTCTTCCAAGTAGAGAATGACTCAGGAACAAATTTTTCCCTTCTCCACAGGAACTCATTTTCCCGTCCCAGCCCCATTCCTGCAAGCTCCGTCCTCATCTGCACAAGCCTCAAACACTTTAAAAATCCTAAGTAGCAACATTCTAGAGCTCAGATTGTGATGTCATAATGCATCATTCCACCAATGCCTAAGCTCCGTCCTCATCTGCACAAGCCTCAAACACTTTAAAGTCATAAGTAGCAACATTCTAAAGCTCAGACTGTAATGTCATAATGCCTCATTCCACCAATGCCTAAGCTCCGTCCTTATCTGCACAAGCCTCAAACACTTCAAAATCCTAAGTAGCAACATTCTAGAGCTCAGATTGTGATGTCATAATGCCTCATTCCACCAATGCCTAAGCTCCGTCCTCATCTGCACAAGCCTCAAACACTTTAAAGTCATAAGTGTTCGAGGCTTGTGCAGTAAAGGCAGAGCTTACAGGAATGGGGCAGGGACAGCGACAAAACTCGCGGAGACGGGAAGGGAAATTGAGTTCCTGCGGGGACAAATCTGTCCCCCATGTCATTCTCTAACATAGAGACTGGAAGGGTTCTGCCTTTGATCCAGCATTTAGGGTTCCAGTGGTTTTTCTTCTAAGAAAAGTTGCAGCTTGCTTCCCCGTTGGAGTTTTAGCAAAGCCTTGTGTTGCAGAATTCTTTACTTGGGTGCCACGGAACTCAATCAGAGAAAACCAAGCATTGGATCCTCAGTATTTCCTATAGACCACTGACCTCCTGGTGTCTGTCAGCAGTTCTGGAGGATTACACATATGAGTATCTGTCCGGGCTCATGTGATTTCTCATTGACAAGAGCTTTAGAATTAATAAATGCTGTTTCTAATTATACTGCCAGGGAAAAAGGCATCTTGAAGCTCAGATCATGAGCTAAAGAAAAACACATTTTAAAATAACTTCTCCTCTCTTTTGAAGGATGGAGTCGGTCCAGAGGAAGGCTACTAAAACGGCGCGTGGTCTTCGTCATAAGGCATATGGGGGTCCGGCTTAAAGATCTCAATCTGTATACTTTGGAGGAAAGGCGGGAGAGGGGAGATAGGATAGAGACGTTTAAATATCCCACGAAAAAATAATTTAAACAGTAACGAATAATCTCTAAAAATTTCCAGACATCAACAATGTTACAAGCCAGCGGTGGATTTACCTCAGAGAGAGACACATTTATTACAAAACGTGGAGAAAAAGCCTCAAAATAGTGTTACAAGGCAGCAATCACATTGATTTTAAGCTGCTAGTGTACTTCTCAAAGGCTCCTGCATGCATTTGTCCTGCGTGCGTTTGACGGTGCGCGCGTTTGACGGGTCACCCATAAAAACAAAAATGTTCATCTCACACAGGGACCAAGCCCGCCACCATGCACCGGGTTACTAAAAAGGAAAACAAAAGCTTTCACTTGACTCAAGGGCATGGTGTTCACCACATGTTCCGCATAGTTTTCTTCCACCCTCAGCATCAAAAAGGCGTTGAATTAAACGGTCACAAACTGCTCGTTCTCGCTTCCAACAAGGTCCTTTTTTCGCCACTAGACAGCTGCATCATGGATTTTGAACAGCCAATGCTGCCGCAGCATATCCGAGGAGCTACGCACTACACAGGAGAACGCAATGGCACACCACCCCTGCACTCTGCCCTGACCCATCACAGGGTGGAGCCCTCAGGGTGCATGATGCCATGAGTCAGTAGCTAACTCAGCGGCATAATCCATCCATTCATTGCTGATGGGCTGACAAATAAAGATTTGCCTCTTTGCGGGCGATACCAAAATCTGCAATAGAGTAGACACGTCGGACGGTGTGAATAACACGAGGAAGGACCTGGCGAAGCTTGAAGAACGGTCTGAAAATTTAGCAGCTAAGATTTCATGCTAAGAAATGCAAGGTCATGCATTTGGGCTGCAAAAACCTGGAGGGTGCAGTACAGTTTAGCAGGTGAAGAACTTATGTGCACGACGGAAGAGCGGGACTTGGGTGGGATTGTATGTGATGACCTTAAGGTGACCAAACAGGTTGAAAAGATGATGGCGAAAGCTAGAAGTATGCTAGGGTGCATAGGGAGAGGTATGGCCAGTAGGAAAAAGGAGGTATTGATGTCCCTTTATAAGACTCTGGCGAGACCTCACTTAGAATATTGTGTACAATTCTGGAGGCCGCATCGCCAGAAAGATATAAACAGGATGGAGTCGGTCCAGAGGAAGGCTACTAAAATGGTCAATGGTCTTCGTCCTAAGACATATGGGGATAGGCTTAAAGATCTCAATCTGTATACTTTGGAGGAAAGGCGGGAGAGAGGAGATAGGATAGGGACGTTTAAATACCTACGTGATGTAAATGCGCATGAGTCGAGTCTCTTTCATATGAAAGGAAGCTCCGGAATGAGTGGACATAAGAACATAAGAATGGGGTCAGGTCAAAAGCGCGCTGGGACAAAGGCGCGCCCAGACAATTGAGCGCAGCGCAGAGGCGTGCACCGCAGAAAATTACTGTTTTTAGGGCTCCGACGGGGGGGCGTGGGGGGGAACCCCCCCACTTTACTTAATAGAGATTGAGCAGCGTTGTGGATGGTTTGGGGGGTTGTAACCCCCCACATTTTACTGAAAACTTTACTTTTTCCCTGTTTTTAGGGAAAAAGTTAAGTTTACAGTAAAATGTGGGGGGTTACAACCCCCCAAACTCCCCCCAACGCTGGTGCGATCTCTATTAAGTAAACTGGGGGGGCTCCCCGACAAAACCCCCCGTCGGAGCCCCTAAAAACAGTAATTTTCTTCGGCGCGCGCCTTTGTCTTTCGCGGGGTTGTCTATGAGCCCATAAGAATTGCCATACTGGGACAGACCAAAGGTCCCTCAAGCCCAGCATCCTGTTTCCAACAGTGGCCAACCCAAGTCCCAAATACACGGCAGAAACTCAATTAGTAGCAACATACCAGAGCTGAGATTGTGATGTCATAATGCCTCATTCCACCAATGTCAAAGAGCCAACCTCATCAGTGATGTCATAATGACTTGATTGTCCTATACTTGGTTCACATAACAACATGAGAGTTGCCGTACTGGGACAGACCGAAGGTCCATCAAACCCAGTATCCTGTTTCCAACAGTGGCCAACCCAGATCCCACGTACCTAGCTAGATCCCAAGTAGTAAAACAGATTTTATGCTGCTTATCCTAGGAATAAGCAGCGGATTTCCCCTTCTAAGCTAACTGATTTCACCACATTCTCCGGCAACGAACTCCAGAGTTTAATTTTATGTTGTGTGAAGACATATTTTCTCCAGTCTGTTTTGAATCTACTACTCAGTAGCTTCATCTCATGCCCCCCTAGTCCTAGTATTTTTGGAAAGAGTAAACAAGTGATTCACATCTACACTTTCCATTCCACTCTGTATTTTACAGACCTCTTATCATATCACCCTTGAGCCGTCTCTTCTCCGAACATAGGATGAAGTTAAGAGGTGATAGGCTCAGGAGTAATCTAAAGAAATACTTTTTTTTTTTTTCTTAACAAAAAGGATTGTAGATGCATGGAATAGTGTGTGACGGGCACGTGGGATGGTAGTTGGTGTAGATGGGCTGACCGGATGGGCCATTTGGCCTTGCTTTTATCAGAAATAAAGCAGAAACAGGCAACACATTCCCCCCAAAATATTACTCAACTAAATGAAAAGCCTCTCCATGTAACGGGGCCTTCATTTGTTTCCTAAATGTTTACACAAATCAATTTCATGCCGGGGGGTGGGGAAATCCAGCAAGGAATTCCACACCATCGCGGAGGCAATTGAAAATGTTCAAGTTCAAACAAAATATTTCCCAGCCAACCAGCAGATGGCAGTCTTTTCTGACACTACCGAGACGAACGAAGCGAATGCAACGGCCAATTCACTGGATCGGGGAAAACCAATCTATTTCCAGCTGCACTGAAGAATTTTGGATTTAGCACCTGCTTTTTTCAGAAGTTCAAAGCGAGTTACTTTCAGGTGCAGTGTTTTGTTTTGTTTTTTGATATGCTGGAAAGCTTACAATCTAAGTTTATACCTTAGGTGTGTGGGGGGGGGGGGGGGAAGTTGGGGGGATGAAATGACTTGCCCAGGATTGCAGTGAGCCAGAGTGGAATTTGAATCAGACTTCCCTCATTCTTGGGCCACTGTTCTAACCGTTCCTCCACTCCAAGAAGGAAATGCAGTGGCGCAAAGCCAAGAGCAAGTACCAGCCAGACTAAAATCAGGTTACTTCTTCAACACAGTAATGTGGTTTGCTCTTAAGCCAAGGTAGATTTCAGGACCACAAATAAATCCTGGGCTGGGCTGTGAGAAGGGGTGGGCAAAACAGGCTACCCTCTGGAATACCAGGCTTGGGGAGTGTGGCATAAGTGATCCATGTTGCGGCTGCCAAGGCCAGCCAGCCCTTCTGTTAGACTTCCCTAGGTGCTTAGAGTCCAGTGATAGGCCTGGTTGCAAGACCCTCCCCTTCAACTAAACGGACGCCAGTAGACAGACTCCTCATATGTTCACTATCCCCCTCTTTAACTAAGGCGTTAGAGTTTAGCGTGTGCTACAAAGGACCCCTATGTCTCATGACCAGTCATGCCCTTGATGCACTACATAAGAACATAAGAATTGCCTCTGCCGGGTCAGACCAGGGGTCCATCGCGCCCAGCAACCCGCTCCCGCGGCGGCCCTCCAGGTCCTTGACCTGTAAGTTCCCTCCATCTGAATTGTTTATGCCCTAATCCTGAAGTACCATGTAAAGTACCCCTCTATCTATACCCTGTAATCCCTTTCTCCTTCAAAAAGGGTGTCAGGTCAAAAGTGCGCCGGGACAAAGGCGCACGCAGACAATTGAGCGCAGTGCGGAAGCGCGCGCCACAGAAAATTAGTTTTTAGGGCTCCGACGGGGGGGCGTGGGGGGGAACCCCCCACTTTACTTATAGAGATCGCGCGGCATTGTGGGGGGTTTGGGGGGTTGTAACCCCCCACATTTTACTGAAAACTTCACTTTTTCCCTGTTTTTAGGGAAAAAGTTAAGTTTACAGTAAAATGTGGAGGGTTACAACCAGTGTTCCCTCTAAGCGGGCGGGTGTTGTGAGCAAACTTTTTTCACCGTGAGCCAAAAATATCGGGCGCCAGCAAGTTATGAGCCAACTCGCCCGATTCTCCTCTCGCCGCCCTGCCATCTGCCGTACGCCTCTTCCGATTGTGCGCTGTGACGAGAAACGTGTGCGCTGCGATGTAATATTTTGTGCGCCAGTGCAGCTTAGCGGGAACACTGGTTCAAATGGTTTTATTTATTTCCCCAAATTTATTTTTGTTATACGCATTGAAAATATTTGATATTGCGTTTAAATCAAAATCTCAATAAACTTGAAACGAGTGCCCGTGAGATTGTGGGAGGGTTAAATACTCAAAACTTAGAAGTTTTTGCTACGCCAGCTTTCTGGTATCTTTACATACAGTGGCGTACCTAGCATATGTAACATCCGGGGCCCATCATTTTTTGGCACCCCCCCCATCTGTAAGAAAAACATGATTTTTAGTAACAAACCACACGTCACACATGAGTACCTAGGAAAAGGCAGCATCTTACATATTGCAGTGAGCAGTACATCAATACACCCATTGTAAAACTAAACAAGCCAGACCAGCACAGATCAATCCTACACCGTCAATCCTAACAGAAAACACACAGAACACAGAAAACACCTTCGCCTAGTAAGGAATATGTAATCACAAACTAACCCCTCCCTCTTTTACAAAACTGTAGTGTGGATTTTAGCTACGGAGGTAACAGCTCTGATGCTCATAAAATTCTGAGCATCAGAGCTGCTACCACCAAGGCTGGTGCTAAAAACGCTTCACAGTTTTGTAAAAGGGGGGATAAAATAAAAATACATAGACAAAGGTTAAATTGAACCAGCAAGAAGCTGGACTCTGCATACAATGCTTCACAGAAACAGTGACACATGTCTCCTAAAGCAATAAATAAATAGAAATTTTTTTCTACCTTTGTCTTCTGTGGTTTCTCCTTTCCTCATCTTCTTGTAACTCTCTTCCTTCCATCCACTGTCTGCCGTCTCTCTTCCCCTATATGGCATCTTCTCTCCTTCTATGCCCCTTCCAGAAACTGTATGCCTCCCCCTTCCATCTCTCCTTTCACCCCATTGGTCTGGCATCTCTCTCCTCGCCTTCCCTCTCCCACACCTCTCCTCATAGTCTGGTATCTCCCCTTCCCTGATTCTCTGGCATCTCTCTCCTTTCCTTTTCTTCCATCTTTCGCTCCCCCTCCATGCTCTCACATCTCCCCCTTCCTTTTCCCTTAGACTGGCATACCTTCCTCCTACGCTCCAAGCCCTGGCATCTCCTTTAATTCCCTCCCTCATCTTCCTTCTCCCTCCAGCTGGGTACCGCAACACTCTTCCCTGCAGCTCTGCACTTCCCCACAATTGCCATGCTTCGGTTCCTCTTCTTCCTTCCTTCCTCCCCCCCCCCCCCCGCGGGACCCTGCGGCACCATCAACTCTTACTCCCTCTAATGTCGGCCCTGCAGCTCCAGACTTCCTCGCACCTTCTCCCCTCCCCCTTTGGATCGCTATTATTTTAAATGTTATAGCCGCGGAGCTGTATCCATCAGTGGAGATGTCTAACCTCGGCCTGCCCCGGAACTCTTACTGCAGCAGCCGCCCGTCTAGGCAGGAACAGGAAGTCACTGTTGCAGTAAGAGTTCCGGGGCAGGCCGAGGTTAGACATCTCCACTGATGGATACAGCTCCGCGGCTATAACATTTAAAATAATAGCGATCCAAAGGGGGAGGGGAGAAGGTGCGAGGAAGTCTGGAGCTGCAGGGCCGACATTAGAGGGAGTAAGAGTTGATGGTGCCGCAGGGTCCCGCGGGGGGGGAGGAAGGAAGGAAGAAGAGGAACCGAAGCATGGCAATTGTGGGGAAATTTGCGACGCGTGTGTGCGCTGTGAAGAGAAACTTGTGCGCTGCGATGTAATATTTTGTGCGTGAGCGCAGGCCAACGCAGCTTAGCGGGAACACTGGTTACAACCCCTCAAACCCCCCACAACGCCGGCGCGATCTCTATTAAGTAAACTGGGGGGGCTCCCCAACAAAACCCCCCGTCAGAGCCCCTAAAAACTGTAATTTTCTTCGGCGCATGCCTCCGTCTTGCGCTCAGTTGTTGGCGCGCGCCTTTGTCTTTCGCGGGGTTGTCTATGAACCTCAAGAAGTCATCCAAGCCCTTTTTGAAACCCATTATTGTCCTCTGTCCTATCACCTCTCCTGGAAGCGCATTCCAGGTGTCCACCACCCTCTGAGTGAAGAAGTACTTCCTAGCATTCGTCTTGAATCTGTCTCCTTTCAGTTTTTCCGAGTGCCCTCTTGTTTTTGATGTCCCTGCTAGCCTGAAGAATCTGTCCCGCTCTACCTTATCTATACCTTTCATGATTTTATAGGTCTTTATCATGTCCCCTCTAAGTCTCCATTTTTCCAGCGTGAAGAGCCCCAGCCTCTCCAGCCTTTCGGTATAAGCAAGGTTTTTCATGCCCTTAATCATTTTTGTTGCTCTTCTCTGGACCCTCTTGAGCATCACCATATCCTTCTTAAGGTGGGGCGACCAGTATTGGACGCAGTACTCCAGATTCGGGCGCACCATCGCTCGATACAGCAGCAGGATAACTTCCCTCGTTCTGGTGATGATGGCTTTTTTGATAATGCCCAACATTTTGTTCGCCTTTTTTGAGGCCGCTGCACATTGTGCCGCTGGCTTCATCGTTGTATCCACCAATACCCCCAAGTATGTTTAATTTACTGGGACTGTTATTTTTTGTAACCCATTCTGAGCTTCCGGGAGTGCGGGATAGAAATCAAAATAAATAAATAGCAACTAAATTAATCCACCTGTGGCTCAAATTCTTCATCTACGCAGACGATATCACTATAGTCATCCCGCTAACCAGTTTTACACCAGAGTTGCTAAACTCTCTATCAAGCACGCTAAATCAGATAGAACTCTGGATGATATCTTATAGATTAAAATTAAACTCTGAAAAAACTAAATTCTTCCTAGCAACACCCAATGACAAAATCAAGGACACCACAATTCAAGTGAATGGATCAGATTTTCCCCTGGAACAAACCTTAAAAGTACTGGGAGTCACTTTAGACAAACATCTAACCCTGGAGAATCACACCGATCTAATATTTAAGAAAAGCATCTCGGTGCTTTGGAAACTCCGCACCTCTTTTCGATTGTTAGTACAATCCTCCATTCTTAGCACCCTGGACTACTGCAACATCATTTACCTGGGCTCCATGAAGAAAACCATCAGGAGACTGAAACTGATTCAGAACACCGCCGTCCGCCTCGTCTTTGCCTTGAACAAATGGGAACACGTCACCCCCTTCTACCATAAATGGCACTGGCTACCATTTGATTCCAGAGTCCTGTTCAAGTTCTCATGCTTCTGCTACAAAACAGTATTTGGGATGTCACCTAGATATCTCAACCCTCACTTCAATTTAAACTACAACAATTAGAGCTCCCGCAGAATTCACCTGTTCGCCTTCCCCTCACTAAAATTATGCCATTTCAAAAGGTTCCTCGACAGAACCTTCTCCTTCCAGGCAGCTAAACTGAACCCATGGCTAGCCCAAATTGTGCTCGATGCCCCCGCCTACCTTGACTTCAGAAAACAACTCAAAACACACTTATTCCACAGACTGAACTCTTAAGACACTTGACTCCTACTTCTTTCATCACCACCCACTAATGGCCAGGAATTCCCTCCTACTCATTTTTAGTGTACTTTCCTAACCTGTTAATTTCAATGACTTCATTGTTTGTAACTCTGATTAACTGATGCGAACCGCCTAGAACTCCCTGGGTATGGCGGTATACAAAAATAAAATTATTATTATTATTATAAATTATTATTATTATTTTCACGGATGTCTGGTAACCCTACTTTCAGGGGCATAATCAAACCATCAAACCATCCAAAACACTGCCTATGTCGGCATGTGGACGTTCTAATCACAGGAGACGTCCGAGTGTCAATAATTTAAAACGTTTCCCTGGACATCTAGCAGGACGTTTTTCCCGCTGTGCATCCAGAGTTCATGGAGGTTTGTTAGGAGGCATGATATGGGCAGTCTTTGGGGCGGGTTAGATTTGGGCATCTTGCGGTGATAAACAAATCTTTTGTAAGATGTCCCGGACAGAACTTGAACGTTTTAGGCTAGACCTGTTTAGAAGCATCTAAATGCCCAAAACAAACCCAAACTGACCAGATGACTACTTGAGGGATTAAGTTATGATCCCCCCACACTCCCCCAGTGGTCAAAGACCCCCCTCCCACCCCCAAGTATCCGAATGAATAAGTACATACCTCTTATAGGAAAGCCTATTAGACTAGCACACAGATGTCTTAAGTAGACTGGTGAGTGGGCTAGTGAACCATAGAGAGGAGAAGTCAGACCCATAAGGCACTCTAACCACATGTATAGTGTTAAGTATGGGCCTACCAAAACCCTACAGCCATAAGGGCTACTGGGGTAGTGGACAGGTGGGTATAGATTCTGAGGGACTTTTGGAGAGCTCACCGTAAATTATAAGGGGGTTATGGCGAGATGTACTTCTGGCACCCTTTAGGTGAAGTTCACAGCAGTGCCCTCTAAGGTACCCCACTGCTCTGCTGGCATGTCTATGTGGCCAGTCCATTAGAAAGGTGGCCCCTCCCATGTCTAAAAGGTGCTGATTCGGATATTTCTAACTTGGATGCTTTTGAAGTCGAAAATAGCGAATAAAGTTAGACATTCTGGCGGCCTAGATGTTCTGGTGGCCAAGGCCAAGGCGTCCAAGTGGCCGATTTCCCCCCCCCCCCCAATTTTTTTTTTTTAAAAATAATTTTTATTGAGGTAACAGCCATCGCCATAACAAAGAAACAGAAGCTACAACACCACAGTAAGAAAGAGCAAATAAAACAGGCAGGCCTGGGAGGACCACAGTAACGCTCAACCATGAAAAGGCAGGTGGAAACCTCCCCCCCCCAGCAAGTAAATGCTGTGCAAGAATAATATAAACAATATCAATGCCGAAAGTGGCCTGAAGTTGGCCTCCAATACATGGGTACAGACCTAAGGCAGTTAGAAGGCCTCAGAGGGGAACAAAGTAAGGCTGCCCAACTTTATATATAAATGGACTCCACGTCCCACGCACGTCCTCCATTCACTCAACTCACACTGTCCAGCAAGGCACACCAGACCAACCACACCAGCCAAACCCCAGGCAAACCCCTTCAAACTCACCATCCATACACACCCCAATCATACCGGCCCGAGAGAACACAGAGGCATCAGCGAGTCTCCGAGATTCTTCAGATCAGACTTAGAGTGATAGAGCAGACACAGCCGCCTCAGCAGCTCCACAGAGAAACATAAAGACATTTATCGGTGGAAGAAGCAGAACGGTAGGCATGTATCTCAAAGGAGGCAAGCTCCTGCATCCTTTGAATCCACTGCGTAAAGGAGGCCTGCGCCTGGCTCACCCAGTGCTGTAGCAAAAGTTTTTTCGTCAGCAAAAGCGCAGTGTAGAGAAATTTTTTTGTTTTTTTAAATGTCTCGTGGTTCCCGTTTTTAAAATGGATGTTTCTCGCCATGCAGATGATAACACGTAATTGGAAGAACTATGATCGCCTCAACTTTCATTTTTGGTGGGCGAACCTATGCTCCAGTTACAAGTATGAAAAAATGAATGCTGAGATGTTAACATAGTAACATAGTAGATGACGGCAGATAAAGACCCGAATGGTCCATCCAGTCTGCCCAACCTGATTCATGTTGGGGCATAATAAGGTAATTAACTTGGTGTGGGGCCCGTTGGCATCTTTTATTGCTTCTTTATAGTTGTCATTTCTCTTTCATTTCTGTTGGATTTTCTTACACATCCAGGGTGGGAAGGTATTACTACTTTAAATAAGAGTGGGTTATTGGAAGAATAAGTGCATTTATAGTATTGATTAAGTAAAGGGGGGGAAATGTGCTTTTCTTGATTTGTTATGTGTTCAGAGATATATGTATTGGACTGTTAATACTTGAAAATCAATAAATATTTTTTAAAAATATATATATATGGATGTTTCTCTATCTCCAATTTTGGACGTCTTACAGGAAACTTCCAAAGTCGGACTTAGACATCCTATTGAAAACGGCCCTCTTTGGGTACTAAACGCTTGTTTAGATACTGTTAAGTTTTTCTCTTTTGTGAACTACCAGGGCTCCGTGACAGACCTCCTTTCCTATTGTTTCTTGCAATTAAAAAAAAACCCTAAAACCAGTACAGGCTCATCTAGGCATTACGTTGTCAGTCAACATATGCTTCAACATCTCAACGAAGGGAGGGTGGTGATAATGGTGGGGGAATGGGTTGATAGAAGCGACTGTAATAACTTCAAATCTGCACAGTTTTAAGGGCTTATACCTGCCAGTAGATAAAGAAAACCAAGTGCCTCTATCAAATCCTTTAATGGTTCTTTTAAAATGTTTGATCATTTCAATTTAAAATATTTTGCATTCTTTTGAACCCCTGAAATTCTCTTAAACCACCCTGATTGAGAGGCCTCTAAAAGAAGCCATTTTCCTTTCAGAAATGTTCACCTACTGAGGCCTCTCAGCCCTTGGATTGATTTTTTATTTTTTTTTTTTCTATCACTTCCCTGCAGCGCAGATCAAAAGGACCCG
The DNA here is from genome assembly GCF_902459505.1 of Geotrypetes seraphini. Lineage (NCBI taxonomy): Eukaryota > Metazoa > Chordata > Amphibia > Gymnophiona > Dermophiidae > Geotrypetes > Geotrypetes seraphini. Next base: position 15,823,746 of record NC_047094.1, on the reverse strand, counting down.
AACCTACTTCTAGAAGGAACTGACAATTTTAGTACAAATCAGAAATAACCAATGATTAACTTTTGACATGTGTGTCAATGAAAGTTTAACTCCAGAAGCAGTAAGTTCATCCATACGACAAACTCGAGTTAAGGGCAATCTGAATAAATATTTAATCGTAAAAACATTATAGCGGCAGAAGTATACAGAGAAATTATTCACATGAATAATCTATAACTCTTGACAGATCGAAAGCAATGAAAATAAAAAGTTGGATTATATCCAAAATCTGAATTTGGTAAATTATTGGGCTGATTGAATAGATCTAAGGAGCAATTTTCAGTGTCTTGGTAGAGCCTGAAGGTCTGTGAGTACTTAAACTTCATGTGCAGGGATACCAGATTTTGTCTTTAAAAAAAAAAAAAAAAAAAGAGGATACCTGGCCCCGCCCTGTTCTGCTCCCAGACCATCCCCGCTCTGCCTCCAGCCCTGCCCCCACACGAACCTCATGTCTCCTTCCCCCAGCTCAGGGCCGCATCTGGAGGACCTCTGAGAAAACAAAGGGGAAGTTTTATTTGTGAATTCAGGGCGTTCGCAAGGGCAAACACCCTAACTTCGCGAATATGAAAGCAAAAAGTCATTTGCAATTTTGGGGTATTTGCGGGCTCTCTTTCCCTTAACCCTTATGAATATGGAGGGAGAAATATAGTGCATCTTAGAAAAATAAGGTGGTATAGCATACATTGCTAATTATTTTCAAAGTACATAGGACACTCTCTAAAGTTAAAAGGGGATCGATTCCGTACAAACGTAAGGAAGTTCTTCACCCAGAGAGTGGTGGAAAACTGGAACGCTCTTCCGGAGTCTGTTATAGGGGAAAACACCCTCCAGGGATTCAAGACAAAGTTAGACAAGTTCCTGCTGAACCAGAACGTACGAAGGTAAGGCTGGTCTCAGTAAGGGCGCTGGTCTTTGACCTAAGGGCCGCCGCATGAGCGGACTGCTGGGCACGATGGACCAGTGGTCTGACCCAGCAGCGGCAATTCTTAGGTTCTTATGACATACAAAGATCCATAGACACATATGGGGAGAGTGTGGCACAGTGGATAAAGCTACAGCCTCAACACCTTGAGGTTGTGGGTTCAAACCCACACTGCTCCCTGTGACCCTGGGCAAGTCACTTAATCCCCCCATTGCCCCAGGTACATTAGGTAGATTGTGAGCCCGCCAGGACAGACAGAGAAAAATGCTTGAGTACCTGTAAACTATTCTGAGCTCCCCTGGGAGAATAGTATAGAAAGTTGAATAAATAGTGTGACAAGTTTCAGCCTCTGATACCCAGAGCTGGTATTGTGACATCATAATGCCTCATTCCACCAATGCCTAAGAGCCAACCTCATCAGTGATGTCACAATGGCTTGACTGTCCCATACTTGGCTCACTTTGACTACATTTTGATTTCTACAGTGGCGCAGTGGTTAAAGCTACAGCCTCAGCACCCTGAGGTTGTGGGTTCAAACCCCCACTGCTCCTTGTGACCCTGGGCAATTCACTTAATCCCCCCATTGCCCCAGGTACATTAGAGAGATTGTGAGCCTGCCGGGACAGACAGGGAAAAATGCTTAAGAACCTGAATAAATTCATGTAAACTGTTCAGAGCTTCCCTGAGAGAACAGTATAGAAAACTGAATAAATAATAGTGTGACAAGTTTCAGCCTTTGATAACCAGAGCTGGTATTGTGACATCATAATGCCTCATTCCACCAATAAGAGCCAACCTCATCAGTGATGTCACAATGGCTGGATTGTCCTATACTTGGCTCACTTTGACTACATTTTGATTTCTACAGTGGCGCAGTGGTTAAAGCTACAGCCTCAGCACCCTGAGATTGTGGGTTCAAACCCACGCTGTTCCTTGTGACCCTGGCAAGTCACTTAATCTCCCTATTGCCTCAGGTACATTAGATAGATTGTGAGCCCACAGGGGCAGACGGGGAAAAATGATTAAGTACCTGAATCAATTCATGTAAACCGTTCTGAGCTCCCCCAGGAGAACGGTATAGAAAACTGAATAAACAAACCAACCTGCTTTGGAAATGAGCCTCATTATTTCAGTTTATTTTTATACGGACACACCCTTTTTGCATGCGTTAAAAAAAAATGGCGAACATGAAATGAACGCTTCCTAAGAATAGAAATTAACCCCTTACACTCAAAACATAAACTGGCTAAAACATCTCCATGCAGAACGCCCTCCCTCGCACACCGCAGATTTAACTCACCTGCAGAGAAGCGTTGCGATGATGACACACCAGGCGGTACAACAGCAATCCGCGTTTGTGTGCTCTTCGCTCTTCTGACGGCGGCAGCAGCATAACCAGAAGGAATAGATCAGAAGGAATAAAAGGTCGAGAGCGAGACAGGACAGTGCAATTCCAGTTATAAGCAGCAGGGCCTGCAGTAGCGAAAGAAAAGCCACAGCATTAGGGAAGCTCAGTCATATTCCTAAACCAGTGTCTCTCAAACATTTTTAGATCCGGCCTGTTTTACAAAGCCGCATGGCAACGGCCCCGAAGCCCATAGCGATTTAAAGGGCTTCGGGGCTGCTGCCGCGCGGCTTTGTAAAACAGGCCCTAAACGGAAGAAATGTTTCTCATGGCACATTGTAATTGAAATTATAAAATTGCAAAACCAACCAAAAATTAAATCTGAGCGTTATTTATGGGTAATTGTAACAACGGTGAAACTAAAGCAGATTTATTTATTTAAAACATTTCTAATCCACTTTTATAAACATTTATAATCCGCGACTCACAGTTTAACATACATAGGGCTCCTTTTACGAAGGCGCGCTAGGGCCTTATCGCGTGGAATAGCGCACGCTAGCCGCTACCGCCTCCTCTTGAGCAAGCGGTAGTTTTTTGGCCAGCGCGCGCTAATCCGGCGTGCGCGCTAAAAACACTAGCGCACCTTCGTATTAGGAGCCCATAGTTTTAGACTCATACATTTTAAAAAGAACCACATATAGGCAGATGGAAATTAAGAGGCCAACTGAACCACAGAAATCCCTTTTACTCTGCACAGCCCAACCCAGAAATTTCTGCTGCTGGGGTTAAGCCCTGGTGGAAAAGTTATTGCTGAAGCTGGACCCAGGCAGAGCAGAACCACCGCTGATGGGCTACAAAAAAAAAAAAAAAAAAAAAAGAGTTGTTTGGAATGGAATGGAGCAGGGAATGAAAAGAGAAGGAGAGAGAGAGTGTCTAGAGGAGAGGAAAAAAAAGTGGAAGGGTATCAAAGATACAAACATATACAAGGAAATTTTAAAAAACACATTTTCAGGGAAAACTCAGAGTAAAAAATGAATTACTCAATTATTCTTCCCTTGGCTTCTAAATATCTTGGCCATCATTTAAATTTTCTAAACAAATTTGCACTCTTGCACGGGGTGTTATTTGCAAGGTTTCTGAAACAAAAAACATGGTAATCATTTATTTGAAGAAAGCAATTTTCAAATCTATTTATGCAAGCAAATAGTAATTCATGCATGTAAATTACTGTCTGAAATCTGCAGGCCCTCAGCACTGTTTAAAGTATGTGCTGTTTCCAGGCAACCAGATTTCCAAGATGGCTGCCATAAGTTCTGTGAAGAATTATGGTTTGATGCTTGAGTTTACAAACAGAGTTTTTCATTCCTAGAAATTAAAAAAATAATATAGTAAATAACAGCCGATAAAGACCTGATTGGTCCATCTAGTCTGCCCTTTAATTACAAGAATTACAATTTCATGATTAAAGCGTCTTTTTCTTTGTTATTTCTGGGCCATAAACCTTAGAAGTCCACCCGCTACTGTCCTTGGGTTTCAACTGCTGGAGCTGCCTTCAAAGCTCACCCCAGCCTATCCAAACTGTCTCAAACTTTTGTGGGATTCAGACTGTGATAAGTCTGCCCAGCACCATCCTCATGTTCCAAATTGCTGGAGATCCCCGATCCCTCCCAACCCCATCCTAAACCGAATTGCCATATACAGCAAGTCTGCCTGATACTGGCCTTAGTACTTCAATTTATCCCAATCATATTCTAATTAGAGATCCCCTGTGTTCATCCCACGCTTTCTTGAATTCTGTCACTGTTTTCCTTTCCATTTCTTCCCTCGGCCCTTAAAATTAGGCAACAACACAGTAGACCAGTGGTCTCAAACTCAAACCCTTTGCAGGGCCACATTTTGGATTTGTAGGTACTTGGAGGGCCTCAGAAAAAAAATAGTTAATGTCTTATTAAAGAAATGACAATTTTGCATGAGGTAAAACTCTTTATTTTATTTAATTCAATTTCTATCCCATCCTCCCAGTAGCTCAGAATGGGTTACAAGGTTTATCTTTCTATATATATATAAAATCGGAGGTATGTATGTATGTATGTGTGTGTGTATGTACCGCGATCACGCAAAAACGGCTTGCCCGATTTGAACGAAACTTGGTATGCTGATCCCTCACTACCTGGGGTGATATGTTCTGGGGGTCCAGCGGCCCACCTGCACACGTGGGCGGAGCTACAAACAGAAAATCAGATTTCACCCATTCATGTCAATGGAAAAAATGTAAAAAGCTGCCAACGCAAAAACGGCTTGCCCGATTTGAACAAAACTTGGTATGCAGATCCCTCACTACCTGGGGTGATATGTTCTGGGGGTCTCGCGGCCCACCTGCACACGTGGGCGGAGCTACTAACTGAAAATCAGATTTCACCCATTCATGTCAATGACAAAAATGTAAAAAGCTGCCAACGCAAAAACGGCTTGCCCGATTTGACCGAAACTTGGTATGCAGATCCCTCACTACCTGGGGTGATATGTTCTGGGGGGTCTCGCGGCCCTCCTGCACACGTGGGCGGAGATACAAACAGACAATCAGATTTCACCCATTCATGTCAATGGCAAAAATGTAAAAAGCTGCCAATGCAAAAACAGCTTGCCCAATTTGAACGAAACTTGCTACACATCTTCCTTTTCCGTTTAAGAGATTGCAAATTCCAGTGATACTTGCATTCTCTATCACAATCAACAAATCACAGGGACAGACTATTACATACCGTGGAGTGGATTTAAGATCCCCCTGTTTTTCCCATGGTCAACTCTATGTTGCTTGCTCAAGGGTGGGTTCACCCAAGAATTTATATGTTCTTGCTCCTGGAGGTGAAACTAAAAATGTTGTTTATAATCAAGTTTTCTGTTAGTTGTATTGTATTCATTTTGTCAAATATTTCACATTTAAATTTGAATATTGTACTTTTTATAAAGCTGTAAAAAAATAATTTCATTCACCACTATAAAGTATCTTTATTTGAATCCATTTACAGTGTTATTGCTATAATTAAATACCCGTGCTACGCCGGGGCATCAGCTAGTAGTTTTTAAATCTTTCCTTTTGGCTAAGTCCTAATAATAATATTGTAATTTATAGCTAGAGACATAGGATAAAGAAACTTTTATTTTGCTTTTGTGATTATGATAAACATACTGAGGGCCTCAAAATAGTACCTGGCGGGCCGCATGTGGCCCCCGGGCCGCGAGTTTGAGACCACTGCAGTAGATGGTATAGAGGTCGTTTCCAAATGTTTTATTTTAATATTTTTTCTGTAACCCACTTAAATACATTGTGATAAGCGGTATATAAAGTAATTAATCCAATCCAATCTAATCCAAGCATAGATATCTTGCTGACTCATGTTTCAGCCAAACAGGCTTGCGTCAGGAATTAGCATTTGCCGAAGAACGCCATTGCATTTAGTGTTTAGGTCGTTGTTACTTTAATTGTTACCATGCAATGAATATCCTTGCCGAGTCACATTACTGATCCATGTTAAATGGGACAACATTCTTGAGCAAATACTGACCCCCCGACGCAGGCCGATTTGGCCAAACCATGATTCATGCCGAGTCAGTAAGATATCTATGTTATAATGTTATGTTAAATCAGGTTTTCTATTCCGCCTTTACCTATTCAAGGTCAGATTGCAAGAGGTTGGATCAGTTACCCAGGAAGTTACAATGGACAGTCTGACATGGACAAAATTCAAGCTTGAGCTTCTCTTAAGTCGATTGGTTGAGAAAGAGAAAAGGTCAGTAATATATCTGGGGGCTAGGCCGAAAAGTACTTTGAAGCAGAAACATCCGAATTTAAACTTCACCCTTGCCTCCATCAGCAGCCAATGCAGGAGTCGGTAGGAAGGGATTATATGGTCGAACTTCTTCAGACCCAAAATTAGCCTGATCGCCGCATTTTGCACCAGTTATGATCGTTGGAAGTTCTTCTGGGAAATTGCCAGGTAGGCTATATTACCATAGTCAAGTTGGCTCTATATGGTTGCTATTATTAATACAGTTAGGTTTTAGTTAAAAATACACGGTTATAAGTTCATGTAGGTCATTGTTGGCTCATCATTACGTCCCAAGAGTTGCATTAGACAGTTTAGAAATGGGCTTTTACAATTACCGTTTCAGTTACTTCAGAGATGGCTCCCTATCTTAGTTCAGAAATGCTTTTAAAAGTTTTCTGAACCTGAGATAAAAGATCGTAGTGAAAGTGGGAGTTGGTTCCAGTATTTTGCTAATTAATATTAGATGGCTAAGGTAATATGCCTGGCAGACTCTATATTGTTGCGTGTTGGGAATTTTAAGTGGAAAAGATTTCTGATGGAATGTCTGTTGGAGGAACCCTGGAGTAGGTTGGCCAACTCTGTTAGGTAGTCGGGGGCTTTGCCGGTCAGGATCTTAAAGGCAGTGATGCCTATTTAAACTTGATCCTTGAGATTATAGGCAGCCAATGTAGTTTCATATATGAGCTGAAGTAGTAATAGCAGACTTGTGGTGCCAGTTTATAGAAATTCCCCTAAGTTGTACAAGGTCACAAGGAAAAAGAGTCAGTGGGATTTGAACCCAGACTTCCCTAATCATTGGGCTACTCCTCTACTCCTTTAACCCACAGATTAATATAAGTTAATTTTTCAAGTATTAAAAGTTTTATTACCAGAAGTGTATGAAACAAGCCAAAAACAGAAATGTCCAAAAGGAAAAATGCCCAAAAATCTGAAAATGAACTGAAAATAATTTCCCTGATGTCCTTGGATTTTTTTTAAAGGCATCCACAAAAGAGACATGTAGAATTGTACCCCACAGAAATCTAAACAGCAATCAAGATTTTTGTTTTCCTTCGCATATAAGAGGACCCTTTTATAGGTATGCGATGAAGCTACTAAGCAGTAGATTTAAAACAATCCGGCAAAAATATTTCTCCACACAACGTGTAAATAAACTCTAGAATTTGCTGCCGGAGAATGTGGTGAAATCAGTTAGCTTAGCACGGTTTAAAAAAGGTTTGGATAATTTCCTAAAAGAGAGGTCCGTAGGCCATTATTGAGACGGCTTGGGGAGATCCACTGTTTATTCCTAGGATAAGCAGCATAAAATCTGTTTTACTACTTGGGATCTAGCTAGGTACTTGGGACCTGGGTTGGCCACTGTTGGAAACAGGATACTAGGCTTGATGGATTGTCAGTCTGTCCTAGTACAATTTTTATGTTCTTATGTGAACTAAGTACAGGACAATCAAGCCATTGTGACATCACTGATGAGGTTGGCTCTTAGGCATTGGTGGAATGAGGCATTATGACATCACAATTTCAGCTCTGGAATGTTGCTACTCTTTGAGGTACTTGGGACCTGGGTTCCTGTGCTTGATGGACCTTCTGAATAGCAATTCTTATGCTCTTAATCTGTGAAGACCACAAAATGTAAAGTACACTTAAAGGGTGAAGTAATGAGTGGGCTGGGAGCTTGGCGGGTGGAATTTATTAGCACAATATACTATGCCTTTCTTTTAATAAGTACAATTGTGATAACACCTTTGAGACTTTCTTGAATGCGGTAGAATACTCCCACATACCCAGATTAGCATTTAAGAGCACAGGAAGAAAGTAAAACCTGAAAAACACATTGACTCAGAGGTAAATTATACTTCACATACTTTCTAATACTTGTTCCCCCTTCAAATTCTTGGCAAAATACTTTCTAAATGAATCACCACAACAGACCCCCAGGGACCTATTCCACATCTCGTACTGTCTACATGATTCCAAATGCCGTCTTCAAGGTATAAAATCGTAACTAGGGCCATTGGACAAAACCAAAAACAATTTGCTTATATTCTGGAATCAAGCCTGGCTCCTAGCTCCACCTATTAAGGTGTGCTAGAAAGTTCCTCACAACCCCCCCCCCCCCCCCCCCACAGACAATATTCATTTCACAAGGAGCACACACAATAAACCACAAATATTACCAATATCAATATAATTAAATATATACAGGTGTATCCTCATTGTGTAGTCATAAGCTATTAAGAGCATAAGAACATAAGAATAGCCTTACTGCATCAGGCCAATGATTCATCCAGCCCTCAAAACCCAAATAGTAGCATCATTCCAGAATCCCAAAGAATATCAAGATTCCATGCAGAATCTCAAAAGAGTAGCAAGATTCCGGAACCCCAGATAGTAGCAACATTTCGGAACCCCAAAGAGTATCAAGATTCCGTGCAGAAATTCAAAGAGTAGCAAGATTCCGGAACCCCAGATAGTAGCAACATTCAATAACAGACTATGGACTTTTCCTTTCTTAAAACTAGCTACGTTAACTGCACAACCTCTGGCAATGCCTTCCAAACCCTGCCTGAAAAAAAAAAAAACAAAAACAAGGATTAACATTTACAGAAATGACACGAAACAAAATGTTCTGGCCACACATCCCTAAATGACCTTTATTTGCCATCATGTTAAAAAGATACAAGGAATGAGATGACTTCCTTATGAGGAAAGGGTAAAGCGGTTAGGGCGCTTCAGCTTGGAGAAGGGATGGCTCAGGGGTAATATAATAGAGGTTTATAAAATACTGAGTGGAGGGGAAAAGGGTAGATGTGAATCGCTTGTTTTTCCAAAAGTACTAGGATTAGGGGGCATGCAATGAAGCTATTAAGTGGCTGATTTAAAACAAACTGGAGAAAATATTTCTTCACACAACGTGTAATCAAACTCTGGAATTTGTTGCCAGAGAATGTAGTAAAATCAGTTAGCTTGGCGGGGTTTAAAAAAGGCTTGGATAATTTCCTAAAAGAGAAGTCCAGGGTCATTATTGAGATGCCTTGAGGAAATCCACTGCTTATTCCTAGGATAAGCAGCATAAAATCTGTTTTACTACTTGGGATCTAGCCAGGTACTTGGGACCTGGGTTGCCACTGTTGGAAACAGGATACTGGGCTTGATGGACCTTCAGTTTATCCCAGTATGGCAATTATGTTTTTGCCTCTATGGGCATGCTTTCCAACAAGTACCAAAAAGCAAGTTGTATTTGTGGTGTGAAAGACATCATTTCAGAAAGTGTGGAACAAAAACCTACTTTGCTGGCCAAGAAGTGGAAATAGGTACCTAAAGAAACCTTGACAGGTCCTACCAACCAGTCTCTTGCTGAAATCTCAAATCCGATTTTAACATTAAGGCTTCTACAAATAAGTACATGTACACCCAGTGGTCTCAAACTCGCGGCCCAGGGGCAACATCTGGCCAGCCAGGTACTATTTTGAGGCCCTCAGTATTTTTATCATAATCACAAAAGTAAAACAAAACAGTTTCTTGATCATATGTCTCTTTAGCTATAAATTACAATATTATTATTAAGACTTAGCCAAAAGGAAAGATTTATAAACTATAAAGAGTTTTACCTCATGCAAAGTTGTCATTTCTTTAATAAGACATTAACTATTTTTTCTGAGGCCCTCCAAGGACCTACAAATCCCAAATGTGGCCCTGCAAAGGGTTTGAGTTGGAGACCACTGGCCTATAGGAAGAGGAGATGCAAATGTTAAGAGCCTTAGCCAATAGAGGGAGAGGAGAAGATAGTGGATGCTGTGGATTGGTCATTTGGCCTTTATCTGCCATCATGTTACTATGTTTCCATAATCATAAAGTTCTATGACATCACAATGCAGGTGTAAAGAGCCTTAGCCTATAACAGTGGTCTCAAATTCGTGGCCCGCCAGGTCCTATTTTGAGGCCCTCGGTATGTTTTATCATCATCACAAAAGTAAAATAAAACAGTTTCTTGACCATATGTCTCTTTAGCTATAAATTACAATATTATTATTAAGACTTAGTCAAAAGGAAAGATTTATAAACTATAAAGAGTTTTACCTCATGCAAAGTTGTCATTTCTTTAATAAGACATTAACTATTTTTCCTGAGGCCCTCCAAGGACCTACAAATCCCAAATGTGGCCCTGCAAAGGGTTGGAGTTGGAGACCACTGATGTACACTAAACCTCTTCCGCTTTGCCTACTGGAAGAATGTACCTGAAGCAAACCATTTGAATATTGCACTCACATTTTTAGTAGAAAGGGGCTGAGCTATAGAGGAGTCTCCATATGACTTTTGGGTCATACTTTATCGCAAAATTTGCCAACAACTGAAGAAAAAAAAAGGGTGGCTAAAATTAAAGCAGTGTTTTAGTTTGCAGCCTCCACGTGGAAAGGATCACCTACTGAGAGGGGAATTTCATAAAAAATTTCTCAGTATGAAGGGCACTTATTTGTAGCCTATTTTATAGAGGCACACGGAGGGGCGTAATCGTAAGGAACGTCTAAATTCGTTTTCGTCTAAGTCGCAAGTCGTCCAAAGTAAAAAAACAGCTTAGGACACATTTTCGAAAAATCCGTCCAAATTTTTTTCCGTTTCAAAAATCGTCTAAGTATACGTCCTGCGGATCTGATCGTCTAAGCCGCTAAATCGTCCATCTATATACCACATTTTCGTCCACCTTTTCATCCAAGTCAAAAACGCCTAGAACTAGTTCTGTTGAACGTGGAAGGGGTCTGCAAAGTGATGGACTGAATACCCAGACATGGCACCTAAATAGTGGGGTACCTTACAGGGCACTACTGTGAACTTCACAAAAAGGGTGCCATGAATTCATCTCACTACAGCTCCCTTATAGGTCATGGTGAGCCCTCCGAACCACCTCCAGAATCCCCTAGACCCACTTATCTACCACCTCAATAGCCCTTATGGCTGCAGGAGCCACTTATATGCCAGTAAAGAAGGGTTTTGGGGGTGTATAGGGGGAGTGCACATATTGTAATATCAATGCAGTGATTACAGGGGCTTATGAGCATGGGTCCTCCTCTCCATGGGTGCCTAACCCACCCCAAGACAACTTAAGACGCCTCTGTGCAGCACAACTAGGCTTTCCTATTCCAGGCTGCCAGGTGATGATTTTCTAGAGGCACAATTTTCAAGTTATGATTAATATTTTTATGGGGGGGGGGGGTCGGTGATCATTAGGGTAGTGGGTGGGGGTCTGTATTATGTGTTTGCAGTGCTTATCTGGTCACTTTAGGTGGTTTTTTTGTGACTGGCAGGGTTAATTTTGTTTCCGATAAGATCCCAGCTCATTTCAAACTTTGTAATCATCATAACTCATTCAGTCGTGACTTGCCTGCTGTCCCCTATCTCCCTTACTTTTCATCCATTTTTTGTGTCGCTGAAATGTTACCTGAAAGCCTGTTTAGAGAGAGAGAGAGGCTGAAGTACTCATCCCACTGTATGAAATCAGCTTCCTCTGGAGGGCCCTGGTGATTTAAAACGTCATTAAATTAGGCTTACCCAAAACTAGCAACTTGTCAAAAGAGAAGTCTTGCAGAACACCCAGACGGCCTCCTTGCATTGCTGGGAGTCCCTAATTTGGATTAGAGAATGACACGGTGACAAAATTCGTCACCGTTCCCGTCCCCGCGGATAATCGCGGGAAATAATCCCATGTCATTTTCGGTTCACACACAACCCCGTGAAAGACAAAGGCACGCGCCGACAACTGAGCGCAAGACGGAGGCGCACGCCAAAGAAAATTACAGTTTTTAGGTGCTCCGACGGGGGGGTTTTGTTGAGGAGCCCCCCCAGTTTACTTAATAGAGATCGCGCCGGCGTTGTGGGGGGTTTGGGGGGTTGTAACCTTCCACATTTTACTGTAAACTTAACTTTTTCCCTAAAAACAGGGAAAAAGTGAAGTTTTCAGTAAAATGTGGGGGGTTACAACCCCCCAAACCCCCACAACGCCCCCACAACGCGGCGCGATCTTTATTAAGTAAAGTGGGGGGGTTCCCCCCCACACCCCCCCTTCGGAGCCCTAAAAAACAGTAATTTCCTCCGCGCTGCGCTCAATTGTCTGCGCGCACCTTTGTCCCGGCATGCTTTTGACCTGACACCGTCATTTTCTAGTGTCTATTTCAACCTCAGTCCTTCTACACCAGCATTCTTCAAAGCAAAGTTTGTGGGTCAGTGGTTGTGGCTATTCATACTCTGATTCTTCCCTCTCTCCTTAAAGAATGACATGAAGATGGTTTCCCGCGGTTATCCGCGGGGGACGGGAACGGTGATGAATTTTGTCACCGTGTCATTCTCTAAATTTGGATCTTAAAGCAAAACACAGAGTACCCGGAGCTATTCCCGAAAAAAAGCTTCCTGAATGGATCAGCACCCGACAGAATGAAAAACATAGCCGTAGGATAACAGCTGCCGTCAGATTTCCTCTTGCAGAAGTGGTGGTATCTTTAAGGATAATAAAATGTCAAGTTTTCTAAAGATATGGGTTCTTCTTCTTACACACGATTACTGCAGGCTGAAGAAATCAGGGCTAGATTCTTAAAACTATGCGGTAAAAACCGATGGACCGCTGTTGCAGCCGATACTGTAGTGATTTCAAAAAGGCGAGTCATTCTCAAAAAAACGTGCATGCGAATGAGGTTGGCGGAAAGTAGCGAGGGCTCGCTAAATTTACATGAGATGAGTCACTTGTGATAGAAATCGGCACTTGCGCGGAATACACCACGAACGAGATGTAAATGCGCGCCTGTGCCGAGAAAAGCAATGCCGTGAGCACACACATTATTTGAGCATAATATATGCTCACGTCATAGGCGCGCGACACATGCGGCTGTAGCCGTTGGGCGCTCATGTCGCAAAAACTGATAAGAGCTACTATAATTCATGTAAATCTTGTCATTTGTTTTTAAAGTCAAATTTTATCATGAACCACAGCCAGAAATACATAAGACACGGCTATAATATACGCACTGAAGAAGCATGCTTTTTGTCCACCCCTCCCCCCCCCAAAAAAAAAGACTATAATTTATATTAATCATGTAATTTTTATTTAGTTTCATTAGCCACAGTCAAAACACACACTGGAGATGTGCTTTTCACAATGCTGGCACAGTACCGGCACCCCCTGGACCATTCCCCTTTTGCCCGCCAAAAGCCGACACCACACTTGGAGAATCACTCGGCGATGTTGAAGAATCGACCAGAGTGCTCGTTTAAATACTGATGAGCCCATTTGCATGGAAGAATCAGAGACTGCTAGGAAGCTCGGAAAAGACCACGATAAGCCGTTCTGATAATCCGCCGCTAAAATGCATGCAAGCTATACCGGCTGGAACTGGTTTAGCGACCGCCTTAAAGGCAACCTTAAGTTTTAAGAACCTGGCCCTCAGAGTTTATAGGTTCTGACTTTCACAGGTTAGTAGTTAAGGAACGCGACAGCATTGTATGTTATCTCAGGATCTTATTGATTCTGTAAACTGCGCCGTTTGATCATCCAGACCGCTAAGTTGTCTATCTTTATACCCCATTCTCGTCCAAAAATTCGTCCAAGTCAAAAACACCTAGAACAAGACCTTTTGGACGTGGGAGGGGCCAGCAATGTGATGGACTGGACACCCAGACACGGCAAAAGAGTAGTGGAGCACCTTACAGGGCACTGCTGCGAACTTCACAAAAAGGGTGCCATATAAACTTCTCACCAGAACTCCCTTATAGGTCATGGTGAGTCCCCCAAAACCTACTAGACCCATCTGTCTACAACCCCAATAGCCCCAGACTACTTAAGCCACCTCTGTGCTGCTCTACTAGGCATTCCTATGCCAGGTGCTGATGTTCTGGAGCAGTGGTCTCAAACTGGCGGCCCGGGGGCCATATGTGGCCCGCCAGGTACTATTTTGAGGCCCTCGGTATGTTTATCATAATCACAAAAGTAAAATAAAACCGTTTCTTGACCATATGTCTCTTTAGCTATAAATGACAATATTATTATTAAGACTTAGCCAAAAGGAAAGATTTATAAACTATAAAGAGTTTTTACCTCATGCAAAATTGTCATTTCTTTACTATTTTTTTCTGAGGCCCTCCAAGTACCTCCAAATCCAAAATGTGGCCGTGCAAAGGGTTTGAGTTCGAGACCACTGTTCTGGAGGCAAGCATGTACGTTTTTATTCCTATTTTTATGGTGTTTTGTGTGTGTGTGTGGGGGGGGGGGGTCAGTGATCACTGGGGGAGTGTGTGGGGGTCTGTACTTTGTGTCTACAGTGGTTATCTGGTCATTTTTGATATCTTCTGAACACTTAGACCTGCTTTTACATTGCCTAAGTCACAACGTACAAGTTCCGTCCAGGCAGCCTCGTTACACTTTCGGTTATATTTGCAGTGCGACTAAGTCCAAGTTAGCCCACGTCCCGCCCTGACCACTCCTCCTAAAACGCCCCTTTCAGCTCTGGGCGTACAGCAGCACTGAAAAGGTCTAAGCTGTTTTTAAATATGTCTAAAACCCGTTTTGGTTATCGGCACTTAGATGACTTGTCTTATTAATAGTCCAAGTGCCAATTTTAGACGTATTTCCATTTTGATTATGATCCCCCTATTCTTTTCGTGAACTGAAACCTACAATAAACCACTGGAATTACCGTATTTTCACATAGATAACGCGCACCCGTGTAAAACGCGCACCCGGGTATAGCGTGCAAAAAACACATATTTATGTACATAAATTTTTATATACCGCGCCCACCCGTATACCGCGCATGCTGCCCGACTCTCCTTTTGCCCGCCCCGACTCTCCTCTGGAGACCCTGACTCTGTTTTCGCCCGCCCCGACTCTCCTTTCCTCCTTGAAGTCCTGTCCCTACCCTGAAAGCCTAATGCCCCCCCCCCCGACGTCCGATTCACCCCCCCGCAGGACCGCTCGCACCCCCACCCCGAAGGACCGCTCGCACCCCCACCCCGAAGGAGCGCTCGCACTCCCACCCGAAGAACCGCTCGCACCCCCACAGCCTCACCCCCCTCCCCCATGGAGAAGCTGTCTACCTTGTTTCCGGATGCCAGCGAGCCCAGCTGTTTCCTCTGCCGGCGGTCCCGCCCCTTCTCTGAGCCCTGCTGTGCTGCTTTTTCTTCCGGCGGTCCCGCCCTTTCTCTGACATCAGAGAAAGGGCGGGACCGCCTGAAGAGGAAGCAGCGCAGCACAGGGCTCTGAGAAGGGGCAGGACCGCCGGCAGAGGAAGCAGCTGGGCTGGCATCTGGAAACAAGGTAGACAGCTTCTCCATGGGGGAGGGGGGGAGGCTGTGGGGGTGCGAGCGGTCCTTCGGGTGGGGGTGCGAGCGGTCCTTTGGGGTGGGAGTGCGAGCGCTCCTTCCGGGTGATGAATCGGGCGTCGGGGGGGGGAAACTATGTAAAAAAATTTTTGTACAATGCGCTCACACGTATAACGCGCAAGGGTATGCGCGGTTTGTAAAAACCACGTATAACGCGCGCGTTATATGCGATAAAATACGGTACTTTCCTTCTGGTTTCTGAGATGGGGACGAAGCCATAACTATGTTCCTAGAGAGAAATTCAGACAAACTCATGGCCCAACAGAGGCACATTGGACAGGACAAGAAATTCTCTCCAGCTACCTATTATGACTAATTTTGCAAAAGGATCCAGTGGTGATTAACAATTAAATAACAATAGCTAACGCAGGAAAGTTCACAATCAAAAGATTTACCCCTAAGGTGCACCTATTTACTCCCAGGCAGCTTTCCGGAGGAAAACGGAAAAAAGTAAGCACTTCCACAGCCCAGAGTGCTTTGGAAATGTTCTCTCACAATGACAGGGCAGGCAACCTTCCCTTCATTTCAGGCCTTTAGGGAAAATAAAGGTCGCCAAGCACAGGTCAAACAGTGGCAGGAAAAAGCCTGGCTGAGAGTCGTTTCTGACTCAGATTAGTGGGGAAATTTGCCATGCACGATGAAACTTTTTCAGATGCACAATGCTAGCTGATATCCGTGCAATTAATCACAGTTATTTGTGGGGGGGGATATACCATTTTCTGGAGTTGCAAATGCAACAGATATCCAATTAAAAAAAAAAAAAAAAATTGGATAGTTTTCAAGATAAACCCACAATGTGCTTTCTATTTCATACATTCTTTAAGATCGAATTGTAACCCACAAACATATCCGTTTTGTTTTTCATTAATCCTGAACAAAAAGGCTAACGATTAATTGATCACACATGCATAGCTACCAGAGTGCTGAAATAGATGTTTTTTTTACCCCTCCTTTCCCAAAATCACACTAGCGTTTTTTAGCATCAGCCATGGCGATAACAGCGTGGTTTTGTTAAAGGGGGTGGGGGTTGCATAATGAAGGGGTTTGGACTATCAACCCATTTTATTCCAGAAGGTGACTCACTACTCAGAAAACAGTAAAGTGGTTTATTTTTTTTTTATTTAGCTTTCTGTCCCCCCCCCCCACTCACACTTCAAAGCCCAAGGCAGAGAAAAGATCTTCACAGTGGGTGAGGGTCCTGCAGCTCCAGATCAGAAACACTCGCACTCTGAAAGAGAACATGGAAAACCAGCCAAGAGCCACCACACTCAGAGAGGGAGGGGGGGAAGGACAAAGACGTATGCTTTCTCCCTGATCTAACTGACTAGACCAGGGGTAGGTAATTCCGGTCCTCGAGAGCCGAAGCCAGGTCAGGTTTTCAGGATCTCCACAATGAATATGTATGAGACGGATTTGCATGCACTGCCTCCTTGAGATGCAAATCTATCTCATGCATATTTATTGTGGATATTCTGAAAACCTGACCTGGCTCCGGCTCTCGAGGACCGGAATTGCCTACCCCTGGACTAGACACAATCCCCGTCTTCTATTAAACTGCACTAGCAGTTTTTAGCGCAGAGCCGCGCTGAATGGTCCGCATTGCTCCCGACGCTCATAGGAACTCTATGAGCTTCGGGAGCAGTGCAGGTCATTTAGCGCGGCTCCCCATGCTAGAATCTTAATAGAAGAGGCCTAATGTTTAGGGCAGGGGTAGGGAACTCCAGTCCTCGAGAGCCGTATTCCAGTCGGGTTTTCAGGATTTCCTCAATGAATATGCATGAGATCTATTTGCATGCACTACTTTCAATGCATATTCATTGGGGAAATCCTGAAAACCCGACTGGAATATGGCTCTCGAGGACCGGAGGTCCCTACCCCTGGTTTAGGGTTATCATATGGCTCCAGAAAAAGGAGGACGGATTGAAACATCCGGGTTTTACTTCCATTGATTTCAACAGCCCAGAGGTCTCTGTCTGTCCTCTTTACTTCCATTGTTTTCAGTAGAAATAAAACCCGGATGTCTCAATCCGTCCTCCTTTTTCTGGACCCATATGGTAACCCTAGCCATGATTGCTTCATTGATATTTTAGAATGATCCATCCAAAACCCCCCAAGATATTTAATTCTTGAAAAACAAGAAATCATGACACAAAGTGGTTACGGCGCCAAGTTCAAAGCATTAAATTTTGCAAAACAAGAGACAAGGCCCTGGTTCCCATGGACTTGGCCACTGGCTTCTATAAATTAATTCATATCCTAGAAAAAAATTTATTGTACCATGTTACATTTTGAGACCTACCTACCCTACCTTACCTACATGAAAAAATTCAAACACATCACACCTCTCTAACAAAAACTTAATTGGCTGAAAATTGAGAGCCAAGTACTTTTCAAATTCGGATGCCTCTTCTACAGAGTTCTGTACGGTCTACTGCCCAACTACCTCACCAATCGGTTCACATTCGTCAGACCCAGACGCTCTACTCGACCTCAATCATTCTTCGCCTGCCCCTCAATTAAAGGATGCACCCATAAGAGATTCATCAACAGACTCCTACCCTACCAAGAAGCCTCCAAAGATCCCGAATGGAGCCAACTGGTCAGAACATCAACCTCTTACATGAATTTCAGAAAGCTCCTCAAAACGCTCCTCGTCCCCAAACAGGATGACCCACCTTAAATCTTTCCTTGAAAAGACTCCCGACCCCTTGACTCTCTATTTCACGTTGTTGCTCTAAGACAGGGATCTCAAAGCCCCTCCTTGAGGGCCGCAATCCAGTCGGGTTTTCAGGATTTCCCCAATGAATATGCATTGAAAGCAGTGCATGCCCATAGATCTCATGCATATTCATTGGGGAAATCCTGAAAACCCGACTGGATTGCGGCCTTCAAGGAGGGACTTTGAGACCCCTGCTCTAAGACTATGAACATTCCTACCTAGTTATCTTCCTCCCTTCTTATAAAATCCTGCTTAACCTCGCTCTATGCCAATGGTCTCCAACTCAAACCCTTTGCAGGGCCACATTTTGGATTTGTAGGTACTTGGAGGGCCTCAGAAAAAATAGTGAATGTCTTATTAAAGAAATGACAATTTTACATGAGGTAAAACTCTTTATAGTTTATAAATCTTTCCTTTTGGCTAAAATCAGGGGTAGGGAATTCCGGTCCTTGAGAGCCGTATTCCAGTTGGGTTTTCAGGATTTCCCCAATGAATATGCATTGAAAACAGTGCATACAAATAGATCTCATGCATATTCATTGGGGAAATCCTGAAAACCCGACTGGAACACGACTCTCGAGGCCTGGAGTTCCCTACCCCTGGGCTAAGTCTTAATTATAATATTGTCATTTATAGCTAAAGAGACAAATGATCAAGAAACTGTTTTATTTTACTTTTGTGATTATGATAAACATACCGAGGGCCTCAAAATAGTACCTGGCGGGCCGCATGTGGCCCCTGGGCCATGAATTTGAGACCACTGCTCTATGCTATCTATACAATTTTCAGTCCTTTCTCCATTATTGTAATTCACTGACTCTACTCGGCCACTTTTCCTGTAAACCGCCTTGAACCAAAAGGCTTTCGCGGTATATAAAGATTTATGTTATATGTTTTCTTGAGGAAATTAGCTTTCGGGTGACTGTACAAGGAAACTTACCGTACTTTAAGTGGGTTTTCATCTGACACTTAACAGAAGCAACTCCATGTATGCATCACAGTTCAAAACAGGCATTTTAATAGATTTACGTACAGGATGTTTTTTTCTCCTCCAAGTTTCCTCTGTTAACAGTGCCAGGAAAGCACAACTTCAAGACAGTGGACCATGAAAGCTAGCCTTGTCCTCAGGGCCGTATTTACAGAGAGCAGTCATATGCAGCAAGCAAGCTCTGGGAAATTCCTGGCTTTATGGCAGCAATGGGCCAAGCAAAGGGATGTCATGTTTAAAACAAAGAGACCGTTACTAAGGCAGCTTTAGATTCTATGCCCAAGGCGTGAAAGCCATTAATAAAAGGCAGGAGAAACATATATGCACATGAATGGAACAAAATTAAAATGGTAAGCAACATTCTGAATAGCATAAAGCTCTAAATTTGGCATTTAAAAAAAAAACCAATTAATACATTTCAAGATCTATAAAAGAATCCTAAGCGTTGCTCCAATCCATTCAACCGGAGGCATAAATTCAAAGAAAAATCGATGGATTGGGCCCAAACATGTAGGGAAAAGGGGTTGGGGGAGCTTACATCTGGAATGTAAATGCATATTTTGGTACTTTTTACTTAAGTAGAAGTAAAAAGTATACTTAAGTAAAAGTAAAAAAATATAATAAAACACAAAAATTTACTCAAGTAAAAAGTGCCTAAAATAATACTTTTTGAGTAAAAAGTAAAAGCACCGCAGCTACAATATCTGTTCATGTTATGTTATATGTAGTCTTATAACCTGCCAAATCCTCAGAAATAGAGTTTAAGGCAGGTTATCATCAAGAATTGCTACCGGCTTCAGCTTCATCTCCACTTTAAAGTGACCCAACTCATCTAACCAGCTCAAACACAGGCAACTCCACTGTTCTTATCTGCTATGTTCGCTGAACAGCAAAATTTAAGATGAAATGATCCACTGTTTACATGATAAAGTTTGCAATAGCAAAATCCTGCTCCCGGTTTTGCTCTTTCATTTGGTTTACTGAGGAATTGTCATCTACATCTCCCTTACACTTTTTACTACTACTACTATTATTATTAAGAAAAAGTAGTAAAAGTCTGCAAAATTATTACTTCAATAAAAGTAAAAGTAACAAATATTATCCTGTTCTTCTTTACAAGTAAAAGAATCAAAAACTTTTACTTAAGTCAGGGGTGTCAAAGTTCCTCCTCGAGGGCCGGAATCCAGACGGGTTTTCAGGATTTCCCCAATGAATATGCATGAGATCTATTAGCAGACCATGAAAGCAGTGCGTGCAAATAGATCTCATGCAGATTCATTGGGGAAATCCTGAAAACCCGACTGGATTGTGGCCCTCGAGGAAGGACTTTGACACCCTGACTTAAGTATAGTAATCCGTTATATTTGCTTAAGATACTATACAACATTGGCCACTGGAAATGATCTCAGTCTAATACGTCTAATGTGTTTTGGGGTGGGGGAGGGTGCAGGGAAAACTTTGGGTTTCATTTTTTAACTTTGGGTTTCATTTTTTAAAATTTTGTTTCTTTATGCACATAAATAACATTTTATACAAATGCACATCCTTAGTGGGTGGTAAGAGGCAACAGAGACAGGAAGACGCCTCAGGAGAGGGAGAAGGAAGGGACTTGGGGTCGTGGTAGGCAAGTTCAGAGAGGTCTAAAACCTTAGTCTGCTTTTAGGAGAACCCCATCCCCCTAGCTAATTCAAATATCTTTATTGTCTTCGTATTGCTTGTGAACAAATTACATATAAACACCAAACTCGCATACATTTCCTGTTCTGGCAATTCATATCTAAAACATCTATGCAAAGATTAACACTCTAACCTTATGAAGAGCTCCATTTCTCATGTCCCTCTTACCCCCGTAACCCTCCCTTCCCAAGCTACATATTACAAAAAGCTAAAGGCAGCTGTGAGATGCTATAGTCGGTCAAAAGTAAAACCACAGGTCCCACAGGTTGCTTTCTGATAGGGTATGTAGGTAAGGGAGCCGCAATTTCGGAAATCGTTTCTTAGCCTATCATCCCCGATCTTCTACAGCAGGGATCTCAAAGTCCCTCCTTGAGGGCCGCAATCCAGTCGGGTTTTCAGGATTTCCCCAATGACTATGCATTGAAAGCAGTGCGTGCACATAGATCTCATGCAGATTCATTGGGGAAATCCTGAAAACCCGACTGGATTGCAGCCCTCAAAGAGGGACTTTGAGATCCCTGTTCTACAGATAACCTTTCTATTGTCAAGAGCTCATAGATTTGATTACATCATAATGTAAGGTTGGTGGGGGGGGGGGGGAATCTCCAACCCGGCTTCTGCAACTTTAAAAAGCGACCCCCTCTTGCCCTTTCTGGAGCTGTGCGTACTGTATATAGGTCCTTTACAACTTCTCTAATAAACAGCCACCCTGTGAAACATGTGGATGCCTGGAATGCGCTCCCGAGAGAGGTGGTGGAGAGGAAAACGGTGACGGAGTTCAAAGAAGCGTGGGATGAACACAGAGGATCTAGAATCAGAAAATAATAGTAAATATTGAACTA
The DNA here is from genome assembly GCF_902459505.1 of Geotrypetes seraphini. Classification (NCBI taxonomy): domain Eukaryota; kingdom Metazoa; phylum Chordata; class Amphibia; order Gymnophiona; family Dermophiidae; genus Geotrypetes; species Geotrypetes seraphini. Next base: position 15,802,021 of record NC_047094.1, on the reverse strand, counting down.
AGGCCAGTCCTGGGCAGACTTGCACGGTCTGTGTCTGTATATGGCCGTTTGGTGGGGGATGGGCTGGGGAGGGCTTCAATGGCTGGGAGGGTGTGGATGGGCTGACGTGAGCTTTGATGGAGACTTCGGCAGTTGGAACCCAAGCACAGAACCGGTTAGCGCTTTGAATTCTTGCCCAGAAATAGCTAAGAAAAAATTTAAATTGAATCAGGTTGGGCAGACTGGATGGACCATTCGGGTCTTTATCTGACGTCATCTACTGTGTTACTATGTATTCCCCCCCCCCCCCCCTTTTACAAAACCTATGAGCGTTGGAGCTGTTACTGCTGCAGCCAGCCCTAAAAACTGCTCTACAGTTTTGTAAAAAAGGGTGGTGGGGTTAGTTAGGGTTACCATATAACTTCAATGGAAGTAAAACCCTGATGTCTCAATCCATCCTCCTTTTTCTGGAGTCATATACTAACCCTACATTCAGTGGCCTTGCCTAGTGCGCCTACAAAGAAAAAGGAAATGCACTGAAGATTCTCCTCCCCCCCCCCCCCCCCCCCGTCACTACTGCGGGATTCAGACGGCACGTCAAATGCACATAGCCAGAAAACGAAAAGAGATATCAAATTAGCACAGCTATCTCTCACTGCAGCAAAAAGCAGACAAAGCTACAGGCGGACACCACCCACGATAAGGAGGTCGAACTGTTCTGGACTTTTGGACCAGCTTGCAAGGTATGTGCCACCGTGCCAGCCGGACTTCCCGGCTTCCACAACGGAACCAGTCGAACGTGAGCTCGGCAATAACAAGGCAGGAGGCAGTCGCTTGGGCTTAGACACACGGCACGTCTTCGGGCTCCGTTTTGGCTGGCTGATCGACGAGATGCCCAGCTTCCCATTGGCTGCCGATGTTCAGAGCTGCACAGCAACACCAAGGCCCGATGGAGGGGGGGGGGGGGCTGGCTTCGTCTGCAGGTGCCCCCGCTCTCTCTCCTTTCTCTGCCTGCGAACGCACGACAGCCACAGCTCCTGTCAGAGCACTTCGGCTAATCAGCGCGCATCCAGAGAAGCTAGAGAGGAAGACAAAAGGGATGCCTGCAACAGCGGCGAAAAGAAGAAATGGAAGGGAAACAGGCACAGCTCAATCTGTAACTCAAATCAGCATTCGATGCAAGGGCAAGAAAAAGAAATATGAGGGGAAGCCGTATCAACTGGTAAAGAAATGTTTTAGTTTACCCTGCTTTGCCTACGATCAGGAGCAAACCAACGGCATCTGAAACTTTAGGCAAAATTCAGTCCTACACCCCCACCAATGGCAACTCAGGCTCCTCCCCCCCTTATTCAGCAACTTCCTTTGGTTTTCTACCCCTCTTCCTCCCCATCATGCCCAGCATTTCCCCTGCTTTCTGATCGCTACCCAATCCCAGGGGCTCAGCTGCTTCCCTTCCTTAACCCTCCCCCCCACACACACAGTTGTCCATAATCTTCCCTCCTCTTGCTCCAGATGCTCAGCATCTTACCTTTCCTTTCATTCGTTCTCCACCCCCCCCCCCCCCTTTCTCGGTGTCCAGTTGCTTCTCTTCCCTTCCTCTCCCCTGGTATCCACAATTCCCCCCCCCTCTTGTCCCACTATCGGGGTTAACTCCACCTTTATCGTTGCCATCAAGAATGCCATCACGGCCCACCTTTACAGCGCTAAGGAGTCGAGGACCCTCAAGGCAGCAAGCGCAGGGCTTCTAAGCACATGTGTGCACTCACGGTTCACCTTTCCAAAACAGAAATTTAGAAGGGGCAGGCCTTGAGCACATGCATGCACTCAAGAGGGCCCACATTGGCAGTCCTAACCAATGCTGGCTCAAGGGACTGTGGTGCCCGCTGAACCAACTGGATTTGCCACCATGAAGATGGGATACTGGGCTAGAGGGATCATTGGTCTGATCCAGTAGGGCTATTCTTATGTCCTTAATAACAACACAATGACTTGACCTTAAAGAGTTCAAATTAACCTACACTGATATTTTAATGGTTTGAAAGAAGGCAGCATAGCCCAGTGGTTAGATGAAAGTTTGAAATAGATAATGACACGGTGACAAAATTCATCACCGTTCCCGTCCCCGCGGATAACCGCGGGAAATAATCCCATGTCATTTTCTAGTGTCTATTTCAACCTCGGTCCTTCTACACCAGCATTCTTCAAAGCAAAGCTGGGCCCATTCATACTCTGATTCTTATGTGAGCCAAGGATAATGAAGCCATTGTGACATCACTGATGTGATTGGCTCTTAGGCACTGGTGGAATGAGGCATTATGACATCACAATATCTGCTCTGGAATGTTGCTGCTCAATCTCAGCATTCTTCAATGCAAGGCTTGAGGGTCAGTGGTTGTGGCCATTCATATTCTGATTCTTCCCTCTCTCCTTAAAGAATGACATGAAGATGGTTTCCCGCGGTTATCCGCGGGGACGGGAACGGTGATGAATTTTGTCACCGTGTCATTCTCTAGTTTGAAACTCTCGCTAAGGCCCGAGAAAGTCACCTTCTCTCCTTATAGTTCAGTTTGCTGAACCAGAATTGGTAACCATAACAATATCATCAACAACGGTGGTCCTCCTTCCCTCCGGAAACTCCAAAATGGCTGCATGCATTCTTCAGAGCATTAACACGTAAAGCACAGTGGAAGCCCTCTCTAGATGAAAGGCTCTATATAAATCCAAGTTATTAATATTAAAAACTGAAAAGGGAAAACAAGGGAGATAATCTGTGTCCGACAAGCTTTCCTCAGTACATCGACACTCATTATATGCTACCATATCGAGTTTTTTCTCTCTCTCTCTTTTATTCTCATTACCCTTTTCCCCCTCCCTCCTCGTTTCTTCCTTGATTGTTTTCTTTCCTTTCAATATTGCAGCTCTCCCCCCTTACCTCTTAAGAACATAAGAATACTAGGTCAGATCAATGGCCCATCAAGCCCAGTAGCCCGTTCTCACGATGGCCAATCCAGGTCACTAGTACCTGGCCAAAACCAAAAGATGAGCAACATTCCAGCATCTCAAAGAATAGCAAGATTCCGGAACCCCAATGAGAGCTGAGATGGTGATGTCATAATGCCTCATTCTACAGTGCCTCAGAGCCAACCTCATCAGTGATGTTACAGTGGCTTAATTGCCCTATACTTGGCTCACGTAAGAACATAAGAATAGCCTTACTGGGTCAGACCAATAGTCCATCAAGCCCAGTAGCCCGTTCTCACAGTGGCCAACCCAGGCCACTAGTACCTAGCCAAAACCCAAGGTGTAGCAACATTCCAGCATCTCAAAGATTACCAATATTCTGGAACCACAAATAGGAGCAACATTCCATACGGAATCCCCAAAGAGTAGCAACATTCCATTCTACTGATCCAGGCCAAGCAGTGGCTTCCCCCGTGTCTTTCTCAATAACAGACTATGGACTTTTCCTTCAGGATCTTGTCCAAACCTTTCTTAAAACCAGCTACACTATCCGCTCTTACCACCTCCCTGTGACTTCATCCCCAGTCTTTGTTTCGCAATACTACCCAAGTCTAGTTTGTTAGGTCTAGTGTGTGTTTCTTTGATACTTGGAGTTCGTCGCCCCTATTTTATGTTCATTATATTGTACAATGCTTTGAATTTTACGATTAGCATTTTATCAAATTTTAATAAACTGTGAAACTATTCTTATTTTTTTTCACCAGAGGAGGAGTTCCCCTGTGTGGCCAACTTAGTTCGCATTAGAAGCGACTGTTTTCATATCTGTTTGCAGACTCTCATATGGAAACTTGTATTTCAGATTGATGTGATATTCCAACAGTTAATGTTCTGTGAAAAGCTGTACTTCTTGATATTATATAGCTGTTTTGCAAAGTGTGGTTGTGCACTTCATTGTGGGATTTAACATTTGCCTACCCTTGTCTCCCACCGTTGATCTCCAGTTGAACCTCTTTACATGCAAAATATCATTAATTTAAAGTGTTAGTTGTGAAAAGAATGAAACAGAAGTGCATAGAACCGTACCATTCACTAGTTCTGACGCATCCTATCAATGATAAGTATGAGGAAACAATTCCACCAATAGAAGAATGTGGAGGATTTGCTCCAGTAGCCCACTATCAAGTTCTCAAACAGCCCTGAAGAAGCTCAGTTATGCATCTGCCAAAACATACAATCCTTAGACTTCACTTCCAGTCCTCAAGGGCCACCAACAGATCTGGTTTTCAGGATAGAGGTAGTAGGCGTGTAAATCAACCTCACACATATTCATTAGGGGAATTCTGAAAGCCTGACTGGTTGGTGCCCATGAAGATGATGACCAAGAATTTCGAGAAAACAAAGGAAAGAATACGTACTAAGGCCTCCTTTTATCAAGCCATGTTAGGGTTTTTTTATTGCCAATTGCTGTGGTAAAAGCTCCGACGCTCAGAGGAATTCTATGAGTACTGGAGCTTCTACCGTGATGGCCAACGATAAAATCTCTAACGCAGAGTTTAAATTTCCTAAAGGATGAATTAAGGCATCCCTTTTTAACACTGTCTGAGATGTTCAGCCCCCAGAGTAGGTCAACATTTTTTTAATTAAATTAATGACTAAAGCACAAAGAGAAGAAGAATCAAAGAGCTCATATTAGGAACCAACAGAGTTGAAGACATTCAGAAGATATAGGACAGTATAGGAAGGTATAGGAAACAGTGCATTTAAGACAGTGGAAGTCCAGTGAGTGGATTTTAAGAACATTTTCTCCCAGACTATCCCTTGAATGCTGGATATTTCCAAGACTGTTTTCTTCCATTCATTTGAGGAAACCCTCTCGAGAACAGAATACGATACAACCCCACAAAGATCAATTCAGCTCTAACACATTTAGTGTCGTCGAGGGAAAGAACGGAGCACTTAAGGCCTTATTCACAAAGGATTATTCCCCATTTTTGTCCTGATGGGAAAAACAACTCCTTATTGAAAATGGTCTTTCATCCGTTAAATGCTTGGGACTATTGTGGATGGAAAATATCTTACAGATCTCCGGGCTGTGCTGGTTCAACTCCTGACTTCTCTTTGCAGGTCAAAATCAGACTCATTAAGATGCAAGACAAAGTTAATTCAGAACCAGAAACCTGAGTAAAGCATATTTTCCAATCAAATATTCCTTACTTTTACAAAGGAGCTATCCATAAGGACAGTTCCTTTGTAAACAAACAATAGGATACATATTAAGTTCCTTATAGAAACATGGGACAGCAATGATTTTAAGAAACAGGCTAACGCACGTGTAGCCTCCTAAACTGTTGAATTTTTTTTTTCTTGGAACCCTGCTAGCAAAATCTTAATGGCCCATATATTTTCTTTAAACACACAGAAAACTTTGCGTTGGCTACCCAGCAGCCAACCAAAACCAAGGAACAGACCAAGGTTCAACTGTCTGCAGTGAAAAACAATCCAGAACAAACAAACCAAAAAACTGCAGACTTTAGTCCGAAACACGGACCGTGTTGGGTCCCTCACCTGGTAAAAGGTTTTTAATCAAAGATCTACTTGTCATAATAAAGTCTGCCTGCATCGTGTACAAAGTCTGCAGTTTTTTGGTTTGTTTACCCAGCAGCCAAAACATAGCAATCTTTGGCTGATCAGCCGCTCGTGTATAAGTGAACACTGAATGGACCTGGTGTTCTTTCTTAGGCATTCTATCAAACCTATGATGATAAACAGGAAGTAAATCGTTGGGATCCAATTTCGAAGTAAGATCCGAGTGTAACTTTGATTGCTCCATTTTAAAATTGCTTAAATTTTGATGTCTACCGAGCAATTCTCAATAGTCAAGAGTTGCCTAGCTAAAATCAAGTGTTTTCCAGGTAAGTCTCCTTTTTTAAAAAAAAAAAGGGAAAGGAGAAAGAGAAGGGAATGGGATTTGTATACCGTCTTTTTGTGGTTATATATTCAAACCATTTTGGTTTTTTTGTAAACGGTACAAAAACATTTTAAATCAAGTTTCAAGTTTATTTGGGTCTCGATATACCGCTTTTGGAAGCAAAGCGGTTTCCAATTTATACAAAGTATTTAAAAAATTTTACGTATATACAGGTACTTATTTTGTACCTGGGACAACGGAGGGTTAAGTGACATGCCCAATTTTTTTGTACTTTGGGCGGCAGGACTTCGGGGAGACTGAACCAATCGCTGCACTTCCACTGACCCCCCCAACCCATGTGGCTCCCAAAAAGCTGGTCCCGATCTTGCCGCCCTCACTAATAAAAAGATAAATGGAGCCCGTGGTTTTAACCTGCTTAGAGCCCGCGGGCTAAAACCACGGGCTTGCACTGCGGGGAAGGGTGGGAGAGTCCAGGCAGGCAAGAAACCATGACAGTTCGGGGCAGGCAGTAGTTTGGGCAGGCAGGAGAAGAGCATCGGAAAGACGAGCAGCAGGCGATAAGAAGCAGGGCTGCATTCAGGGCGAGCAGGCAGGAGAGACTGCAGGGCAGAGAGCAGGGCTTCCAGTCGGAAAGACGTTTTCAACAGGTCCCCAGCGGTCGCTTCTTCAGGTGATCGGCCAGCCCAGTCGGATCGGAAATTTGGTGTAGTGAATCGGGTCGCTGTCCCAATTTGCATGCGTTTCACCTCATTTGCATGCACGGATTCGAAGCGGATCGCAGGAGAGGTAAGCGAATCAGGCCGGGGTCACAAACCGATCGGTTTGCTACGTGAATCTAGCCCCGAATTAGGCGTCTAGAATGCCTAACTTTTAGGCATCATTTTTAAAATCAGGGCCTATTTACCCCCACCCCACCCCCCCTTTTATAAAACCGCGCAAGAGGTTTTTAGCGCCAGCCGGTGTGCTGAATACTCTGCGCTGCTCCAACGATCATAGAGTGCATTGAAAGGGCCCCTAAATTTGCATGGGTAACATTGTTACCCGTATAACTTTCACCATGCATAAATTAAGCTAATCAGGGCGTTCCAAGGGGGGGGAGGGGAAGCAAAGATTTTACATTTAGCCAAACAGTCGAATATTCCACACCATCCACGCCATTTATTTTTCCAGCAGCATTTTGCAGTTCTGGTTCAGGCGATTATTTTCTCACAGCTGCATTATGCTAATTCCCTCTATGTTTGTCTGAATAAATGCAACCTGAAAAGGCTGCAACTTATTCAGAATACTGCGGCAAGATTGATATTTGGTATGCATAAATACGATCATGTGACCCCCCTTTATTTAGGGTACTTCACTGGCTTCCCGTGTTCTGGAGAATTCAGTTTAAATCAGGGGTCTGAAAGTCCCTCCTTGAGGGCCGCAATCCAGTCGGGTTTTCAAAATTTCCCCAATGAATATGCATGAGATCTATGTGCATGCCCTGCTTTCAATGCATATTCATTGGGGAAATCCTGAAAAGCCGACTGGATTGCGGCCCTCAAGGAGGGATTTTGAGATCCCTGATTTAAATGCACTTGCGTGATTTTTAAAATTTTGTATGGGATTTATTTCCCCCCCCCTTAATTCCTGTCTTTTTCAATTCTTGTTTATCATCTCATTCAAGAAATATTCAGAATTTCGAAACTTGGCTTTCTCAATTAACAACTTTTCGGAAAATGTTAAAAACTCATTTATTTCAAAAAAATATCTGATCGATTCTTCTGTTCCAAGTTAATATTTGGAGTAGAGTCTATCTTTACTCTCTAGTTGAATTTAGGAAATTTTTGTTAACCGAGTCAAGCCCTTCTTGTGTGGGATGAATCGGTATATAAAACTAAAGACTGGACTGGATCCAACTACAATTTGTGCAAACAACTCTTTAAGCCCCAAAACTGCAGTCTTAAATCTGAGCACAAAAATGTGCCATCAGATTTACCTGGATATTCGGTAGTAAGAACATAAGAAGTTGCCTCTGCTGAGGCAGACCAGAGGTCCATCTCGCCCAGCGGTCCGCTCACGCAGCGGCCCATTGCCTGAGCAGTGGTCCCTGACTAGCTCTATAACCTATCTCTACTCCTATTCCTGTAACTTACCTCTTACTCCTATCCCTATAACCTACCTCTACTCCTATCTGTACCCCTCAATCCCTTTGTCCTCTAGGAACCTATCCAAACCTTCTTTGAAGCCCTGTACAGTGCTCCTGTCTACCACAGCTTCTGGAAGCACATTCCATGTATCCACCACCCTCTGGGTGAAAAAGAACTTCCTGGCGTTTGTTCTAAACCTGTCCCCTTTCAATTTCTCCGAGTGCCCCCTTGTACTTGTGGTTCCCCTTAGTTTGAAAAATCTGTCTATGTCTACTTTCTCTATGCCTTGAAGGTTTCTATCATGTCTCCCCTAAGTCTCCGCTTCTCCAGGGAGAACGGTCCTAACAAAATCCAGTTATTTGTGGCTTTTTTTTAAAAGATGTAAGAGAAGGGAATATCTTTACAGTGATGGGCTTTTAATTTTTCACCGTTTCTTCATTTTTTCATATACACTTCTCCCTCCGTATTCGCTGTGATAGGCGATTAACAGAACCACAAATACAAAAAAAAACCGCAAATAACTTTTTCATATGTTATTCACTGTTTTCTATTAAAAACCATCACGAATATGGTGAAACCGCGAATAACATGGTGGGAGACCCGGGCCTGTTCCTGAAGGAGAGGCAAAGCACGGTGAAGAAAGTGCTGGGAATCGGCGATTTTTCTCTGTAAACGCTTGGAATCGGCGATTTCTCTATGCAAGCTGATGTAATTTGGGGGGGGGGGGGGGGGGGAGGAGCCAGCAAGCTAAAAACCGTGAATAATCGAAACCGCAAATACGGAGGGAGAAGTGCAAGTCTTTCAGTGTTATCCCTCTTTGCAAGCCTCTGTGGTACGAAGGATGAGAAAAACCATAGCGACTGCAGCAGGTCTAATTACAGGGAGATGTAGAATGTGTGAATGTTTGTTCAAGGTTGTCAGAATGAAGCCTTGATAGAATAAAGCTATAAACGTAGCCTCTGCAAAGTGTTACAATAAATAGCACTTTTTTTCTTTTCCCTCTGTTCTTTGAAGTGTGTCGCCTTTCCTAAGAATCTTTTTCTATCTTTAACAATCCTATAATCTTTTAGGTGCCACAATAAATAACTGCTGCCATCTTGCTAGAGGCGTCTTTGGTCTAATTCCCTCAAGATTCACACATCATGTTTTCCTTTCATTTTATTTTTTTCCCTTCCTTGATCGCATGCATCTCACAGGGTTCATGGAAAGTACAGGGGGCTACTGTGACCTAGGGAGACGTGCATGGCAATCTACTCCCCATTCATCAATCATGAACCCTCCAATTAAGGGACCAATTTAAGTTGTTTTTTTTAGTAAAAAGAGAAATAGCACAATTCAGATGGGCAAAGAAACATGAAAAGAAATGAAAGGTTTATTGCTTGACCCTGGGTTATCTGCCGACCGATGCTGGTCCGCAGAAAATTCCTGCCAGTCCGCACAGGGCCGACAAGATCGACGCGCTTAAATTTCCTGCCAGGTGTATAGCAGTGCAGAACCAGTCTTGGGCTCCCCAACTGCGGTGGTGTTGGCGGTAGGCTGCTGTTCCACCCAGCCTCGGGCTCCAGGCAGTGCGCGGGGCCAGCGTGTGGATTGGGGCCATTGGCAGCATCTGGGCCTTCCCTCCGCGACGGCTTGCTTGTGCAGCGAGAGTCCGCCCACGTGCAGATGTGTGCAGGCACTCGTCGGTTGAGACGGTGCCTCTGGGTGCAGCGGTTGAGCCCATGCGGCTGCAGGGTCATGCCGTGTTTGCTGGCTGCCACCGGGTTGTTGACAGCATCCACGGGTGAGCGAGTGGTGCGGCGCCGGCCCTGAGCTTTCCTGTCGGTGGCCCACTCACTTGTGGTGACTTGATGGCAGGGCAGCGGGTAGGGGCCTCCGGCTCGTCTTGGTCGGCAGGGCCTGCGGTGCAACGCTGTTTGTGCCGGCTGGAGGGGGCTGTGAATCGGCAGGGCACGCGGGTGTTTGGGAGCAGGGGTGAGTGAGATCAAGGGGAGCCTTCGACAGTGGCTATCTCCCCTCCCAGCAGCTCTTGTACTTGCTAGCGCAGTGATTCACTTCGGCAACTTCCTCTTTCCTCAGAAGCGGCAAAGGACCCAAGGCTGCCTAAGTGAGTCGCTGCTGCAGGCAAGTACTAAGAGCTGGAGGGAGGGAAGGGGAGGAAGCCACTGTTGGAGGCTGGGAAACTGCTGGATAAAGGGAGAGCTGCTTCTGGACCTGGAGGGAGGTAGAAGGAGAGATGCTGCTGGGAGGGGAGATGGGAAAGGGATGGGAAAAGAGTTACTGTTGGATAGGGGGAGGAGGGAAGGGAGAAGGAAAAAAGGAAGGAAACAGCTGGCATGGAGATTAGAGAAGGGGAAGGGGTCAGGATAGAATGGAAAGATCAGATGAGGAAAAGGGGAGAGACAGAGGAATGAGAAAATAGAGAGAGATTGATGCTGGAAAGGGGGTCAGCAGAGAAATGAGAGCGGGACAAATATGCTAGATCTGGTGTAAGAGAGATAAAAATGAAGAGAGCAGTGAAGCTGGAATGAATCATGTAAAAAGGAGAGAGGGGGAACAGGCTGGATGGAAAGGGGAGAGGGGCATAGAAAGAAGGCAGATACCATATGGAAGGGGGAGAGGGCAGACGCTGGAAGGAAGAGAGTGAAAAGAAGATGAAAGCAGAAACCAGAGACAACAAAAGGTAGAAAAAAATAATTTTATTTCTATTTTGTCATTAGAATATATCAGATTATGCTAGAGACATAAATGGGGACTGCAAAGCCCAGGCAGTGCGCTGGCTTAGGGCTCTCTCTGACCAGGGGGCACTCCCCTAACACTATTCCTGTCATGTGTGACTGCGGTATTCTGTTAGCATGATATTTCTTTGTAGGATTCAGTAATAATTTTGCTTGTTCAGTTTTCTTGATAGTAGAGGGGATATATGTGAAGGGGAGGGGAGGGGAAACAGGGGTTTTGTTGATCCTTGCTCTGTATTATTTGTATTTAAAAATGACAATTGTACAGAATATTGTTTCTTTTTATACTTTAATAAAATACGTTCAATATAAAATCATAACTGAGGCTTGTGCGGATGGGATCAGATAGTTTACCAGTCCACAAAATAATTCTTTTATTTCCACCGGTCCATAGGTGTAAAAAGGTTGAAGAACACTGAACTAATGAATATACATTTTCCCTACTCTGTACATGACAGAGAATCCTATGAAAACTGAACTCCTAGTTTCAGCAAAGAGGGGTCTTGCCCTCACCGACTTGGGTGACCAGAGGGCCGGATTTCCCCAGACAGGTCCTCTTTTTCGAGGATATGTCTGGGGGTCCGGACGGCTTTTCAAAACCCGGCACTTTGAAAAGCTTCCTGTAAAAATCAGGTCGGGAGGGGTGGGGATCCACGCACGCGCAGACACAACACGGTGATGTCATCGCGAAACGTCCATGCATAGATTGATGCCGTCTGGGAGCAGGGCTGGGGGGGGCAGAATGGGGCGTGTTACAGTGGGAACGGGGTGGAACTGGACTGCCTGTGGGCGTGGCCATGGGTCTGGATTTTCCGGTTCATAGACAATGGCGCGCAAGATGCCAGCGCGCTGACAATCCAGCGCCAACAGTTCGGCGCAAGACAGAAGCGCGCGAGGGGAAAAGTAATTTTTAAAGAGATCCAATGGGGGGTTTGGGGTGGTAACCCCCCCCCCACTTTATTGGTTAGTGTTCATGCTGCTGTTGGAGGGGGGTTCGGGGGATTGTAAACTTCCATTATAGCAAAAACGGAACTTTTTCTGACTTTTTTGGGGAAAAGTTCCATTTTCTCTATAATGTGGGGGGTTTCACCCCCACCCACCCCCCCAGCAACGGCAGCGCGAACACTAACCAATAAAGTGGGGGGGTTGTCACCCCAAACCCCCAGTCGGAGCTCTTTAAAAATTACTTTTTCCCCTGCGCACTTCTGTCTTGAATTGTTGGCGCGCGATTATCCTGTTACCGGATTTTCCTTCGGGACTATCTGGTAACCCTGTCACTGACACACGTGCATTTCTCTGTTGGGAGAGCAATAGCTCTAGGGAACTTTGTTCTCTTGCCTCAGACTGTTTCTCTTCCAGGACTACAAATCTCCTTTCTCATCTGTCCCTGTCTGTCTTACATTTGTAATACCTTCCCTGAAATATCTGCATGTGTTGTATTAGTGAATTCTACTGGAATACTGAGTACAATTCTGGAGGCCGCATGATCAAAAAGATGTGCGGAGAGTTGATTCGGTTCAGCGAATGGCCACCAGGATGGTCTCAGGACTCAAGGGTCTCCCGTATGAGGAACGACTGGGTAAGTTGCAGCTGTACTCACTCGAGGAACGCAGAGAGAGGGGAGACATGATTGAGACGTTCAAATATGTCACGAGCCGTATCGAGGTGGAAGAGGATCTCTTTTTCCTTAAAGGACCCAGGGCAACAAGAGGGCATCCGTTGAAAATCAGGGGTGGGAAATTTCATGGCGACACCAGAAAATATTTCTTCACCGAAAGGGTGGTTGATCACTGGAATAATCTTCCACAAAAGGTAATTGAGGCCAGCAGCGTGCCAGATTTTAAGAAAAGTTGGGATTGGCATGTGGGATCTCTTCATGGAGGGAGTTAGGGGGTGGGACATTGGTATGGGCAGACTCGATGGGCCGTGGCCCTTTTCTGCCGTCATGTTTTATGTTTACTGTCCATTTCTATTTTGTATAACTTTTCTTCCTATCAGTGTGTCTATAAACTAACCAGAATAGAGAGAAATATATGACTGTGTACAGGTGGTACTGTCGGTGTCTGGGACAAAAGACAGGTCCAAGACCTCTTGTTTGTTCTGGAGTGTGTCCGAGTCCCTACACTTTTGAATTGCAGTCCAATTACATCACACGCTAGCAAGTTTGCTGATCTTGAAAACCACGCTCCTAAGGGATTACGTGGCATCATTACAAATGTAACCCACTGGCCAATATCATGGTGCATCAAATTAATTCTTTCTAATTTATGTTGAAAAATGCCAGACTTTATGCCACCCTGTGAATCATTTTATTGTCTTATTTTTAAGCTTCTAAAAAATAAAAAAAAAAACCCACCTCTTCCCGCATGAGAACCATGACCATATGATAACTCACTGCAACGCACTGAATGTCTGGAGACCGGCAGGAGGATAGAGAGAAGCAGGATCTGGGATCAGGAGTGATGGAGAGGGAAGGAGGGTGCAACCAGGCGGCCCCCTATCCTTGGGCAGCCCTGGGCATTTTGCCTCTGGAGCAATCAACCATTTAATAAATGAAAGCTCTGTGCCCACTACAGCCGGGAATAGTAAGATGGTTTTACAGAATCTCCAGGTCAGCTTTAAGGCTGCGTAGCATTAAAATCTCTCTGTTGTTTGCATGGTGCAGACAATACACATTCATAGGACAACACCACAAGCTTTATAAACAATATTTGTCATCAAACTAAGAAAAATGAAAGAGGTTTTCCACATTGTAACTGTCCTATATGCGAGGGGGGGGGAGAGAACAGATAAATGTTTACATACCACTCTCTCCAACAAAGGAAAAGGAAGTAGAAACAAGTAACTGGTACCAGTTTTACAACAGGGAGTGGAAGAGTAGACTAATGGTTAGTGTAACGTGCCAAGTACCGGGGGATTGAGTCGATTCCCACCAATGCTTAAGAGCCAACCTCATCAGTGATGTCACAATGGCTTCATTGCGCTATAATTGGCACATGAGAACATCCATACTGCAAGCCCAGCATCCAGTGGCCAACCCAGATCCCAAGTAGTAAAACAGATTTTATGCTGCTGATCCTAGGAATAAGCAGTGGATTTCCTCAAGCCATCTCAATAACGGTCTATGGACTTCTCCTTTAGGAAATGAGCCAAACCTTTTTTAAACCCCGCTAAGCTAAATGATTTCACTACATTCTCAGGTAATGAATTCCAGAATTTAATTACATGTTGTGTGAGGAAATATTTTCTCCGGTTTGTTTTAACTCTACTACTCGGTGGCTTCACTGA